>NC_080678.1:18409909-18712939 GCF_030445035.2 Dasypus novemcinctus
AGCAGACGTTACCTTGCGGCAAGTTCCCCCAGCGTGGAAATGACTGGGCGAATGTATGAAACCTACGCTAGCAGTGTTCTGTGGGACTTAAATTACTTCATTTCTCAAAGTGCCAGATCCTTCGCTGTTAAAATGGGGACTCCAGAGCTCATGGGTTGTCGTGGGCGTGGAGTGAAGAGTTAGCGTGTTTAGTAGCAATGCCTTTTATCCAGGGGCCTCTGCGAAACGGTTGCAGCCAGTGCCTTGACTTTTCCAGCTGCCTGGGGGAGTAACACCCTTCAGTTCAGAGGCCTTAAAAGGAGCGCGTTCTTCCAGATGACCCCATGCTGGCAGTGAGCTTGGCCGACCTCTATTCGTGCGTTATTCCGGGTGTTCCCGAAGGCTCTCCAACCAACTTCTCTCCTCTCAGGAGCTCCGCTCACGGCCCTGAAGCAGGGGCTCTTCACCTTCCTTGTTCCACGGACCCCTTTGCCAGTCAGGTGAAAACCACGGACCCCTAACTAAGTCCATACTGTACTGTGTATTATTTAGTAAATATATCACACCTACACCAACACATCGCCACAAGAATAATGTTTTGTCTTTTTTAAATTTCAATTTAAGCTCACAGACTCCTTGTCAAGAACCCCTGCCCAAGAGGCTTATTTGCTGCCTTCTACAGGCAAGCCCTGCCTGTAGAAGAAAGGCCTCCCCCCTGGGTTTTCGCTCACTGTCATAATAGAACTTGGAACAGAAAATGTGTGCTGCCTCTCTCAGCTTTGAAAACAAAAATGAAGGGATGATTTTAAAATATTATCATGCTTGTTTTTTTAAGATAGGTATAGATATAAAATACAATTTTAGACATTTAATAGACATAAAATATAATTTTTAAAATATTTTTACATTTTAAGATAATAGATATAAACATATACTATTTTATTTTTTATTTTTTATTTATTTCTCTCCCCTCCCCCCCCCCAGTTGTCTGTTCTCTGTGTCCATTTGCTGCATGTTCTGCTTTGTCTGCTTTTGTTGCTGTCAGTGGCACGGGAATCTGTGTTTCTCTTTTTTGTTGCGTCATCTTGCTGTGTCAGCTCTCCGTGTTGCGGTGCCATTCTTGGGCAGGCTGAACTTTCTTTAGCACTGGGCGGCTCTCCTTACGGGGCGCACTCCTTGCACATGGGGCTCCCCTACATGGGGGACATCCCTGCATGGCAGGACACTCCTTGCGCGCATCAGCGCTGCGTGTGGCCAGCTCCACGTGGGTCAAGGAGGCCCTGGGTTTGAACCACAGACCTCCCATGTGGTAGGCAGATGCCCTATCCATTGGGCCAAGTCTGCTTCCCAACATATATTATTTTATTAAGCAATAGTACAGGAAACTGAAATTGAGTCACTTTACTTCTCCTGGCCTTGGTTTCCTAATCTGTAAATGAGAGATAAATTAAAATCACTTGTGTTATACAATGCCTGCAGAGGGCAACCGCTTGATGTGTTCATGATTATCATTCTAGGCTTTCCACTTCCCAGGAGACCCTAGGTCTCTTTCCAGAAATATTTCATGCTCACAAGAAAAATACATTTACACACACATGCTCTGTGACTTGATGTATTCACTTACCAATAATTTTGCATAGTGATTCCCCACCTTTTCAAAAATGGGCAGTAGTACAATGAATAAGTATACTGTAATATAGATGATCAAAAGGAAGCATTTAAAATACAATTGCATATTATTTAGAGGTCTGAAAATATTTGAAAATTCATGCCAACAACCATTTGAATAATTTAAACATTATTCACAACATTTACAAATCTTGTCAACTTGACCCACATTATATACAAACAGTGCTGCTGCTTGACAAACTGGAACTTCCCATCAAGAGCACCATAGACTGGAATGCACTTGTCTAATGGGGCAGGTTAAAAGCACTGTAAGTTACTATACTGATTCCAAATTAATTTGGAACAGAATGGTTCATTAATGGAGGTGTAATAGTTGTTTGTTCAGGCTTTTAGCTACCATATAAAAGGACCAGTGGTTTTACTATTATATTTTCCATTTGGCTTCCTGGCACCTCAAATTCAATCAGTGCCCCGCTGTTCAGAGGTACTTTGAAATGTGCCAAGTCTTAATTGAAGTGGAAGTGTCTGAAGACACAGTTAATACTGGGAGCAACAGGGAGTCTTATTTATGGAGGTAAACTGTTGCTAGCTCTGCAAGTCATTGACTTTGGCTCCTGGGGTCAATTAAAAATCTAATAGCACACTGGATGGTTGGGAACTGAGCTGGCTTGGGCCAGAGATGCAGCTCTAGCAATTCTGCTGAGCTTTGGGTTCCCCTGAATCTAAGGAAAAAGTTCTGCTACCAGGCCCAGAGAAGCATCCAGCATGCCTCCCATCAATAATTATGATGCCTACAGAATGCACTAGAGATACTATGAACAGGGTGAAACATGCTCCCTGCTGTGGTGGAGCTTAGATTCTAGTTGTGAAGACTGACATATAAATAAATATATTGTTTATGATTGGCACTGTGAACTAGAGAGTAAGTAGGGGAGTCCATTTGCCATAGGAGGTTAGGGAGGGGATGTTTAAGCTGAGACTTGATGGTTGAGAAGGGCCCAGTCCTAGGAAAAACTGAGAAAGATCATTCTAGTCAAAAAAAAGAATAAGGGCAAAGGTCATGAGATGGGAAAGAGCACAAGATATCTGATGAACTGGGAAAATCCCAGATGGCCAGATCGTAGTGAGGAAGAGGAAAAGAAGAAACTACACTGAGAGGGTTCATATCCTGCAGAGTTTATGGACCAGAGCAAGGAATTTGGGTTTCAATTTAAATGTAATTGGGAAGTGGATTTGGCTCAATGGATAGAGCATCTGCCTACCACATGGGAGGTCCAGGGTTCAAACCCGGGCCTCCTGACCCATGTGATGAGCAGTGCTTATGCATGCAAGTAGGGCCCTGCCACACAGGGGTGTCCCCCATGTAGGGGAGCCCCACACGCAAGGAGTGTACCCCATAAAGAGAGCCACCCAGCATGAATAAAGTGCAGCCTGCCCAGGAGTGGCACCGCACATATGGAGAGCTGACACAGCAAGACGATGCAACAAAAAGCGACACAGATTCCTGGTGCCGCTGACAAAAATTCAGGCAGACACAGAAGCACACACACAGCAAACACACACACAGCAAATGGATACAGAGAGCAGACAACTGGGGGGGGGGGGCGGGGGAGCAGGGAAGGGGAGAGAAATAAATAAAAAATAAATCTCAAAAAAAAAATGCTATGGGAGGCTATAGTGGTTGGGGTTTGCTATGGAAACAGAGCCAGCAGTATACACACACACACACACACACATATATATATAAAATAAGAGTTTTTTAAATAAAAATTGTGTCAGAAGACTGTTGGGATGGACAAGTCCAAATTCCATAGAGCAGACCACAAGCTGGGAACTCTGATGATGGTTTTTGATGAATTCCCCAGGAGAAGCTGGCTGGCTGAAGTAGAGATGGATGTTCTCTCTTCTGACTGCTGAAATCATCACTTCTCCTTTTAAATCCTTAAACCGAGTGGATGAGATTCTCTCATTGCTGAAGGCGATCTCCTCAGTTGATTGTAGATATAATCATCCATAGATTTAATCAACTTACTGATTATTTAAATCCATGAAACATCCTCAAAGTAACAATCAAGCCAGTGCTTGCTTGACCAAAGAACTGGAGACCATAACCTGGCCAAGTTGACACATGAAATTAATCATCACAGAGGCTGTAGGAGATTTTTAAGCAAAAGAGTGATATAGCCTGGCTCTCATCTTTTAAAATGATCACTTGACAGCTATGTAGAGAATGCATTGAAAGGAGGGGGATCTGTGGAGAAGATGATTGCAGTTTTCCACACCAGAGATGATGGTGGTGGAGGTAGTGGCTACAGCAGCCGTTGTGCAGCTTCATTATAAATCACCAGCAGGTCAGAGCACACTGTAGGCCTCAGAACACAAACATTCTTAAGGAGTTCCCAACTAACCCACCCACCAGTCATGTATTGAGCACTTGTTCAGCACAGAGACAAATACCTGGGGATGTTATAAAGCCTATTAAGACAGACACCTGTCTCACTGTGTAGACCAAAAACCTACACATAAATAAAATTGTAAGATATCAGGCATCTTGGTGACCGTGCTCAATAGAGTCAGAGACAGCCAGAATGACTTTCACAGCACCACAGACACCTGTTTTTGGGAGTCTTGGCAAACTGTAAAGCAGATATGTCTATGCCTCCTTTTTTTCCTCAGCCAGGAATACAGGCTGACCCCATTTCCCACACTGAGAGCCTATTCAGACCACTCTTGGCAGCTTTAGCTATCCCAGCAAACATCTCCTTTATAAAACAGTGCTGTAACCGCAGCAGATTTTTAAACTTTGGTCTGTGTGAAAGAGAGATTTAAGGTCTGGCTCTACCTGGTGACCTTTGCCAGCAATCCTCTGCTGCTGGTGAACAGAAAGGCCAAATAACAGGCTTTGGACTAAACAAGTGCTGCATAAGCCCAGGGAAGGGAAAACTCTGATCAAGACCTCTTGGAGAAATAGGCCAGAAGCTGAGCTTTGACAGTTTTAGAAGATCGCTTCAAGAATGCAGGGCATTTGACATATGAAAAAAGGCTCAGGGGAGTCCAAGGGACAGTACTGAATCAGCCTAGACAGAGTGAAAGGCTTGTGTCTTTCACAAGGGGTCCTGGAATGGGAATGTGTTACAAAAATAGTTCATGAATCCTGGTCTGAGAATTTAAATCTAAGTCATAGGGAGCCATTCACCTGTTTAATCAGCATGTGGCTTTTCTCTCTGGTAGCTTGAAAGACCTTCTTTTAGTATTTGGTGCTTGGAAATTTCACTATAATGTGTCAGGGTGTGGATTTCTTTCTCATTTATTGTACCTTGTGTATATCTCTATGGATTCATGTTTTTCAAATTTTTGGGAAATTATCTGCCATTTTCTTTTTAGCTTTTGCCTCTCATTCTCTCTGTTCTTTCTTGGGATGCCAGCTTAAGTTATGATTTACTTTTTTTTTTTTAAGATTTATTTATTTATTTCTCTTCTCTTTCCCTCCTCCCCCCTCCCATCCCAGTTGTCTGCTCTTTATGTCCATTCACTGTGTTCTTCCATGACTGCTTCCACCCTTATCAGTAGCACCAGGAATATGTGTCTCTTCCTGTTGCGTCATCTTGTTGTGTCAGCTCTCCCCACATGCGGCGCCATTCCTGGGCAGGCTGCACCTTCTTTCGCGCTGGGCGGCTCTCCTTACAGGGCGCACTCCCTGCATGTGGGGCTCCCCTACAAGAAAGACACCCCAGCGTGGCATGGCACTCCCTGCGCGCATCAGCACTGCACATGGGCCAGCTCCACACAGGTCAAGGAGGCCCAGGGTTTGAACCACGGACCTCCCATGTGGTAGGTGGATGCCCCATCCATTGGGCCAAGTCTGCTTCCCATGATTTACTTTTTATTCTTTCATGATACCTCGTGACCTCTTTCATATTTTCCATCTTCTTTCTCTGTTGCATGCTAAGTAATTTCTTCAAATCTATCTTACACTCCACCCATTTTCTCAATATCTGTGTCAAATTTTGGGTTTAATCTGTCCATTAAGGTTTTTAAAAAATAATTTTATGTTAATTTTAAAATTTCATTATTTTTCAAATCTGGTCTTTCATTTCCTGAGAAAATTCAGATCATTTACAAAGGAATGACAATTAGATGGGCAGAAAATTTCTCCTACCAATAATAGAAGCCATGAGAGAGAGCACATTATCTTCAAAATGATAATAGAATATAACAAACTAAAGAATGAAGGTGAAGTAAGTTTGGTGGTTGCCTTATGGTCATTAACTGGTAATAAAAAGTATTACTTCAGTGGGAGTTGGGTGTAGCTCAGTGGCTGAGCACCTGCTTCACATGTACAAGGTCCTGAGTTCAATCACTGACACCTCATTAAAAAAAATATTACTTAAACTCAAATATTGGGGAGTGGGAGGGTTGGTAAGAAAAAGAGATTACTAGATAATTTTGTAATGTGATGTATGGAGAACACAACCTCACCTATATAGTATTCCTACCTGATATATTTAACCTGAATCTAATTATGAGGAAACAGTAAGACAAATAGAAATCGAAGGACATTCTGCAAAAACACCTGGCCTGGAGATTTTTAAGGTGTCACTGTAATTAAAGAGAAGATTAGAGAAATGTTCTAGATGAAAGGGGATTAAGGAGACATGACAACAGAATGTAATCCATGATCCAAATACTGTCCTAAAGAAAGTTGGGTTGTCTACTTTAATATCAGACAAATTACAAAAATTGACTTTGTACTGGACAAAAAATAGGGTGACTGTATAATGAAGCATCTAAATTGAGACAATTTTGAGAATTAAAAGGAAACCATTAATATTTACACCAAGACAGCAGGTATAATCTTCAGCCCTAATTATAAAGCTAGTCCTAACAAATATCAAAGATCAATATCCTACATGCCATGTGTTTTGACTACAATGTAATTGAATTAAAAGTCAACAACAGGGGAAGTGGACTTTGCCCAGTGGTTAGCGCGTCTGCCTACCACATTGGGAGGTCCACGGTTCAAACCCTGGGCCTCCTTGACCCATCTGGAGCTGGCCCATGCGCAGTGCTGATGCGCACAAGAAGTGCCCTGCCACGCAGGTGTGTCCCCCATGTAGGGGAGCCCCACACACAATGAGTGTGCCCCATAAGGAGAGTTGCCCAGCACAAAAGAAAGTACAGCCTGCCCAAGACTGGTGCTGCATACACAGAGAGCTGACACAGCAAGATGATGCAACAAAAAGAGACATAGATTCCTGGTGCAACTAACCAGAATTCAGGCAGACACAGAAGCGTACACAACGAATGGACACAAAGAGCAGACAACTGGGGGAGAGGAGGAAAGGGAGAGAAATTTTAAAAAATATATTTTAAAATGTCAACAACAAAAAGATACATTTTTTAAATCCCCATAAGTTTGGGGAATTTTACATACTTTTTTAAGTAATCTGTAGGTGAAAGTAGAATTCATGGTAGGAATAAAACCAAAATGATAAAGAAAATATTAAATACAATTAAATCAAGAAACATACCCTTAAATATTTAAATTAGAAAAGAAGGTTGCAAATTAATGAGCTAAACATCCAATTTAAGGAATTAGGAAAACTGAACAGAATAAGCCCAAAAAAGTAGAAGGAGTTAATAAAGAATTAGCAAAGTAAAAAGTTGGTTCTTTGAAGACTTTTAAAAAGTGAAATAAATAAATAAATAATCTCATTAAACTAATCTGAAGAATACAAATAATAGCACAATTGAAATGGGTGTATAACAACAGCTACATCAGAAAATTTAAAATAAGATAATAAGAGAGTAATATAAATACTTTATATTATTATACTTGAAAATGGGCAAAATGGATAAATGCCTAGAAAAATGTATCTTACTAAAACTAACACACATACATACACAAACAAATCAGTAGGGAAAAATACTTTTCACAAAGAAAAAACCAGGCCCAGATGGTTTTACTTGAGAAGTCTATGAAAAATTCTTTCCCCCACCCCCTTGTTGTTGTTTGCACTCTCTGCTCTCTGTGTTCATTTGCTATGTGTTCTTCTGTGTCTACTTCTCTGTTCTTCTTGTCTTTCTCTTTAGGAGGCACCAGGATCTGATCCTGAGACCTCCAGTGTGGAGAGAGGCACTCAATTGCTTGAGTCACTTCATCTCCCTGCTCTGCTGCATCACTCACTGTCTCTCCTCTGCATCTCCCTTTTTGTTGCATCATCTTGCTGTGTCAGCTCTCCGTGGCACAGGCTGCCAGATCTCCACAGTGTGGGCCAACTTGCCTTCACCAGGAGGCATCGGGAATCAAACCCAGGACCTCCCATATGGTAGATGGGGCCCAACCACTTGAGCCATATCTGCTTCCCCTATGAAAATCTTTTCTTTTAAAGATTTATTTTATTTATTTATTTCTCCCCACCCCCTCATTGTTTGCATTTGCTGTGTCCATTTGTTGTGTGCTGGTCTCCTCTTTCTAGGAGGCACTGGGAACCGAACCTGGACCTCCCTTGAGGTAGGTGGGAACTCAGTCGCCTGAGCCACATCCACTTCCCAGCCCCTATAAAATTCTTAAGCAATAGATCATCCCAATCTTACAGGAGCTCTTCCAGACAATAAAAACGGAGATTACTTTCTAACTCAATATTTTAGACAATATTTGATACCAAAACCAAACAGAGATAGTATGAGAAAGGAAAATTTCAGACAAACCTTATTCGTGAACACAGATGCAAACATTTTAAACAAGATGTAGCAAATTGAATCCAGTGAGATCACACATTGAGATCAAGTTGGGTTATCCTGGGAATGCAAGAGTGGTTTAACATTAGAAAATCTATTAGAGGAGATAAACCCTGTGATCACCTCAGTAAAAACAGAATAAGCATTTATTAAAATTCAATATCTAGTCATGATACTAATTCTTAGCTACTGAGGAATATCCTGTGATATAATATCTTAAATAAAGATACTTCTGACCACCATTTCTATTCAACATTTTATTTTTTCTGACATTTATTAGAACTGGAGGTTCTAACAAAATAGTAAAAAAAAAGAAAAGAAAAGAAAAAGAAAAAAAGAACCAATGATTAGAAAGAAAAAAAGTCATTTTTTGTAGATGATATAATTGTTTACAAAAAAGCCTAAAAGAATCTACAAATTATTAGTGATAATAAGGGTTTAACAATGGGTAAGATCAATATAAGAAAATCAATTGTATTTCCATATGCCACCAACAAATTCTTTTAAAAAACTATATATATGGAAGTGGATGTGGCTCAAGTGATAAGGCTTCTGCCTACCATATGTGAGGACCCGGCTTCAATTCCTGGGGCCTCCTGGTGAAAAGGAATAAGAGAAAGCATGCCCACATGGTGAGTCAGTGCCTGCATGAATGCCTGCATGGTGAGCCAGTGCCTGTGCAGCGAGCCAGTGCCTGTGCGGCAAGCCAAGTGCCTACACAGCAAACCAAGTGCACGTACAGTGAGCCATTCCCACGCAAGTGAGTCACTCAGTAAGATGATGATGCAACAAAAAGGGAGATGAAGGGGAGAGTCAAGGTGAAGCACAGCAGAGACCGGGAACTGAGGTGGTGCAATCGACAGGGAACCTCTCTCCACATCAGGGGTCCCCAGGAGCAAATCCCAGTGAATCCTAGAGGAGAAAAAATGAGAAGAGAAGACAAAAAGAGAAATAGATACAGAAGATCAAACAGTGAATGGACACAGACAGCAAGAACAGCGAGGGGGGGAAGGGGGAAAATAAATAAACAAATAATTCTTTAAATAAAAACAACTATATATAAGCCCTTACAATAACAACAATGAACTGAATAAGTCTAACAAAAGATATGCAATATCTATGTTAAGAAAAAAATTATAAAATTTATCAAAAGATAAAGAAGAGATATACCAAGTTCATTGATTAGAAAAATTAAAGATGTCACTTCTCAAATTGATCTAGATTCATTAATTTATTGAGTCTACTAATATTTGTTGGATGTCTACTAGACATGAGGATAAAGTGGTGAACAAAAGAGAAAAAAACTCCCTGCCCTCAAGGAGTTTATATTTTAGTAGGTGAGTCAGTCAATATGCAGATAAATAAAGGTGTCTGGAGAAAGCCTCAGAGAGGGGTAAGTTTTTTATAAAGTGTCATTTCAATTCCAATCAAAATCTTAACATGTTAATTGAGGAACTTGACAAGTTAATTCTAAATTTTATTTGAAAGAGGAAAAGCCCAAGAACAGTCAAATCATTCCTAAAGAAGAAAATTACTGTTGAGAGACTTGCCTTACTAGATATCAAGATTCGTTAAAAGAGCCTAACAATTAAGACAATGAGATATTCATTCAAGAATAGGCAAAAAGGGCAATGAAACTTATTAGAGAGCCCAGAAACAGATCCTCCAATATAAGGAAATTTGAAATATGGGCAAAGGTTACATTGCAGATAACTGGAAAACAGAGGAACTATTCAAAGAATGATACTGGGCATAGCAGTTTGATATAGTTATGAATTTCAAAAATAGATATAGGATTGTGTTTGTAAACTGGTATGAACCTGGGCATGATTAAGTTATGATTAGGGCTTTGATTGGGCCACATCATTAGGGCATTGATAAAAGGCATGGCAAAGGACAGAGTTGAGAGTTCTTAATATTGGAGTTTTGATGTTGGAGTTTGATGCTGAAGTCTTAAGCTGGAGCCCTGGGGAAAGAGACAGAACTGTTCACCTGATAGTTTACAGCTGACCTTGTGAAGAGAGGCAAAGCCTAGAGAGCCTCAGACTACAGCTGATCTTGCGGAGAAAACAGAGGAGCTGAGCCTAGAAGAACCCAGGAAGTCTGAAACTTTGCAGACATCAGCAGTTATCTTGCTCCAACACATGAAAATAGACTTTGGTGAGGGAAGTAACTTATGCTCTATGGCTTGGTATCTGTAAGCTCCTACCCCAAATAAATACCCTTTATAAAAACCAACCCATTTCTGGTATTTTACATCAACACCCTTTGGCTGACTAATACACTGGGAAAATTGGTCATTGGTTATTCAAATAGAAAAAATAAAAGAGAAATTCCATCCCTACCTCCTAACATATATATACCAAATCATTTCCAGATGAATTAGAAACTTCAGTGTGAAAGATGGAACTTAACTTTTGGAAGACAACATAGGAAAATACCTTTATAACCTTTGATTAGTGAAGGAATTCTTAAACAAGAGACAAAATGAATTAATGAATTAAATGACCTTAAAATTTAGTATTTATGTTTCTCAAAAGACACCAGAGAGAAAATGAAAACCAAAAACATTTGAAAAGGTATGTTTTAATAATTAGTGACATGCAAATTAAGATCATAATTATCTACTTTACAGCTACTAAATTGGTAATTAAGAAGTCTAAAATTTATTTGTTGTAAAAAAAGAAAGAAGCCTAACAATATCTAATGTTGATAAACATGTGGATCAAAAAGAACTCATATACTTTGAGTGGGAGTATAAATTGATATAAGTACGTTGGAAATCAATTCGGCTTTATCTTGTACAATTGAATACTTAGCATTCTTCTAGGTATAAGACTCTCACACATAATTTCCAAAAGACCATGATAATGTTCAAAGCACATGATTAGTAATAGTAAAAATCTGGAGAAGTGGTTAAATGATACAGTTTTCTCACATAATAAAATATGTAGTAATGACAAGAAGTGAACTATGGCTAAAGGCATCAACATGAATCTTAGAATTCAGAATTTTAGAACTAAGTTGTTGACTTTAAAAAGCAAATCAGGGAAACGGACTTTGGCCCAGTGGTTAGGGCGTCCGTCTACCACATGGGAGGTCCGCGGTTCAAGCCCCGGGCCTCCTTGACCCGTGTGGAGAAGACTTTTAGAAAGATGGGAGAGTTGAGAAATGCAGGACTCATTTCTCTCCCAGAAAAATAAAGGACAGGCAGAAAATGCCTGGAAAAATGTTCTAGGGTTTAGGAAACTGGGGGATGGCTGGAAAAACACCCAGAAGAGAGAGGAGCAAAGAAAAAGAAAAAGACTCTCAAGTCTGTGAGTAAAAGCTGCAGCTACATCTGCTTGGAGCAGACAGTTTTGAGTTGTGTGGCCTCTGGCAGGTGGCTAAGGACAGAGGAAGCTGCAGGCATCCACTTTGACAGGAAAGGGGAGAGACAGACACAGCCTAAGGCTGATCCAGTTTTTGGCTAAGAAATATGGTCTGCTGTGTTCCATGAGTCCTTCCAAGCCAAGTGGGGGCCATGCTATTGTTTGCCTTGTGAGCCAGCAGGGAACTAAAGAGATTATACCTTCTCAAACAGCCTCCCTCCTGATTGGGACTAGTTTTTGAGGATGCAGAGGGGAAGGGAATTATTTCCTACCTGGAAAAAGGGAAGGGACTGATGGCAAAGGAAGGAGAACAGCTTCTGAGAAAGTTTGATTTGCAAGGCTCTGAATAGCCCTGATGCATGATTCTATGTCACATTGTTCCAGTCGGGGTTGCAGTGAACACATTCTAACCAGGTTTTGAGCTGAGAGGTCTGCTGAAACTCACCATCTGCCTATAGACCTAGGAAGTGCATACAAGGAAAATAGAAGTAAATAAATAAATGATACTCTTCAGGACTTTACAGACTTCATCCCCAAGGCCATTGGAAGATGATCTACAACCCATTACTGGATCCATAGCCCAGAGTTGAGTCACTAAACAGAAACAATTCTAAAGAGCTATAACAAGTTGAACAACAATAATACAGTCTCCTGCCACTAAACTCCTATGAAAGAGAGAGAAATTGAGCTTCAGAGTAAATTCACTATCATAATCAGATTCCTAGATATCAGAAAAAAAAATTACAAGCCATACTAAGAAAATGGAAGATATGGCTCAAGCAAAGGTATGTATTAAAGCTCCACATAAGACACAGGATTTGAGAAAACTAAATAAAGAGGCTAATACAAATCTCCTATATCAAATCAATGAGTTGAAAGGCAATATGGCTAAAGAGAAAAAGGACCTCAAGAAGACACTGGTGTGCATCTCACCTTGAAGCATGCCCACACTCTATGTCTCAGATTATGTACTGTGTTTCTTTTCTTGTTTCTTAATAAACTCTTTACTACCTTGCCTACCCTAAAAAAAAAAAAAGGCACTGGGCAAACACAAAGAATTTGAAAACCTGAATAGAAAAACAACAGAGCTTATGGGAATGAGAGACCCAATAGTTGACATTAAAAACACATTAAAGGGGAGCTAATGTGGCTCAGTGGTTGAGTGCCAGCTTTCCACATATGAGGTCCTAGGTTCAATCCATGGCCCCAGTACCTCAAACAACACATTAGAGGCACACAATAGCAGACTCGAAATCATAGAAGAAAGAATAAGTGATGTAGAATACAGAACAGTTAGAATTGAAGGGGAAAAAGAATGGAAAAAATTGAGCAGGGGTTAAGAGATTTTAATGATAACATGAAGTGAAACAACATACATGTCATGGGAGTTACAGAAGGAGAAGAGAAGGCAAAAGGGACAGAAAGAGAATTTGATGAAATAATGGCTGAAAATTTCCCAACTCTCATGAAAGAAACTACTTTACATGTCCAATAAGGGCAGCACACCCCGTTAGAATAAATCTGAATACCTACTCCAAGACACATAGTATTCAGAATGTCCAATGCTAAAGAGACAGCTCTGAAAGCAGAAACAGAAAAGCAAACCATCACATACAAGAGACACCCAGTAAGACTTAGTGTGGATTTCTCATCAGAAACCATGGAGGTGAGAAGACAATGGTATTATTAGGATATGAAAGGATAAATTGCAGCTGAGAATTTTTTAACCCAGCAAAGTTGTCTGTCAAATATGAACGTGAGTTCAAAGCATTCACAAATAAACAGGAACTAAGAGAGTTCATAAAAAAGAATCTGGCACTGCAGGAGGCACTAAAGGAATTCCTACAGCCCAAAAGAAAAAGACAGTAGAGAGAGGCTTGGAGGAGAGTATAGAAGGGAAGACTATCAGAAAGGATGAAAATACAAAGAGAAAGTTTGGAAAAAGATATTCCATGCAAACAGTAACTAAAAAAGAGCAGGGGTAGCTAAACTAATATTGGACAAAACAGACTTTAAAAGCAAAAAAAAAAAAAAAATGTTATAAGAGATACAGAAAGCCATTATATATTAATAAAAGGGACAATCCACCAGGAAGGTCCAACAGTCATAAATATCTATGCACCCAAACAGGGCACCCCAAAATACATGAGGCAAACTCTGGCTAAGCTGAAGACAGAAAGAGACATCTCTACAATAATAGTTGGAGAATTCCAACTTACATCAATAGATGGAACAGCTAGACAGAAGATTAACAAGGAAACAGACAACTTGAACAATATGATAAATGAGCCAGACCTAATAGACATATACAGAATGTTGCATCCAAGATCAGTGGGTTATACATTCTTTTCAAGTGCTCATGGAACTTTCTCCAGTATAGACCACATGTTGGGTCACAAAGCAGGTCTCAATAAATATAAAAAGATAGAAATTATACAAAGCACCTTCTCAGAGCATAATGCAATGAAGCTGAAAATCAAAAATAGATGGGAAAGAGGTAAAGTTGCAAATGTTTGGAGGCTGAACAACACACTCCTAATCAATGGATCAAAGAAGAAATTGCAAGTGAAATCAATAAACACATCAAAAGAGAAATTAGTAGAGATCTCAAGACAAATGAAAACGAGAACACACTTAACAAAATGCATGGGTTAGGGAAGAAGATGTGGCTCAAGCAATTGGGCTTCTGCCTACCACATCAGAGGTCCTGGGTTCAGTTCCTGGTACCTCCTGGAGAAGGTGAGCTGGCTTGGTGGGCAGGCATGGTGAGCTGGCACAACAAGATGATGCAACAAAAGAAACACAATGAGGAAAGAAAATGAGAGACACAGCAAACCAGGGAGCTGAGGTGGCTCAGGTGATTGAGCACCTCTCTTCCACATGGGAGGTCCCAGGTTCAGTTCCCTCCTAAAGAGAAGATGAGCAAACACAGAGAGCAGACAGCAACCACAAACAATGAAGGGGAGGGTGGAGGTGGATAAATAAATTAAATAAATCTTCTTTAAAAATTTATGGGATACAGCAAAGGCAGTGCTGAGGAGGAAATCCATAGCCCTAAATCCCTATATTCAAAAAGAAGGAAGAGCTAACCTCAAAGATTTAACTGAACAACTATAGAGAAACTAGAAAAAAGAACAGCAAACCAATTCCAAAGCAAGGAGAAGGAAAGAAATAACAAAGATTAGAGCAGAAATAAATGCAATTGAGAACACAAACTATAGAGAAAATCAACAAAACCAAAACCTGGTTCTCTGAGAAGATCAATAAAATTGACAAACCCTTAGCTAGACTAACAAAGAAAAAAAAAGAGAAGATGCAAATAAATAAAATCAGAAATGAAAGGGGGAAGTTATGACTGACCCTACAGAAATAAAAAGTCTCATAAGAAGATATCTTGAGAAACTGTATGCCAACAAACTAGACAACCTAGATGAAATGGACAAATTCCTAGAAATGTACAAACAACCATACTGATGCTACAAGAAATACAAAAACTTAACAAACCAATCACATTTAAAGAGTTTTAATCAGTCGTGAAAAACCTCCCAACAAAGAAAAGTCCAGAACCAGCTGGCTTCACAACTGAATTCTATCAAGAAGAATAAACACCAATCCTGTTTAAACTCTTCAAAAAAACTAGATGAGGGAAAAATACTGAAAACATTTATGAAGCCAACATCACCCTAATACCAAAGCCAGATAAAGATACTACAAGAAAATAAAATTACAGACCAATCTCTCTAATAAACGTAGATACAAAAAATCTCAACAAAGTATTTACAAATAGAATCCAACAGCAGATTAAAAGATGGGATGTATTCCTGGTATGAAAGGGTGGTTCAACATCAGTAAGTCAATTAACATAATACAATGCATTAAAAATGGAAGCAAGAAAAACAGTCATCTTAATCAATGTAGAAAAAAGATATTTGACAAAATCCAGTATCTTTTCTTGGTAAAAACACTTAAGATAGGAATAGAAGAAAAGTTCATCAATATGATAAAGGGCATATATGAAAAACCTACAACCAACATACTCAATGGGGAAAGGGTGATCGCTTTCCTTCTAAGATCAAGAGCAAGACAAGAATGGCAACTATCACCACTTACTAAACATTGTGTTAGAAGTCTATCTACAGCAATTAGACAAGGGGAAAAAAGCATCCAAATAGGAAAAGAGGAAGTAAAACTCTCCCTATTTATGGGTGACATGATTTTATATTTAGAAAATTCCAAAATATGTACAACAAAGCTAATAAATGAGTCAGCAAAGTGGCAAGATACACTATCGACACTCAAAAATCAATAACGTTTCTGTACACTAGTATTGTACATTCTGAGGAGGAAAACAGGGGTAAAATTCTATTTCCAATAGCAACAAAAAGACTCAAATACCTAAGAATCAATTTAACCAAAGATGTAAAGGACCTCTATCCAGAAAACTACAAAACACTGCTAAAAGAAATAAAAGAAGACCTAAACAAAAGGAAAGACAATCCATGTTCATGGACTGGAAGACAAAATTGAAGATGTCAGTTCTACCCAAACTGATATATAGAGTTAATGCAATATCAATCAAAATTCCAACAGCTTACTTTACAGAAATAGAGAAGGCAATTACCAAATTTACTGGAAAGGGAAAAGGAACCCGAATAGTCAAAAATATTCAAAAAGAAGAGGATGTTTGTCCTAAATATCCTAAAATAGTAGGATTCTTCCTGCCTGACCTTGAAACCTATTACAAAGTTATGTGGTCAATACAGCATGGCATAAAGATAGACACATTCATCAGTGGAATAGAATTGAGAGTCCAGAAATAGGCCCTCCACTTTATGGCCTACTCATTTTTGACAAACCTACCAAGTCCATTTTACTGGGACAAAACAATCTCTTCAACAAATGGTGCTAGGAGAACTGGATATCCATAACCAAAAGAATGAAAGAGGACCCAGATTTCACTCTCCATATAAGAATCAACTCAAAATGGATAGAAGACCTAAATATAAAAGCCAGGACCATAAAACTACTAGAAGATAATGTAGGGAAACATCTTCAAGATCTCTTAGTAGGTGGGGGACTCTTAAACCTCATACCCAAAGCTGGACCAACAAAAGAGAAATTGATAAATGGGACTTTCTCAAAATTAAACACTTTTGCACTTCAAAGGACTTTGTCAAAATGATCAAAAGACAGCCAAATCAATGAGAAAAAATATTTGGAAATTGCATATCCCATAGGGGTTTAATACCCATAATATATAAGAGATTATACAACTCAGCAATAAAAAAGACAAATGGAATGGGTAAAAGACTTGAATAGACATGTGTCCAAAGAAGAAATACAAATAGCCAAAAAGCACATGAAAAATTGTTCAACATCACTAGTGATTAGGGAAAGGCAAATAAAGCTACAATGAGATATCATTTCACACTATCAGAATGGCCACTATTAAAAAGACAGAGAACCACAAGTATTGGAAAGGATGTGGAGAGCTGGAATACTAATTCGCTGTGGTGGGAATGCAGAATGGTATAGCCACTGTGGAGGACTGTTTGGCAGTTTCTAAAGAAGTTAAACATAGACTTGCCATGTGAACGTGCAATACCACTACTGGGTATATAACAGAAGAACTGAGAGCAGTGACATGAACAGACATCTGCACACCAATGTTCATAGTGACATTATTCATGATTGCCAAAAGTTGGAAATAACTAGGTATCAATCAACCAACGAATGGGTAAATAAATGACGGTGTATATATACAATGCAATATTATTCAGCCATAAGAAGAAATGAATTTGTAAAGCATATAACAACATGGATGAATCTGGAGCACATTATGCTGAGTGAAGCAAGCTAGACAAATACTGTATGATTTTGCTATTATAAACTAAACATTTGCATTAACTCATGGAGTTAATAACTAGAATATAGGTCACCAGAAAATAAAATAATGTTAAAGAATGGAAAACTGAGGGTTAATCTGTGCAGAATTGGTAAAAAGTTGTTCTTAAATCTTTGGATATGAATGAAATTGGTGAAAGCACATCATGGTGTATGTAACTAGTGTTGCTAAGATAGGGGTATGATAGTTGTTGAAAGGGAAAGTCCAAGGTCCTGTGTATTACTAGAAGGAAAACTAAAAATGTAACATGGGACTGTACAGCATAGTGAAACTGAAGCAGACTAGTAGATGGATCTGGAACCTGGCAAGAAATCCACGTGGACATCAGCAACCCCAAGATGGCTGCTGGAAGACCCTCCCCAAGATTCTGCCACTCAGAGGAAGACCTCTTCCGGAAGCCAGGAGAAGCCCAGATATTCCCTAAGGACTTTATCATTGGGCCCTCCTGGGAGATTGATGGGGGAAATAGGCAGTCAAAGCAGTGAGCAGCTGGAACTCCTCCCCTGCCATTAGCAAAGGGGTGGGATAATTAACAGTTCAAGAGCCAGGCTCAAGGACTGAATGAGCTCTCGTACTCTCTTGTGCTCTCTTGCCTCTGGACCCCAGACACCAGCTGCCTTCTCCCCTGCTTAGGTCACCATGCAAGTAAAATCTGGGCATTTATAACCTATAATGAGAAATTGTAGCCTGTAAATCAGCCCCCTTTATCACTTTTCAGCTCTTTCCTCTCTACCTAGAACCCCTAATCTGTTATTTTCTCCCATTTCTCTTCCTTCCCTCCCTAAATAAACTACTGGTCTAATTCACCTGACGTGCTCTTGGAATTCATTTCTCCAACATAGTCAAAGAACCTAGTCGAAATCCAGTAACAAAATTTCATGTGGGGAAGCGGACTTGGCTCAATGGATAGAGTGTCCGCCTACCACATGGGAGGTCCAGGGTCAGCTGGCCCACGCAAAGTGCAAATGTACGCAAGTAGTGCCATGTCATGCAGGGATGTCCCCCACATAGGGAAGCCCCACACGCAAAAGAAAGTCCAGCCCGCCCAGGAGTGGTTCCCACACACGTAGAGCTGATGCAGCAAGATGACGCAACAAAAAGAGACACAGATTCCTGGTGCCGCTGACAAGAATACAAGTGGACACAGAAGCACACACAGTGAATAGACACAGAGAGCAGACAACCAGGGGGGGAGCAGGGGAGGAGAGTGAAATAAATAAAAAATAAATCTTAAAAAAAAAACAAACTTCATGTGAAATATGAGTATGGGTAATATTGCATATATAATACTGTTTTTCTTTGGAAAAGAACAAATGTACATAGTGTTACAAGATGTTAATATCAGGGAAAAATACAATCAAAGCAAACTATATACAGTAATGTACAGTAATATATTAATAATCATCCATTAAGTATTAAAAAAGGAAACATACTAAGTAAAAGAAACAATAAAAGGTATTACATGATGTTTGAATCTATTAAAAAATATAAATACAAATAAATTATAGAGATAGAAACAGAATAGCAGCTATGTATGGCAGGTTAAGGATAGAAATATTGAGAGGTGATTTTTAAAGGGTAGAGTCTTTTGTTTGTCTGGCTTTTGTTTTTTTATTATCATTATTATTATTATTGGAGTATTGAAAATGTACTAATATTGATTAAAGTGATGAATGCACAACTTTGTGATTATACCAAATGCCTTTGGTTGTACCCTTTGAGTGGATTGTATGTTTTATGAATATGTATCAGTAAAATTGATTAAAAAAACAATTGTGGTAAATTAGTTTTTGTTTTTTGTTTTTTGTTTTTGATAAATTAGTTTTAAATAAGAAAGGACTGGAAGCACAAACTCAGCCTGGTATAAGTTATCTCTGGAAGGGAGAAGAGTGAGAGGGGCAGAAGCCCGTAGAAAGATCCATGGGTTATGGGAATGTACTAGTTCTCAGGTTGCATGATGGGTTCATAAGACTTCATTTTATTATTCTTGACAACATTCATTACTCTTTTGTATGTGTTACTGTAGTACAAAATGACCTTGGCTGGTCTAAGTTCCTGGTTCCAGTGAGATAATTTCTACATCCTTGAAAATTTCCCCAGATGGGAGTATCTTTTGTTATTAGTGGTAGGCCCTGGAACATACATGAATAGTGTATGCTAATGAGATGACAGGGTGGGGCCAGGCACACCCTAAGTCTTGGTGGAGAGAGGACTGGCCATACCAGAAAGACCAACCACATGATTAGAGAGTTGGGGCCATGAACCGGGTTTTATCAGCCCAGCCTCCAGGAATGGGGAGAGGGACTGGAGGCTGAGTTCAACCATGTGGGCACTGATTCCACCAATAATGCCTATGTAGTGATATCCCATATAAATTCTGGTCCCCCTGGGCAGGTTAGTACAGGGAAATGAGGAGACGAGAAGCCACAGTATGGCGGACAGACAACATGGCTGCAAGACCCGGCTGGAAACTACTACTACTTAAAACAATGCCTGGGGGCCCCACCAAGACCTTGACCACAAGGTTCAGTTGGGACACTTTCCAGGGCAAAAGGGGAGGTCCTGGATAATTCAAAACAAAAGATCTCATAACTAGCCCCCACCATTGGTGGAGTAACCAATAACAGCTGGGGCACCTCCCCTTAGCATTAGCAAAGGGAGGAGTAATTAATAGCTTAATAAAAGTAACTGCACAAGCCAAATCACGCTCCCTGCCTAGAGGAGTCTGCGTCAAATCTGGGTGCATATTTCTATGCTTTTCTCCCATTTCTGAGCACCTTCTGTTTCTTTCCCCCCATTTCTCAATAAATTCTTTTTACTGGCCTAACTAAACTGGCATGTTCTTAAATTCCTTTCTGCGATATAGCCAAGAACCTAGAGGAATCCAGCACTTCTCTGACTTCACCCTGAAGCTCTGGTGAGCTTCCATGATTGAGAAGATACATCAGATGACACATCCTACATGTCTCTTCTTTTGGTGTCTTCTTATTTGTAAACTTTTTGGTAAAAAACTGTTATCACTAAGTATAGAACTTCCAGTGAGTTCTACAAGTCATTTCAATGAATTGTTGAACTGAGATAGTAGTAGGAACCCCTGAATTTTTAGCCAGTTGGTCAGAAGTGCAGGTGGCCTGGGCCCCTGAATTTGTGGATAGTGTTTGAAGGGCAGGCTTATAGAAGATTACCCTTAACCTGTGGACTCTGGTCAAATTACAGGTAGAGTTAAAATTGAATTGTATTGTAAGTTGCTGTTGAACTTAACTGCAGTCGTTACAAATAAGTTTGCAGTTACATATTTCATCATTTGAAAAAAATGGCATTTTAGCTAGGGGACATTAAAAGTGTCCAGATTCTACCTTTGGTCTATAACTTCTGCCTAGACAGTTCCAAAGCAGGTATATATAGAAAGGAGGCAGTGACAGGTAAATGGGCAACAAAGGGATTCTTCACTGTTCTGCCAGACCCCAGTGCACAGTGCAGGTAAGCTGGGCTAGAAGGCCTGCTTACAGGTTCTAAGATGTTATATTGACTCCCCAGTGCTCAGACTTGGGTCTCAGATTTTGCTAGTGTAATGGGAGGAAGAGTCAGTTTCCCAGAGGGAAAATGAGCCAGAAGAGCAAGAGGGCCCCTCAACCGAGTGCAGAATTGGCACTGGTTGTGGGAGAGGAAGGGGAAAGCAAGAGGAGGAGAAGTAGTCAAGCAAATCCAGTGATGGCAGCCTGGCCACCGTCACTCCAGTTACCTGAAGGAAATTAGGGAAGAGAGCCACAAATGTGACCCGAGCCAGATAAACACCTCTTAACTGTGGGGTAGAATCAGGGGTGGCATGTGAAGATAGGAAAGGGCCCTGAGTTCCTTCTCATGGAGGACAACCTGCTTCAAAGAGGGCAGCTCCAGGGTGATATCTTTAAAATGAAATCAGCACAGTTCCTGGTGCATTAATAAAAGTGCATCTGTTTCTTCCCCTTCCCCTCAAGGAGCCTGCTGTCTCCTATGATGAAGTGCTTTCCCAAACCGTGTATTTTTAAAATTATTTTTATTTCCATGCAAAACTGATTCACACACATGTTCCGTTTCCCAAACCTTTTAGGCGCAGGTATTGTTACCCTTAATCCCCACTGGGTCAGCTGGCTGGTGGCTGGCTCCCTAAGGAAGGAGCTCCCTCTGCTGGCTCACTAGCTGGAGCCTCCAGGGAGTTGGACTGAGTCCTTCCTACGGTGACATCGACTTCAAACAACTTTCATAATAATCTACAACAATCTGTTTATTATATATGACAATTATCTATTGCTGTACATTAATAAGATTAATATGAAGTATAGCAAGGGCTCTGGAGTCAGACAAAGCCTGGAGGTTCTTATCAGCTGTGGTCTTTGGCATTATCCTTAATCTCTGGTCTCAATTTTCTTATTTGAACAATGATATAATAATACTGTATTGGTATTATTTCTAGTCAGGAAAACAGAAACTATACTAATCAATTTTACAGAGAGAATCTAGGGGAAACTGTTGAAAACGTGTGGGAAGTGGATGTGGCTCAAGAGGTTGAGTGCCCACCTCCCACATGGGAGGTTTTGGGTTTGGTTCCTGGTGTTTCTTGAAAAAAAGCAAAACAACAAGCAAAACAAACAAGGAAACCAACTCGGTGAAGCTGAAAGGGCTCAGTTACTGAGCACCGGCTGTCCACATATGAGGTGATAGGTTCAATCCCTGTCCCCCAGTACCTCAAAAAAAAAAAAAAACAAACAAAACCACATTGAGGGACTGAAAAGGCAAAATGGGAATTCTGAAGTTTTAGATAACTACAGGAAGCAGCTACCATCCCTATAGTGGAGGGAAGAGGTTGGGATATCAGAATTGTTTCAGTCAGTTCTTCTGCTGGTCTCTCCTGGGCTCCTTCATGCCAGAAGGCCAGCTGGGACGTTGGATGGCTTGGTTATCTTAGTGGCTGTGAAGTGGTCTCTTACTGTGGCTCTGATTCGCATTTCTCTAATGACAATGATTTTGAACATCTGTTCATGTGCTTGTTGGCCATTTGTATAACTTCCATGGAGAAATATCTATTCAAGTCCTCTGCACATTTTTAAATTTGGTTGTTGTCTTTTTGTTGTTGAGTTAGGGGTTCTTTGTATATCCTGGATATTAAACCCTTATCAGATATATGATCTGGAAGTATTTTCTCCCATTCTGTAGAGTTTTATTTTTTCACTTTTTTGGCAATGCCCTTTGATGCACAAAAGTTTTAAATTTTGATAAAGCTAACATCTGTTTTTTCTTTTGGTGCTTGTGTTTTGGGGATCATAGCTAAGAAATAATTGCAAGAGCCAAGGTGGTGAAGATTTTTTTTCTTTATGTTTTCTTCTTCTGAGAGTTTTAAAGTTTTAGGTCTTATATGTAGGTCATTAATCCATTTTGAGTTAATTTTTATATATGGTATAAGGTAGGGGGTTCGTCTTTTTTTTTTTAAATGTAGACAGCCAGTTTCTCCAGGGCTATCTGAAGAGACCATTCTTTCTCCTTTTCAACCTTCATTAAAAATCAGTTGGCCATAATGCATGGATCTATTTCTGGGATCTCAATTATATTCCATTGGTGTTTTCATTTATCCTTATGCCAGTGCTACACTGTTTTGATTTCTTTGGCTTTGTAGTAAGTTTTTTTTTTTTTTAAGATTTATTTTTAATTTATTTCTCTCCCCTCCTTCCCCCCTCCCAGTTGTCTGCTCTCTGTGTCCATTCAGTGTGTTTAGTAAGTTTTTTTTTTTTAAGATTTATTTTATTTATTTCTCTCCCTCTCTCCCCCCGCCCCAGTTGTCTGTTCTCTGTGTCCATTTGCTGCTTGTTCTTCTTTTTGTCTGCTTCTGTTGTTGTCAGCAGCACGGGAATCTGTGTTTCTTTTCGTTGTGTCATCTTGCTGAGTCAACTCTCCATGTGTGCGGCACCATTCCTGGGAGGGCTGCACTTTCTTTTGCACTGGGTGGCTCTCCTTACAGGGTGCACTCCTTGCACATGGGGCTCCCCTACACAGGGGGCATCCCTGCGTGGCGTGGCACTCCTTGTGTGCATCAGCACTGCGCGTGGGCCAGCTCCACACGGGTCAAGGAGGCCCGGGGTTTGAACCTTGGACCTCCCATGTGGTAGGTGGACGCCCTATCTATTGGGCCAAGTCCACTTCCCATATAGTAAGTTTTAAAATCAGGAAGTGTGAGATCTCCAATTTTGTTCTCTTTTTCAAGGTTATTTTGGCTATTTGGGGCCTCTTGTAATTCCATATGAATTTGAGGAACAGCTTTTTCATTTCTTCAAAAAAAAAACTACTGGAATATTGACAGGGATTGGGTTGAAGCTTTAGGCCACTTTGGATATTACTGGCATCTAACCAATACTAAGTCTTCCAATCCATGAACATTAGTATCTTGCCATTTATTTAGGTTTTCTTTCATTTCTTCCAGCAGTGTTTTGTAGTGTTCAGTGTACAAGTCTTTCACCTCCTTGGTTAAATCTATTCCTAGACATTTTAATTTTTAAATGCTATTTTAAATGGAATTGTTTTTCCATTCCAGATTGTTCATATAGAATCACACCTGACTTCTGCGTTTTTACCTGGTACCCTGAAACTTTGCAAATTCATTTACTAGCTTTCATAGTTTTCTTGTGGATTCTTTGGAATTTTTTATATATAGGATCATGTTATCTGCAAATAGAGATAGTTTGCTTCCTTCTTTTCCATTTGGATGCCTTTTATTTCTTTTCCTCGCATAATTGTTCTGCCTAGTACTTCTAGTAGAATGCTAAATAGTAGTGCTAAAGTGGACATCCTTGTCTTTTTTCCTGATCTTAGGGGGAAAGTGTTCATTCTTTCACCAATGAGTATAATGTTAGGGAGGCAGATGTAGCTCAAGCAATTGAGCTCCTGCCACATGGGAGGCCCCAGGTTTGGTTCCCAGTGCTTCCTAGAGAGGATGAGCAAGACAGTGAGCTGGCATGGTGGGCTGGCATGGCAAGCTGATGCAATATGATGATGCAACAGGGAGACACAAAGAAGAAACACAATGAGAGAGACAACAAAGCAGGGAGTGGAAGTGGCTCAGGTGATTGAGTGCCTCTCTCCCACATGGGAGGTCCCAGATTCAGTTCCCAGTGCCTACTAAAGAGAAGAGAAGCAGATACAGAGAGCACATAGTGAATGGGCACAGAGCTCACACAGCAAATGCAAAAGCAGTGAGGGGGAGGGGAAAAAAACGAATCTTTTTTTTATAAAAGACTGTAACATTAGTTGTGTGTTTTTCATAAATGGCCTCTATAATGTTGAGGAAGTTCCCTTCTCTTCCTATTTTTGAGTGTTTTTATCATGAAAGCTTGTGGGATTTTGTTAAAGGCCTTTTCTGCTTCAGTTGAGATGATCATGTGTTTTTTTCCTTTCATTTTATTAATGCAGTATATTATATTGATTTTCTTAGTTTCAACCACCCTTGCATTCCTGGGATAAGTCCTAGTTTGTCTTGATATACAATCCTTTCAATATGTTGTATGATTTGATTTACTATTATTTTGTTGAGGATATTTGCATCTATATTTAAGGGAAATTGGTCTGTACTTTCAGTACAACTAAATTTTTAGTATTTACCTCCATATCTTTAAACAGCTTGACTATATTGCAATTTCTTGATTTTTCAACTGGCTCCCCATTACAGAAGATAAGTGTTTAGTTCTCTTATTTAACAAAAAAATTCCCACTTCTATTCCCTCATCCTCCAGTATGTTCCATATTATAATTTTGGTTAAACCAATATTCAGAGCTTATGTTATTGTGATTATGTAAATGCTATGCAGAGCAGAGCCAAATAATTGCTTCTCCTTCCCTGTACAACTTTCTTTTTAAAGAGTTAGTAAATGTCTTTTCTGTTCACATGGTTTTCTATGTACTTGTGGTAGTTTGGATCTTTTGTGGACCCCAGAAAAGTATGTTCTTAGATTGGTCCATTCCTGTGGTGTGGGACCCTTTGAGTGGATTGGATTCAGTTGAGGAATATTTGATCAGATTGCTTCAGTGGGAAGTAGCCCAGGGTGGGTCTTGGTCCTCTTGCTGGATTTCTAAAAGGGAGAGAGGAGGGTGAAGACAGACAAAAACTCATAGAAACTGAGAGAAGAACCTGGAGGTGGCCAGAAGGTAAATGCAACAGAGCCTGGAGGAAAAGGCAGAGATGGCAGACACCACCATGTGTCCTGCCATGTCCCTGATTGTCCACAGCTGCAGTTCAGGGAGAAAGCATCTCCTGATGAAACCTTGATTTGGACATTTTTCTTGGTCTGAAAACTGTAAGCTTTTGAACTAATAAATCCCCACCGTAAAACCCAATCCATTTCTGGTATATTGCCTTGGCAGCCTTTAGCAAACTAAAACAATAGAATATGGCAAGTAAAAAGGCCACCTAGTTTGCTATTCTTACTGAGGTTCAGCTGTTTCATAAACTTTCTCCTCAGATTGTTGCAAGCCTTTGGTAAATTTTCAGTGTTCTGAAGTAGTTGGTTTATTTACTTATTTTTTAAAAAATTACTCCCCTCCCTTGCTTCCTGCACTGTCTGCTCTCTGTGTCCATTTGCTGCATGTTCTTCTGTGTCTGCCTGTCTTCTCATCTTCTCTATGGGAGGCATTGGGAACTGATCCTGGGACCTCTGACATGGGATAGAAGCATTCAATTGCTTGAGCCACCTCAGCTCCCTGGTTTGTAGTGTCTCTCATTGTCTTTCCTCTGTGTCTCTTTTTTGTTGTATCATCTTTTTGTGTGAGCTCGTGGCCCTGGCCAGCTCTCCTTCACCACGAAGTCCCAGGAACCAAACCCAGGACCCCCCATATAGTAGATGGGAGTCCAATCACGAACCATATCCACTTCACTGAAGTAGTTGATTTAGACTATTTTTTGCCAGTGTTGTTGTTTCTTTTATGGAGGAGTGTTGTTTCTTTTAAGGATTTCCAGAAATCCTTACTCTGCCACTTCGAAAGTATCTTCCCAATATATAACTATTTAAGCAGAATCTTGCCTAGAACAAAGAGAAGGTAGAATTGATTTTAGCTTTGTCTGCCTTTCATAAAATTATTTTTAATTGTTTGAATATCAAGTCTTCTTGTCAATAAAACTGGATCTCTGAATGAGACATTAAGCCTTTGAATCTTATACTATCTCCTGATTCTACTTTCCTTTTGATTGTTCCTTATTTTACTTTATTATTTTTCTTAGGTGAGTCCACTTATATATTTATATTCTCCCAGATTCTTAGCCCTCTCCTCTCCTCTCCTCTCCTCTCCTCTCCTCTCCTCTCCTGTCTTCTCTTCTTTTTCCAGGCGATATACCCCCTAATACTAAGACTCCAAATTCCACCTACAGATTAACAGAATAGACAGCCCAGAAGCAAACCCACGTGTACATGAAACTGGTATATGACTGGTGGCTATACAGCTCTCTCTTCAAGAAAGCTTGCTAAGACTTCTGAAAAGATGTAGACTAGAAAGACACAGGACTCTTCTCCAGAAAATAGCTAGAGGACAGCCTGAAACAGCCTAGAAAAAGATCTTCTAGGATTTTGGATACCAGGCAAGAGCAGAGAGGAACAAAGGCGGGGAATCATGACAACAAACTGTGAGTTGAAACCAGTCACTGCTGCTGCTGGCACCCTCCCCACACTAAAGACCCTTTAGAATTCTCAGGCCTCTGAACCTGCTACTGACAAAGGGGCTCCAGGGATCCACTGCCCCAGGAAACAGGAGAGAGGGACACAGTCTAAGGTTGACTCAGCTTCTGACCCACATATCTGGTCTGCTGTGCTTTTCCAGACTGCATGGGACCATGCCGTTGTTTACTTTGAGGATTATATGGGACTGGAGAAATCTGTCCTGGGAAGAGAGAGGGATACAATCTAGGGCTGACTCAGTTTTTGACCCACAAATTTCATTTGCTGTGTCCCATGAGCCCTACCAGGCAGGGTGAGACCACACCATTGTTTGCCTTGGGAGCCCCAAGGGACTAAAGAAATTTGACCTTCCCAATCTCCTTCTCTACTAAATGGGACTGATTGTTGAGGACACAGAGGGGAGTGGAATTATTTCCTATCTGGACAAGGGAAGGGGACTGCCAGAGAAGGCTGGAGAGCTGTCTCTGAGAAAGTTTGAAGTACAAGGCTCTTAGCCTCCAGACAGGAATCTCTATCACATTGATCTGGCCTGTGTTACAGCAAAAACACTTCAACCAGGAATTGTACTGAGAGGGCTGTCAAATAGCACCATCTGCTGGCAGACCTAGGTAGTGCATGTGAAAATATTAAAAATAAGTTACATGGTTTTTTCCTGACCTTTAGAGCCTCCCTTCCAAGACCCTAAGAAGCAGGACTGCAATCCATTACTGGGTCCAGAAGCCAGTTTTGAGAAAGTAACAGGGACAATCCTAACAATCCAGGTTGAACCAAGAATCAAAGAGTAGCAGTAACACATAGCCTCCTGCCACTAAATCCCTAAGAAAGGGAAAGAAATTTACTATCCATGTAAACTACATCCTAATCAGATGCTTAAACATCAGGAAAAAAGTACAAGCCACACTAAGAAAATGGAAGACATGGACAGGAAAAGGAATATACCAAAGCCCCAGAAAACATGCAGGATTTCAGAGAACTAACTAACGAGATGCAAACAGATTTCCAAAATCAAATTAATGAGTTGAAAGAACATGACTAAAGAGACGAATGTCATGAAGAAGACACCGAGCAAGTATAAAAAAGAATTTGAAATCCTGAATAGAAAAGTAACATAACTCATGAGAATGAAAGACACAATAGGTAAGATAAAAACACATTAGAGGGAAGCAAATGTGGCTCAAGTGATTGGGCTTCTGTCTACCATATAGGAGGACCTGGGTTTGATCCCCAGGTTCTCCTGACAAAGGTGTGCCAGGCCCACATGGCGCATCAGGCTCATGCAGTGAGACAGGCCCAATGGGGAGACAGATGAGCAATGTAGCAAGATGATGATGCAACAAAAGAGAGATGCAGAGGAGAGTCAAGGTGAGATGGAACAGAAACCAGAAACTGAGATAGTGCAAGCAACAGGATACCTCTCTCCCACATTGGAGGTTCCCAGGATCAAAGCCTCATGAAGCCTAGAGGAGAAAACAAGAAGAGATGACAAAAAAGAAACAAACACAGAAGATCACATAGCAAATGGACACAGACAGTAAAAACAAAACAAAAGAAAGAAACAAAAAAGCCCAGCAGGGAAGGAGGGGAGAGAAAAAAAACCTCAACACATTAGAGGCATACAACAGCAGCCTCAAAATGACAGAAGAAAGAGCAAGTGATACTGAAGACAGAACAGATGAAATTAAAGAGAGAAAACAATGAAAAAAAAATTGAGCAGGGGCTCAGGGATTTGAATGACAACACAAAATGCAACAATGTAAGTGTCATGGAAGTTCCAGAAGAAGAGAAGGGAAAAGGGGCAGAAAGGGTATTTGAGGAAATAATGGCTGTAAATTTCCCAACTCTTATGAAAGAAATGAATGTACATGTCCAAAAAGCACACTGTACTCCAATCAGAATAAATCTGAGCAGACCTACTCCAAGACACACACTAATCAGAATGTCAAATGTCAAAGAGAAAGAGAAAATCCTGAGAGCAGCAGGGAAGAAGCAAACCATAACATACAAGGGACGCCTAGTAAGTCTTAGCATGGATTTCTCATCAGAAACCATGGAGGCAACATGACAGAGGTATGATACAATTAGGAGACTGAAAGAAAAACTGCCAGCTGAGGATTCTGCATCCAGCAAAACCGTCCTTCAAATATGAAGGTGAGTGTAAAATATTCACAAACAAACAGAAGCTAAGAGAGTTCATGAAAAAGAACCCACTTTTGTAGGAAGTATTAAAGGAAGCCTTAAAATCTGAAAGAAAAGACAGGAGAGAGTGCCTTGGAGGAGAGTATAGAAGAAAGAATAGCAGAAAGGATAACCAAAAGAGTAAAAAGACAGAGGAAAATATGATATGACATATGGAAACCGAAGGATAAAATGGTGGCAGTAAATAACGCATTTACTGTTACATCATTGAATGTGGATGGATCAAACTCCCCAACCAAAAGATATAGGCTGGGAAGCGGATGTGACTCAAGCGATTGGCCTTCTGCCTACCACATGGGAGGTCTGGGGTTCGGTTCCTGGTTCCTCCTGGAGAAGTCGAGCTGGCATGACAGGCAGGTGTGGCGAGCTGATGCAACAAGATGATGCAACAAAGAGACACAAAAAGGAAAGACAATGAGAGACAAAATAGACCAGGGAGCTAAGGTGGCTCGAGCTATTGAGCACCTCTCTCCCACATGGAGGTCACAGCTTCAGTTCCCAGTGGCTCCTAAAGAGAAGATGAGCAGACACAGAGAGCACAGAGCAAATGGACACAGAGAGCAGATAGCGACCTCAAACAATGAGGGGCAGGGAGGAGGAGAATAAAGAAATAAAATAAATCATTAAAAAGAAAAAAGATATAGGCTGACACAATGGATGAAAAACAAACAAAACCATGAGCCATCCATATGCTGCTTACCAGAAATTCACCTTAGACCCAGGGATACAAACCAGCTGAAAGTGGAAGGTTGGAAAAAGATACTGCACACAAATAACCAAAAAAAGAGCAAGGGTAACTATACTAGTATCGGACAAAACAGACTTTAAATGCAAAAAAGCTATAAGAGATAGAGAAGGCCGATAAAAATTAATAAAAGGGACAAGTCACCAGGAAGACTAACAGTCATAAATATCCACGCACCCAACTAGGGTGCCCCAGAATACATGAGGCAAATTCTGGCAAAACTGAGGGGAGAAATAGACATGTCTACAATAATCATTGGAGACTTCAACATACCATTCACATCATTAGATAGAACAACCAGACAGAAGATCAACAAGGAAATAGAGAACTTGTACAATATGATAAACTAGTTAGACTTAACAGACATATACAGAACGTTGCATCTAAACTCAGCAGGTTATATATTCTTCTCAAGTGCCTCATGGATCTTTCTCAAGGATAGAGCCCATGTTACAGTACAATGTAGTTATCAATAAATATAAAAAGACTGAAATTGTGCAAAGCACCTTCTCAGGTCATAACAGAATGAAACTGGAAATCAATAATAGACAGGAAAAAAAGAAAATTTTTGTAAATGTGTGGAGGCTAAACAACACATTCCTAAATAATCACTGGGTCAAAGAAGAAATTGCAAGTGAAATCAGTAAATATATTGAGACAAGTGGAAACGAGAACACAACTTATCTAAATGTATGGAATACAGTGAAAGCAGTCTTGAGAGGAAAATGTACAGTCCTAAATGCCTATATTAAAAAAGAAGAGGGAAGTGGATATGGTTCACCTGATACAAGTGTCCATCTACCACATGGAGGGTCCAGGGTTCAATCGCCAGGGCCTCCTGATCCGTGTGGTAAACTGGCCCATGTGCAGTGCTGCCACATGCAAGGAGTGCTGTGCCATGCAGAGGCACCCCATGTAGGGGTGCCCCATGCACAAGGGATGCACCCTGTAAGGAGAGCTGCCCTGTGTGAAAAAAGCACAGCCCGCCCAGGAGTAGTGCCACACACACAGAGAGCTGATGCAGCAAGATGATGCAACCAAAAAAAAAAAGAGATGCAGATTCCCAGAGCTGCCTGATAATGCAAGCAGATGCTGAAGAACACACAGTGAATGGACACAGAGAGCAGACAATGGGGAGGTGGGAGGGAAGGGGAGAGCAATAAATAAAATAATTTTTTTAAAAAAATTAAATAAAAAAAAAGAGCCAAACTCAAATATTTAAATGAACAACTAGAGAAACTAGAAAAAGAACAGCAAGCCAATCCAAAGCAGGCAGAAGGAAAGAAAAAATAAAGATTAGAGCAGAAATAAATGAAATTGAGAACAAAAAATAGAGAAAATCAACAAAACCAAAAGCTGGTTCTTTGAGAAGATCAATGAAATTGACAAACTCTTAGATTAACAAAGGAAAAAAGAGAGAAGATGCAAATTAATACAATCAGAAATGGAAGGAGGGAAGTTACAAATGACCCCACAGAAATAAAAAGGACGATAAGAGGATGTTATGAGAAACTATATGCCAACAAACTAGACAACCTAGATGAAATGTACAAATTCCTAGAAATGCACAAAGAACCTACACTGATGCTACAAAAAATATGAGAATTTAACAAACCAATCCTATTTAAAGAGATTGAATCCATCATCAACAATCTCCCAACAAAGAAAAGTACAGGACCAAGTGGCTTCACAGGTGAATTTTACCAAGTGTTTCAAAAAGAATTAACACCAATCCTGTTTAAACTCTTCCAAAAAATAGAAGTGGAGGAAAAATTACCCAACATATTTTATGAAGCAAACATCACCCTAATACCAAAGCTAGATAAAGACACTACAAGAAAAGAGAATTACAATCTTTCTATTGAACAAAGACACAAAAATTCTAAACAAAATACTTGCAAATTGAATGCAACAATATATCAAAAGACTTATGCATCATGACCAAGTTGGATAGTGGGATTTATTCCTGATATGCAGGGTTGGTTCAAGAAAATCAATCAACATAATATACCACATTACTAAACTGAAGAGAAAAAAACCACATGATCATCTCAATCAAAGAAGAGAAGGCATTCAACAAAATCCAGCATCCTTTTTTGATAAAAACACTTCAAAAGAAAGGAAAATTCCTCAACATGATAAAAGACATATATGAAAAACTCACACTAACATTATACTCAATATAGAAAGGTTGAAAACTTTCCCTCTAAGATTGGGAACAAGACAAGATGCCTACTGTCACCATTGTTATTCAGTATTGTACTAGAAGTTCTACCTAGGGCAATTAGATAAGGAAAAAACAAAAACAAAAAAACAAAAGGCATCCAGATAGGAAAAAGAGAAAGTAAAACTCTCGTTTTTTGTGGACGACATGATCCTATATTTAGAAAATTCTGAAATGTCTACAACACAGCCACTGACCTAATAAATGAGCTCAGAAAAGTAGCAGGATACAAGATCAACATGCAGAAATCAATAATGTTTTTGTACACTAGTATTAATCTGAGGAGGAAATCTGGGGAGGAAATCTGGGGGGGAGAATCCTTTTATGATAGCCCCAAAAAGACTTGAATACCCAGGAATCAGAGTACCCAAAGACGTACAGGACCTATATGCAGAAAACTACAAAACAATGTTAAAAGGAATTTTTAAAAGACCTAACAAATGGAAAGACCTTCTCTGTTCATGGAGTGAAAGACTATCATGAAGACGTCAATACTACCCAAACTGATTCATAGATTCAATGCAATACCAATCAAAATTCCAACAGCCTACTTTACAGAAATAGAAAAAGCAATTATCAAATTTATTTGGAAGGGAAAGTGCATCCAAATAGCCAAAAGCATTCTAAAAGAGAAGACATGGGAGGAATTTCATTGTCTGACCTTGAAACATACTACAAAGCTACAGTGGTCAAAATAGTATGGTACTAAGACAAAAGAAAAATAAAAAACAAACAAAAAAAACAAAAAAACAACAGCATGGTACTAGCATAAAAATAGACACATCAATCAGTGGAATAAAATTGAGAATCCAGAAAAAAACCCTCACCTCTATGGTCAACTGGATTTTTTTTGTTTTTAAAGATTTATTTTTTATTTCTTTCTCTCCCCTCCCCCTCCACATTGTCTGCTTTCTGTGTCCATTTGCTGTGCATTCTTCTGCGTCTTCTTACATTATCCAGTGGCACTGGGAAACTGCATCTATTTTTTTGTTGTGTCATCTTGCTGTGTCAGCTCTGTGTGTGTATGGCACCACTCCTCGGGCTGCGCTTTTTTCATGCAGGGTGGCTCTCATTGCAGGGCACACTCCTTGTACGTGGGGCTCCCCTATGCTCAGACGCCCCTGCATGGCAGGGCACTCCTTGCATGTGGCAGCACTGCACGTGGGCCAGCTTACCACACGGGTCAGGGGTATTGAACCCTGGACACTTCATATGGCAGACAGATGCTCTATCAGTTGAGCCATGTCTGCTTCCTGGTTACCTGGTTTTTGACAAACCCACTGTATTAGTCAGGGTTCTCTAGGGAAACAGAATCAACAGGAATATCTGTCAATAGTAAGAGATTTATCAGAGTCTCTCGTGCAGCAGTGGTAATGCACAAGTCCAGGTTCCACAGACAGGCTGCAACCAGGAGCTCCAATGAAAGTCCAATAAAGATTCTTGGTGAGTTCTGGGAGATGTTGGCTGTCCAAAGATGAGCTGGGAAAATCTCTCTCAATGCTAGAATCACTTCCCCTTTTAAGGGATTCAACTGATTGGGTTAAGTGTCATTCATTGCTGATGGTAATCTCCCTGATTGATGTAATTAAAACCAGCTATCTATGATTTACCACTGCAGTAAAGTCAATGGTGATGAAAGTCCATAAATGCCCTTGTATTACAGTTAGCTCAGTGCTTCCCTGACCAAACAACTGGGCGCGATTACCTGGCTGCGTTGACACAATAGCCTAACCATCACAGTCCACCTCTTGTCAACTCGGCAACCATACACATTACCTTAAACCATACTTAGTCTCTAAGTAAGAACAATAACAGACATGCATATATATATTTCTGCCTAACAGTGTTCAACTCTCTTGCATACAACCAGAAATGCATTAATTCCATACAGAATAGGGTGCAAGTTCTTGGGTAAAAGTCACTCTCAAACTTGACACCCTCAAATATTATGACATGAAATGGATACAACTTGTTATATTATAAGGGGAAAATTTGAGGAAGAAGACAAAGAAATTAGTTTTGTGTACATATACTATCATCATAATGAAACAAGGAAAAAAGATTCATGACCATTATAGTCCTCGTTTCTGTAACTGGTCACATGGTCAAAGTTCATATTTATCACTACTTTCTTCCACCACCCATTCCATGTTTCCATAACCCCCAGCAAGCACTTCAGCTGGCCATGATTCTTTGCCTGGTGGGGTGACCCAAACTTCCATTCCTGAAGATTCTAGGCCATTGTTAGTCTGCTTGGATTGGGTTGTTGCAATTTTCCATTGATTTTAATCATAGGACTAGGACTAGGAGATGCCCTAGAGGATCTCCTGTATTCCAGGCAAATTCTTCTTTACCCCCATTATGTAGATGCTGTCCTATTTCCTCTTGATAGTCAGGATCAATCACCCCAGCCAGTACAGTAATTCCTTTCTTTGATGACTGATTCAGGGGTCAGAGGAGCCCAAAGTGGCCAGGTGGCAGTTTTAACTTCCAGTTCAGTGGAATCATTGTTGTGTTCCTGGTGACAGCACTCCTCCTTTTGGGACTAAAACCTGTAGACCAGCAGAGTTTGAGGTTGCAGGGACAGGAAGCAAAAATTTTCCTAGTGGGTCACTAGGGGTAATAGTGAGTGGTGCCACTTCCATTTCCACCCCTTGATTCCTGGACCCATGGATCCTGGTTATGGGAGAAATAGCACCATGGAGTGGATGCTGATTTAAAGCATCCACAGCCTCCTGGAGAACATTGCCCCAGCCCTACAAGGTAAAGCCTCCTAGCTAGTGCCATAATAGAGTCTTCAAAAGGCCACTCCAACATTCTATCACTTCAGGGCGATGGGGAACATGGTAAGACCAGTGAATTCCATGGGCATGTGCCCATTCCTGCACATCACTTGCTGTGAAATGGGTTCCCTGATTGGAAGCAATGCTGTGTGGAATGCCTTGGTGGTAGATAAGACATTCAGTAAGTCCATGGATGGTAGTTTTTGGAGAAGCATTGCATGCAGGAAATACAAACCCATATCCAGAGTATGGTCTATTCCAGTTAAAACAAACCGCTGCCCCTTCCATGGTGGAAGTGGTCAATGGCCACCAGATAGCAGGCTGGTTACCTCGAGGAATGATGCCATATCGGGGGCTGAGTGTGGGTCCCTGCTGTTGGCAGATTGGGCACTCAACAGTGGCTGTAGCCAAGTCAGCCTTGGTAAGGGGAAGTCCGTGTTGCTGAGCCCATGCATAACCTCCATCCCTACCTCCATGGCCTCTTTATTCATGAGCCCACTGGGCAGTGACAGGAGTGGCTGGGGAAAGAGGCTGAGCATTAGCCACAGAGTGGGTCATCTTATCTACTTGATTATTAAAATCTTCCTCTGCTGAAGTTACCCTATGGTGAGCATACACATGGGACACAAAAATTTTCATGTTTTGTGCCCACTCAAAAAGGTCAATCCACATACCTCTTCCCCAGACCTCCTTGTCATCAATTTTCCAAACATGTTCCTTCCAAGTCCCTGACCATCCAGCCAAACCATTGGCAACAGCCCATGAGTAAGTGTACAAATGCACCTCTGGCCATTTCTTCTTCAAAGCAAAATGAACAACCAGGTGCACTGCTCGAAATTCTGCACACTGGGAGAATTTGCGCTCACCACTCTCCTTCAGGGATGTCCTAGAAAGGGGCTATAGTGCTGCAGCTGTCCCTTTTTGGATGGTACCTTCATATCATGCAGAACCATCTGTAAGCCAGGCCCAAGTTTTCTCTTCCTCAGTCAACTGATTGTAAGGGACTCCCCAAGAGGCCAAAGCTGTGGGATGGGAAAGAGAAGGTAACATGGCAGGGGTGGTGACCATGGGCATTTGGGCTACTTCCTTATGTAACTTACTTGTGCCTTCAGGACTCGCTTGAGCCCTATCTCATATATACCACTTCCATTTTATTATGGATTACTGCTGTGCATACCCAACTTTAAGGTTTGGTGGGTCAGACAATACCCAGTTCGTGATAGGCAACTCAGGTCTCATGGTAATTTGATGGTCCATGGTTAAGTATTCAGTCTCTACTAAGGCCCAGTAGCAGGCCAAAAGGTGCTTCTCGAAAGGGGAGTAGTTATCTGCAGAGGATGGCAGGGCTTTGCTCCAAAATCCTAAGGGTCTTCATTGCAATTCTTCTATAGAGGTCTGCCAAAGTCTCCAGACAGCATCTCTATTTGCCACAGAAACTTCCAGCACCATTGGATCTGCTGGAACATATGGCCCAAGTGGTAGTGCAGCTTGCACAGCAGCCTGGACATGACACAGATCCCCTTCTTGTTCCAGTCCCCAATTGAAAGTAGCAGCTTTTCTGGTCACCCACTAAATGGGCCTGAGTAGCATACCCAAATGAGAAATGTGTTGTCTCCCAAATCCAGAGACTAACTAAGCATTGTGCCTCTTCTTGGTCATAGGAGGGGCCAAATGCAACAGCTTATCCTTTACTCTAGAAGGAATATCTTGACATGCACCACATCACTGGACACCTAGAAATTTCCCTGCGATGGAAGGGCCTTGTATTTTATTTGGATTTATCTCCCATCCTCTCATGCAAATACCTTACTAATAAGTCTAGAGTCTTTACTATTTCTTGCTCACTAGGTCCTATCAACAAGATATCATCAATATAATGGACCTATGTGATGTCTTGTGGGAGGGAGAGATGATCAAGGTCCCTGCGGACAATATTATGACATAGGGCTTGAGAGTTGATATACCTCTGAGGCAGGACAGTGAAGGTATACTGCTGGCCTTGCCAGCTGAAAGCAAACTTTCTGGTGGTCCTTACTAATAGTAATTGAGAGAAAAGCATTTGCCAAATCAGTAGCTGCATACCAGGTTCCAGGGGACATGTTGATTTGCTTAAGCAATGATACCACATCTGGGAAAGCAGCTGCAATTGGAAGTCACCACCTGGTTAGGTTTATGATAATCTACTGTCATCTTCCAAGATCCTTATGTTTTCTGCACAGGTCAAATAGGAGAATTGAATGGGAATGTGGTGGGAATCACCACCCCTGCATCCTTCAAATCCTTGATGGTGGCACTAATTTCTGCAATCCCTCCAGGAATCCAGTATTGCTTTTGGTTTACTATTCTGCTAGGTAGGGGCAGTTCTAGTGGCTTCCACTTGGTCTTTCCAACCATAGTAGCCCTCACTCTACAAGGCAGGGATCCAATGTGGGGATTCTGCCAGTTACTGAGTATTTTTATTCCAATTATGCATTCTGGAACTCAGGAAATAACTACAGAATGGGTCCAGAGACCCACTGGACCAACTGTTAGATGAACCTGAGCTAAAACTCCATTAATCACTTGACCTCCATCAGCCCCTACTCTGAATGGTGGACCACAGTGACATTTTGGGTCTCCTGGAATTAATGTCACTTCTGAGCCAGCGTCTAATCCCCATAATGTCTGATCATTTCCTTTTCCCCAATGCAGTTACTCTGGTAAAAGGTTGTAGCTCTCCTTGGGGAAAGGTGGGAGTAAGATTAAGAGTAAATATTTGGCAGATTAACAGGATCCTTTCCCAAGGAGACCTGGCCTCCTCCTTATTCAAGTGGCTCTGGGTCTGTAAACTGTCTCAAGTCTGGGAATTGATTAAGGGGCTGTGATTCTCTGCATCTGTAATTTGAGGGGTAGGGTTTTGTTCACTCAACCCAGAATTCTTCTGTTTATACAGATCCCGAAGAAATTCAGTAGACTGCCCATCTATTTCACTGCTAGGTACCCCATGATGTATTAGCCAATGCCATAACTACACATGACTCAGACTATTTTGAGTGCTTTTTGGAATCTGCCTTTCATTGAGGTAGCCACGCCCACCTTGACTTTGGCGATTAACTGCTGATACCTGACTTTTACTAGACTGACATCCAATCATCCCCATAATGTTTAAAGATTCTAATTCCATCACAGCCCTCCCTACAGTAATATCTGGACTTCAGAGAAGAGCAACCACAGAGCTCTTCAGGGAAGATGGAGTTAGTCTTACAAAATTATTCCTCACAGTCTTGATTAAAGGTGTGTCCTCTGGACATTCCTGGGGTGGGTGGGCAGCTCTCAAACGGTACATCCATTCTAGCATTCCAAATCTCCCTAAGCCTTTGAATTCCCTCTTCTACTGTGTACCAGGGCAAACCGGACATCTCAACCTCAGCCATGCTAGGCCATCTTTTGGCCCATGTTTCAATCAGCCATCCAAACTGTTAGAGCCCTTCCTAATCCCTCGAGGTACAGCTTTGAATCCAGAATTTCTGCCTAGTGGGCCCATATCAATAAATTCAGCCTGATCCAACTTTATATTCCTTCCACCATTATCCCATACCCTTAGTATCCATTCCCGCACATATTCCCCTCATTTCTGTCTAGATAAGTTAGAAAACTCATGCAGTTCTTTCTGAGGTTACCTTACTTCTTCATGGGTCACACTTTGTATTTCACCTTTAGGGGCTTGTTGTGATTTTAGTCTAGTATAGGTCTTGAAGACAAGAGAGGTGGTGGGGATGGGTAAGAAGGATTAGAAATGCCTTGCAAGCTGCGGACCTCAGGGCATTCCCTTGCATTTTCTTCTTGTGAGACAGGATTAATTTCTTCAGACAGGGGTTGGAAGGCAATTTCCACAGCAAGACTGGAGGCTTGGCAGTGCATGCTGGAGTTCGGCTGGCACGTGCCTCAGGGCTGGGAGGAGGTCCAGACTCCCTGGGGCAGGCCAGAGGCTGGGCAGGGCAGGATTCAGTTTGGCTGGTACCCATCTGAGGGCTGGAAATTGTTTCAGACTCCCTGCAGCAGGCTTGAGGCTGGATGATACAAGGTTGACAAGGTATGGCCTGGACAGGGCAGGCTATGGCAGACTTATCTGGTAAAGTCTCAGCAGAATTCAGGGTTCCAATGTCTCCAACAATATCATCATCAACCCATATGTCTCCATCCCAATTCTCTGGATTCCACTCTTTTCCAATCAACGACTTCACTTTAATTGCAGAAACCCTGCAAGGTTGAAATTTTAGTTTCCTTTGTAACTCCACTACTTGAACAACCAGAGTCTGAGTTTGGTTCTCAGATATTTCATGCCTGTGGCCCTAGGAGACAAGGTGTTCTTTCAGAGCACACATGGAAACTTTTGCATCATTCATTTGATGTCTAAGTTTCAAATTTGAAGACTTTAACTCATCTTTCTTTGGCAACAGTATTCAGAGTATCTAGGAGGAGCCATCCAACATCATTATACTGTTTGACTCCACAAAACTCTGTTAAAGTGTTGAAAATGCTATCACCCAGATCCTTCCTTCTTACAAGCATGGAAGTAGGGGAATCCAGTGATGCTATTTTGTGGATCTCGAATGCCAACTCCTGCCATGGACTGTTAGCAACCTCTTCATTATTGGAAAGGGAGTCGTCAGTACCCTTGAGTCCAATTAGAGTAAAAAGACAATTGCAAAACTCCCAGGACCACCGCAGACATCCCATGTTTAAGACTCTGTTCCCCAAGAACCACCCCACTTCTGGTACCAAGCTGTATTAGTCAGGGTTCTCTAGGGAAACAGAATCAGCAAGGGATATCTGTTGATAGTAAGAGATTTATCAGAAGCTCTCATGCAGCCGTGGGGATGCACAAGTCCAGGTTCCACAGGCAGGCTGCAACCAGGAGCTCCAATGAAAGTCCAATGAAGATTCTTGACAAGTTCTTGGAGACGTTGGCTGTCCAAAGATGAGCTGGGAAAATCTCTCACAATGCTGGAATCACTTCCCCTTTTAAGGGATTCAAGTGATCGGGTTAAGCATCACTCACTGCTGATGGCAATCTCCTTGACTGATGTAATTATAACCAGCTATCCATGATTTACCACTGCAGTAAAGTCAATGGTGACTAAAGTCCATAAATGCCCTTGTATTACAGTTAGCCCAGTGCTTCCTTGACCAAACAACTGTGCGGGCAGCGGCGGGCCTCCGGGAGGGTCGGCGGTTGGCCGGGCGGGCTCTCCGGACGGGGGCTGCCTCGCGGTCGAAGGAGAGGAGGGGGTTCGGCACGAAGCCGTTGGGCCCTCGCTCTCTCCGCTCAGGCATGGGGGACACGCGGTGCAAGCAAAAACACCACGGAGACAAGGTCTAGGCACAAGTCTGCTTTATTGTTGAAGGGGACATGGTTTTATAGGGTCTAGGGATACGTAAAGGGACTTGATTGGTGCCGGCGGGTGCTGTTGCTTGCGTAGACGGTTACTGGACAGTAGGCGGTTACTGGACAGTAGGCGGTTACTGGACAGTAAGCTGGCTAAGAGGTTAGGAGCAAGGGAGGGGAAGGGGAAAGTGTGGGCTGTCTAGATAACGGCTAGGCGGAAGACGGAGAAGGGGAGAAGGAGGGGCAGCGCCGGCTGCCAATACTGGGCGGGAAGGAGACGGGGACACAACTGGGCACAATTACCTGGCCGAGTTGACACAATAGACTAACTATCAAACCAAGTACATGTTAATGGAACAAAACAGTCTCTTCAACAAATGTCGCTGGAAGAACTGGCTATCTATAACCAAAAGAATGAAAGAGGACCCCTATCTCACTCCCTATACAAAAATTAACTCAAAATGAATTAAATAACTAAATATAAAAGTGACAGTCATAAAACTCCTAGAACAAAATGTAGGCAAACATCTTCAAAATCATGTCGTAGGCAGTAGTTTCTTAAATCTTACTTCCAATGCACAAGGAACAAAAGGAAAAATAGATAAATAGGACCACCTCAAAATTAAACACTTTTGAGCCTTGAAATACTTTACTGAAAGGGTGAAAAGGAAGCCCATTCAGTGGGAGAAAATATTTGGAAACCACATATCCAATAAGGGTTTAAGATCCATGTTATATAAAGAGATGCGACAACATAACAATAAAAAGACAAATGACCTGATTAAAAAAGACCCAAAGACTTGAATAGACATCTGTCCAAAGAAGAAATACAAATGGCAAAAAACACATGAAAAAATGTACAATATCACTAATGATTAGGGAAATGCAAATCAAAGCTACAATGAGATATCATTTCACACTATCAGAATGGCTGCTATTTAAAAGACAGAGAATTATAAGTGTTGGAGAGGATGTGGAGAGATAGGAAACACTTATTCACTGTTGATGGAAATGCCGAATGATATAGCCACTGTGGAGGACTGTTTGGCAGTTCCTAAAGAGGTTGAATATAGATATGACACGAGACCCTGCATTACCACTATTGGGTACACACCCAGAATAACTAAGAGCAGTGGCACAAATAGACATCTGCACATCTATGTTCATAGTGGCATTATTCATGATTGCCAAAAGTTGGAAACAACCCATGTGTCCAACAACTGACAAATGGATAAAAAACTGTGGTGTATTTAAAAAATGGAATATTATGTAGGTTTAAGAAGAAATGAAGTGATAAAGCATTTGACAACATGAGTGAAACTGGAGGACACCTAGTGAAGCAAGCCAGATATAAAAGGACAAATACTGTATGATTACTGTATTAGTCAGCCAAAAGAGTGCTGATGCAAAATACCAGAAATTGCTTGGTTGTTATAAGGGGTATTTATTTGGGGTAGGGGCTTACAGATACCAGGCCATAAAACATAGTTACTTCCTTCACCAAAGTCTATTTGGAGCAAGATGGCTGCCAACATCTGCAAGGGTTCAGGCTTCCTGGGTTCTTATGTTCCTGGGACTTGCTTTTCTCTAGGTTCACGCTCCCTTCCTTCCTGGGTTTGACTTCTCTTTCCTCTGTGTGCTGACTTCCTGGGGCTCCAGTTTAAGCCTTCAGCATCAAATTCTGACATCAAAACTCCAACATCAGAAACCCTCAACTCTGTTCTTCACTATGTCTTTTATCTTTGAGTCCCCAACCATCAAGTGGTGGGGAATCAAAGCCCTAATCACAACTCAATCATGCCCAGGTACAGATCAGATTACAAGCATAATCCAATATTTCTTTTTGGAATTCATCAATTATATCAAACTGCGACACTCTACCCTCTGAATTCCAAAAAGTCATTACAATATTCAAAAGAACCTTAAATCAGTTACAATGCAAGTACTAAATCATATCCTAATTAATTTTAAAAAATACAGTTTGTCTTGGAACAAAGAACTGTCTGCTATAGACCTGTGAACTTACAAAACAATTCATCTGCTTCCAATGCAAATGGACAGACATAGGATAAACATTTTCATTAATAAGGAGAAATTGGGAGGGAAACATGAGTAATGGGTCCTCTACAGTTCAGTAAACCTGCAGGATATCCTCCATTCAATTTCAAAGTCTGAGAGTCATTCTTAAGAAGATGGTTTCTTCTCCTTGGGGCCATATGGGGACCCACCCTTTCCACAGTCTTGCCCAATGGCCATTTTCTTGGTTCCACCCATTTCAAGCATTTGAGTATCAACCAAGCTCCAGACTTCTCCCTCCAAGAGTGTTGGGGTGATTGCCACATTTTACCCAAACTTTGAGTTAGAGTCTTAACCCCCCTAGTACAGTGGTGTGAAGACAACATTCCCCCTAACCTTTGGCAAACAGGCTCAACCCTCTCAGAGCAATGAGTTGACCACCTAGTCTTCCCTAACCTTTGGGGAACAGGTCCACCCCTCTCAGACCTGTGGGGTGTTGACCTTAACCACCCTAATCCTTGGGGAATGTGCTCCATTCTCTCTGTATCCTGGGGCAGCAAAACTCTCCCAGAACATTGGGTAGGAACATCCACCCTCTTCAACTGCTGGGGCAAACTCATCTTCTCTGTACACATGGGTGGGGTTCCTCTCTTGGTCCAAGGTAGTGTCCTAATTCCAGATCTCAGTTTCCATGGCTTTCCTCTTAAAGCTGTTTCTCCTTCAATCTCTACTTTCCATGTCCTTTTTATTCCAGGCTGACAATGGTTTTGTTCATACAGCTCTCTCAAAAAGCTTGTTGGTTTGGCATGCAGGAAGCAGGCATCCAAGCTAGCAGACAGTAAGTCTTTCCACAAGTCTTTCCTAGATAACTGCATCTTCAAACCTGATTTACAAGTTCCAAGTTTAGTTAAGTCTTCCAATGGGGCACTTTCATCTGGGAGCCTAATTTCCAGAGGCTTGGAATTTTCACAATCATTTTGTTTTCTTTGTGACCAACCACTCAATTCTCAGCTTATCTTGCTCATCTAGCATTTTGCTACATGCTGCAAGGAGAAGCCAAGCTGCATTCTCCAAGTTTACTTTGGAAAGTTTATCAGCTAAATGCCCAGGCCCACCATTTTCAAATTCTGCCTTCCATAAAACACCAGGAATTAATTTTGATAAGTTCTCCGCAACTTTAAAACATGATTGCCTTTCTTCCAGTTTCCAATATAGTTTCATCATTTACTTCTAAGGCATTATAAAAAGTCACTTTAGCATCTATATTGCTATCAACAGTCTCTTCAAAGCATTCTAGGCCTTCCCCATCAAGCATCTCACAATTGCTCCAAAAAAATACTCCTTACCCATTTATAAAACCATTACACCATTTCAGTAATTGCAAAAGCACTACCCCACCCCTGGTACCAAATTCTGTATTAGTCAGCCAAAGGGGTGCTGATGCAAAACACCAGAAATTGGTTGGTTTTCAGAAAGGGTATTTATTTGGGGTAGGAGCTTACAGATACCAGGCCATAAAGCATAAGTTACTTGCCTCGCCAAAGTCTATTTAGAGCAAGATGGCTGCCAACATCTGCAAGGGTTCAGGCTTCCTGGGTTCCTATGTTCCTGGGGCTTGCTTTTCCCTAGGTTCAAGCTCCCTTCCTTCCTAGGGCTGGCTTCTCTTTCCTCTGTGTGCTGACTTCCCAGGGCTCCAGTTTAAGTCTTCAGCATCAAATTCTGACATCAAAACTCCAACATCAGAAACCTTCAACTCTGCTCTTTGATGTGCCTTTTATCTGTGAGTCCCCACCCCTTGATGCCCTAAACATAGCTCTATCACGCCCAGGTACAGATCAGATTACAAGCATAATCCAATATTTCTTTCTGGAATTCATCAATTATATCAAACTGCTACAATTACACTACTATGAACTAAATATATTATGTAACACACTGTACAATTTCATTTATATAAAATATGAATCAGTTTATAAAGAAAAAGGTAATCATGAAAATAAAAGAAAGCTTGCTATGTGGAGCAGATGTGGCTCGAGTGGTTGAGTGCCTGCTTCCCATATATAGTGGTTCCTGATGCCTCCTAGAAAAAAACAAAAACAAACAACAAGGAAAACAAAAAACAACACAGGGGAGCCAATGTGATTCAGTGGTTGAGCACCAGCTTCCCACTTACGAGGTCGCGGTAAGGAATGTAGTTGGTGGACAGCCTCCAGCTGCTTCATCTTCATACCCACTGTGGTATTATGTGGCAACCCATAGTTTCCCAGGGCAGCTTTCAGCCAATGACAGATATGATTAGGGCACTAGCACTGAACTATTCCTGCCCAACAAGGGACTCCTCAAAGGAACGATCTTTGCTTTGGGGCTCCCAGTTCCTTAACCCTGACTTTCTCAGAACTGCACTGGGTCTGAGTAAATTCCTATCAAATTTTCCTTCCTTCCTTATCTCCTTTCACAGATGTTCAGCCTGTATAATGGACAGATGGTTCTCCTTGCCTGTTCCATTTCCCTCCTCCTTTCACCCTTCATGAGACTTCCTCAATACATCTCTTGCACATGTAAGTCTGTCTTACCATCCTTTTCTTAGAAGACTCGAATTGACATAATGACAGCGGGGGCCTGTGAGATCAATGAGGAAAGGGAAGACTATTCAATAAATGGACTTAAAAAAATAATGGTTATCTACAAGGAAAAATATGACATTGGATCCCAACCCTATAAAATTTAAAAACTCTTTAGTAGACTATGGTCAAGTTTCTTTTTGAGTCTACAGATTAGATCTTGTGGTAGGGAAATACCTCTTAAACAAGAAATATGTATACACACATATACACATAGATAAATAAATTTGACCTTTTGAAAATTAAGAACTCTAATTTATCAAAGACATGCTTTGAAAGCAAAGAGACAAATTACAAACTGGGAGAAGATATTTGCACCATACATAACCAGCAAAGGATTAGTAATAATAATTCCTTCAAATCAATGAGAAAAGCATAAATAACCTAATTTAAAAATGGGCAAAAGTGAAGTGGATGTGGCTCAAGTGATTGGGCTCCTGCCTACCACACGGGAATTTCCTGGTTCGATTCCTGGTGCCTCCTAAAGAAGACAGTGAGCTGGCGCAATGGGCAGGCATGGCAAGCTGATGCAGTAAGATAATGAAACAAGAAACACAAGAAGAAAAAACATAATGAGAGATACAACAAAGCGAGAGTGGAGGTTCCCACTACCTCCTAAAGAAGATGAGCAAGACAGTGAGTTGATGCAAAGGACAGGTGCAGCAAGCTGACATAACATGATGATGTAACAAGAAGCACAAGAAGAAAAACATAATGAGACACAATAAAGCAGGGAATGGAGGTGGCTCAAGTGATTAGGCACCTCCCTCCCACATCGGAGGTCCTCGGTTCAGTTCCTGGTGCCTCCTGAAAAGAAACAAGGAAGGTACAATAAGCATAATGAGAAGATGGGGAAAAATAAATCTTTAAAAAAAAAAAAGGGCAAGAATATCAACAGACATACCTCCAAAGAGGAAACACATGACTAATAAACATGAGATGTTCAATTTCATTGATTAGAGAAATGCAACTCAAGACTACACTAAGCTAACACTTTTACTAATAAAAAGTAAGTCTGACAAAACCAATCGTTGTAGAGGATGTGGATCCATTCATAAGATCTCCTACACAATGCTGGTGGGAGTGCAAACCTGTATAACCACTTTGAAAAAAAGTTAAGCATTACCTTTATTATTATTATTATTATTAGAGAAGTTGTAGGTTTATAGAAAAATGCATAGGATAGAATTTCCAAAAACCACCCTATCATGGCAGCTGTTACCATCTAACATTGAATGGTCACCTTATAACTTAACAATTTCAGTCTTAGATATAGACCTCACTGGATCTCCCAAAAAACCCTTGCACATTTATAACAGAAGACATGTACAAGAATGATCACTGTTCACAATAACAAAAAGCTGGAAGAAACCCAAATGGCTACCAATGAGAAATTGAACAAATAAAGCATGGTATATTCACACACTGGAATGTCATATGGTAGTGAAAATGAATGAACTGCATACATACAACAACATGGCTGAATCTTAGCAATGGTACATTAAGTGAAAAACACAACTCAGAAGACTACAAAAACATATTTTTATTAAGTTAAAAACAACTAGGGGTGGCGGACTTGGCCCAGTGGTTAGGGTGTCCTTCTACCACATGGGAGGTCCGCAGTTGAAACTCCAGGCCTCCTTGACCTGTGTGGACCTGGCCCATGCACAGTGCTGATGCGTGCAAAGAGTGCCCTGACCCGCCGGGGTGTCCCCCACGTAGGAGAACCCTACGTGCAAGGAGTGCGCCCTGTAAGGAGAGTTGCCCAGCACGAAAGAAAGTGCAGCCTGCCCAGGAATGGTGCTGCACACACTGAGAGCTGACACAACAAGATGAGGCAACAAAAAGAAACACAGATTCCCGTGCCACTGACAACAACAGAAGCGGACAAAGAAGACGTAGCAAATAGACACAGAGAAGAGACAACCAGGGTGTGGGAGGAAGGGGAGAGAAATAAATAAAATAAATCATTAAAAAAAAAAACCAACAACAACTAGGGGGTGGCGGACTTGGCCCAGTGGTTAGGGCATCCACCTATCACATGGGAGGTCCGCGGTTCAAACCCTGAGCCTCCTTGACCCGTGTGGAGCTGGCCTAGGCGCAGTGCTGATGCGCGCAAGGAGTGCCCTGCCACGCAGGGGTGTCCCCCACGTAGGGGAGCCCCACGCGCAATGAGTGTGCCCCATGAGGAGAATTGCCCAGCGCAAAAGAAAGTACAGCCTGCCCAAGACTGGTGCTGCACACACAGAGAGCTGACACATCAAGATGATGCAACAAAAAGAGACACAGATTCCCGTGCCACTGACAACAACAGAAGTGGACAAAGAAGATGCAGCAAATAGACACAGAGAACAGACAACCGGGGTAGGAGGGAAGGGGAGAGAAATAAATAAAAATAAACAAATCTTTTAAAACAACAACAACAACAAAAAAAAAAAACAACTAGGGAAGAGGATTTGGCTCAACAGATAGAGTGTCCGGCTACCACATGGGAGGTCCAGGGTTCAAACTCAAGGCCTCCTTACCCATGTGATGAGCTGGTCCATTTGCAGTGCTGATGCACGCAAGGAGTGCCATGCCATGCAGGGGTGTCTACGTGTAGGGGAGCCCCAGGTGCAGCCTCACATGCAAGAAGTGCGCCCCATAAGGAGAGCTGCCCGGCGTGAAAAAAGTGCAGCCTGCCCAGGAGTGGCACCACACACAAGGAGAGCTGATGCAGCAAGATGACACAACAAAAAGAGACACTGATTCCAGGTGCCACTGACAAGAATATAAGTGGACACAGAAGAACACACAGCAAATGGACACAGAGAGCAAACAACTGGGGGGGGGGGAGGCGGAGAAGAGGAGAGAAATAAATAAATAAATAAATCTTAAAAAAAAAAAAACTGGGAACAGATATCGCTCAAGCAGTTGAGTGCCTGCCTCCCACATAGGAGGGCCCAGGTTCAGTTTCTGGCGCCTCCTAAAGAAAGCAGACTAACAATAAGCAACACAATAAGAAACACAACGAGCAAATAGACGAGGGAACCAACTCAGTGGTTGAGTGCCGGCTGCCTGTATACGAGGTCCTGGGCTCAATCTCAGGTTCCTGGTACCTTAAAAAAAAAAAAAAAAGTTAAAAAAACAACTAAATGTGCATACATATTTTCCAGAAATATATAGTTGGAATTAAACTATACAAAAAGGAAAGTAAGTAATGGTAAAGACAAGTTTCAGGATGATGGTTACCCCTGTGAAAGGAGGCAGAGACATGAATTAGTGTGTGGAGGAGGACTAACAGATTAAAAGTAACTAAATCAGTTAAGGTGAGTGTGGAATGCTGAATAGTACTCCCCCAAAGATGTCCATGTTGTTAATTCTTGTAACCTGTAAATATATGGCATGATGGTTAATTTTATGCGTCATCTTGGCTAGGCTGTGGTGTCCAGTTGTTCGGTTAAAGATTAACCTAGACATTGCCGTGAAGGTAGTTTGTAGATGTGATCTACAATCAGTTCACTTTAAAAAGATTACCCTCAATAATGTGGGTGGTCCTCATCCAATCAGTTGAAGGCCTTAAGAGCAAAAACCTAAAGTTTCCAGAAGAAATTCTGCCTCAAGCCTACCAAATCAACCCTGAGTCTGAGTTTCTAGTACTGGTTACTGGTCTCCCTACAAATTGTGGATTCAAGACTGCAACATCAACTCTAGCCAGAATTTCTAACCCACCAGCCTGTCCTACATTTAGCCCCCACAATCTTGTGAGCCAACTGAAAAAAATTAATCTGTGCGTGAGTATTTTTATGTGTGTGTTATCCTGTTGGTTCCATTTCTCTAAAGAACCCTAACTGAAACACATGGTAAAAGGGACTTTGCAGAAGTGATGAAGTCAAGGATCTTGAGATGGGAAGTTCAGCTTGGACTATCTTAGGGAAGAGGGGGGAAGGAAGGCAAGGTCATCACAAGGGTCCTTACATGTGAAAGAGGGAGGCAAGAGGATCATAAAGAGAGGACGTCAGAATGGAAGCAGAGGTCAGAGAGGAGAAAAGATGCTACGTTGCTGTCTTTGAAGATGGAGGAAATGGTCAAGAGCCAAGGCAAGCAGCCTCAAGAAGCTAATAAAGGCAAGTAAGTGAATTCTCCCCTAGAGTCTCCAGAAGGAAGACTACCAACTCCTTGATTTTAGACCTGTGAAACTGACTGGCCTCCAGAACTGTAAGATAATAAATTTGTGCCCTTTTAAGCCACTAAGTTTGTAACAATTTGTTACAGCTACAATAGGAAACTCATACAATGGGGTAGGCATGGATCAATGATGAATCGGATTATAATTAATCCAGTTCTATATCCAGGTCCAAATAAAAAAATAGATAACCCTTGAGCAGTTCCTGGAATATAAAACCCAAACTCCTCAGCATGATACAGATCTTTGACAACATGGTTCTATAAGACTCCTCCCCACCTCTCTAGTTTTAACTCTTGAGATCCCTCTTCCATGTCTCCCACCCCCCTAAAAGGAAGGAAAGCCATGCTTCCTGCCCTTTTCCTGCTCCCCCTGGCTTCTATGGGGCTCAGCTCCCTTATAATCGTCTCTATAAAGCCTTCTTTTCAGGTTGAAATCCCCTTCCCCTGTCCTCCATACCGACATCCAAGGCATTACAACCCCTTCGCTGTATGGCTGATTATGCCTACAAAAATTAGTATTGTAAACAGTACACCAGCTGGCACACAGTAGGCCTTCAGGACGTGTTTGCAAAATCAACTTTTAAGGCACAGTTAACTGGAACAGTTAAGCTCCAACAACCACCTGAAAGGTCCTTCCTCACGACCACCCTTCACAAAGCTACAAGAGCAGGTACAGACTCCTAAATTCTTCCTAAGAGGGTGACTGAGGTAAGGGGGGCGGAGGGAGGGGTGCGCACTGTGAACCGTTGCCGGCCAGGGGTAAAAAACCAAATTCTGCAAGACCGCAGAGGCAGTTTGAACGTGCCTTCCCGTATCTACATGAAAGACCTCATTTCTAGTTCACATGCCTGGCGGCTGTAAATACAACTTTTAAGTCTGTGTACAAGGATTTTTACTCCAAGAATGAGAGGAAGAGGAGGAGGAGGACATACTGCCACTCCTTAGGCTGGATCGAAAAGTCATTTTAAAATACTATACTTTTCACCTCTTTATCCAACGAAATAGTGCATAATAAAACCTTTGATACTTGTAAAGCAATCTAAAGCAGGCTACCTCGCGAGGAATGAATACCTATTAGCGGGAAAACGCGTCCGCAGGACACCGTAGGCCCTTAGGGAAGATCGAGGGACCCTGGCGAGCGCGGCTCCCAGCTCAGCCCCGGTCCAAGGTACGTCCCAGTCCCTCCAGGTCCCCGCCAGGTCCCCCTCTCTCTGCACACTCGCGCGAGACTGCCGTTGGCGACCGGGGCCCAGTTTACATTGAGAAAGGGGCCGGGAAGGCCCGCCTGCCTGGGATACCACGCGGAGCCAGAGAACTGCCTCAGCCGTAGTTGAAGAAACCGCTCTTGGCTTTGACGGAGGCGGAGCAAGGGGCTCAGGCGGAGCGAGCAGGAGAGCCTTAAAATGCCTGGAGCAGTCCTAGGACAGCCCCCAGCGCGGAGCACTATGGGACTTGTAGTTTACTTCCCGGGGAACGCCTTTCTACTTCATTTCCCCCGCCTTTTAACGTCGCCTTTATTCTTCCCCTCCCCTCCCAGCATGCAGACTTCCTGGTAGCCGTACTTCCTCAAGTACGACTACACTACCCAGAAGTCTCTTCTTCGGTGTCCGTCTCTTTTGGACTACACTTCCCAGAAGCCCTCTGGAAAAGACTTCCCTCTCTCATTTCCAGGACCATAATTCCCAGAGACTTCAGCTCCACGCCGTTTCTCATCCCTCGGCTCTCTCTCTGAGCTGGTTGGGCTTCTCCGGCTGGTAGGCCCGCGGCGACGACGTGATCCGTCGTGACCGGGCACAGTGTTTCCTCAGGGACGCGTTTCTCTGCCCCCTCAGTTTTCTCCATTGCAGGCCGTCGCGGCTGGCCTGAGCGGTGATCTGGCGGGCCGCGCCTGCGCGCTGCCCCGTTTCCTGCCTGGCTGGTGGCGGCGGCCATTTTGTCCATCCTCCTCCTCCTCCTTCTCCCCCTGATAGGAGCGCAGTGTCCGGAGCGGGCTGGGGGGAGAGAGCCCGAGAGCAGGGTTCGGTGCCTTTTCCTCTGTCCCCAGCCGGTGCCCGGAGTCCCCCTCCCCTTCCTCCCCACCCCCTCCCCTCCCCAGCCCTGCCCTCCCCCTTGTCCCGGGATCGCTCCGTCGCACCCACCATGATGGAAGACGACGGACAGCCCCGGACTCTGTGAGTATCCGAGACTGGGGGTGCCAGGCTCCGAGAGGCTCGGGCCCCGCGGGACGCTGAGGGAGGGAGCAAGAGAGCGGGGACCGAAGCCGGGACTCGTGGCGGCTCCCTGGCCGTGGTGGCGCGAACGCGAAGTGCATTCCTCATCTGTCCCCTTTTCCTTGGGAAGGAAACCCTCCCTTCCCCCAAACGCAGTCACTTCCTGGGGTCTCGGGCTTGTCTCGATCTCTTCCTCTCGCGCCTCTCTTCGCCCACCCTTCCCACGTCAGGTTTCTGCATGGTAGAGGCTGTCAGACCGGGGAAAGCTCCTGCTCCCGGCTCTGCTTTCGGGGCCCGGGGCTGGGCCTGGAGCTGCCGGTCCCCACGGGGGCTGGGCCTGGTGGGGGTGGGACTAAGGGTGGGACCGCGGCTGCCTCCCCCGTGGGCCCCGAAAAATTAGCACTCACGCCCTCCGGGTCCCCGGCTCGAGACGCTCGCGGTTCTTCTCTCCTGCTAAGCTCTCTGAGGAACCGAACACTCTTCCGCCACGCAAGCCCCTTCTCTTTCTGCCCCACGTGCCCCCGCCCACGCTGTCAGAAACACCCGCCGAGCGCCCGCTGCTTTTGAAGTGCGAAAGGGATGTCTCTTGCCGTCCGAGCTTCTTAACCTTCTTGGATAATGAAGTTTACTTTGAGCCCTACCTACGCTAAACTGACAATCAGTTGTTAAACCCATTTTGCTCTTTTGGTGTTTCCTCTTCCAAATCTGTGCGTCGAGACCTTCAGAGTTGGATGAAATGATTGATGTCTTTCTCTGCTATTCGATGTGTCTTCGGGGCGCTTTTTCTTCCGTCTTGCTGTGCTTTTTACCTGTAAGAGCATTCTAATGAATGAATTTCATCTTCAACCGCTTAGTTCGAGTTTTCTTCCTTTCCTAATGAAGAGTGATGACTCAGCGTTTGCATTCCTTTGGGATAGTGTGGTACTCCTTTCTTTTTTAGTGAGTGGTTTTTTTTGTTTTTGTTTTTTTTAACATCTGAGCAATTTCTAATTAAATGTTTAAATTGGACACCTTTGGTTTTCCTGGCCTCTCGAGGCGCAATACTTCTTACCTTGAGTACAAGGAGTCAGATCAGATCGCTGCTTTGTTTCTCTTGCCTCTGCCTAGTATTGATAGGATCATAGTTCACTTGGCTCTGCTCTCTGATGGGGAAATTACTTTTTGTGGGAATAGATGAAAGTAGGTACTCCCTAGTCAGAAATTTGACTAGTTTCTCTTCACTTCTACCAAAGAAAACAAGCTCAAGGAGGAAAATAGCTTATATTCTGTAAAATAATGATACCGATTTTCTTTACGACCTTATACTTAAGTTTTTTATTCCTATTTCTCTAAGTAAATCAGTAAAGATGTGCCATCCTGAGCATTTGAGGTTAACCTAAGCAAAATGAAATGCTTGGATGAAAGCCTGCTTTGTAGAAATCACTTTTTATATTTGTGTTCTGTGCTGTTTTTTCATTTCTGCCTTCACTTTCCCTAAAGGAGAGAATTGGGGCAAACTTGGAATTTGTCCTTTAACATCTGTTGAAGCCAAGTCTTGGTATTTAGTTAGAGATGCTACTTTGATAAAAGCATCTGGGAAAGCTCCATTTAGGCCTAGGTAGCACGTGTTTAATAAAGATAAAACTTACTTTGTATCTAAACTATCTGAACTGTCATCATTGCATCATAATAGCTACTTAATATATAATTAGTAAATTCTCATATGACACATTTCTCATTAACTATTTAGTATCTATTTAGGGAGAGGAATTCCTTATTTTGTCATGTAATATAATATACTGTTTTAACACCTTTTATTCATATAACTCCGCATTGCCCTGTTCTCATCAGACCTTTTCCAGTAGACTAATAATAAGCTAACTTCTTTGTCCCTTATTTCTTACCTCTAGCTTTTCAGCCTCCTTTTGGTATGTGTTTACAGTTGTCAAAAATGTGACATGTATACATATGACTAAATAAACATCTTAAGCTCTGTTGTACCTGTGTGTCAGTACGTGTTTACTATTCTGTCTTCCTTTTTCCTTCTCCCACTTTTCTCCATGGTAAGGTTTTTTTTAAGAGAAGGACTGCTACATCCTCCTAGGTCTTACCTCTGCAGCACTTAGTTCACTGCCTGGAACATAAGAGGTACTCAAATATTTTACAATGATTATACTTCTTTCATTAAACTAGAATTAAGTCCTCTTTTTAAAAAGTCTTGATTGAGTTAAAATTATAGGCAGATATGACTATCATACATGTACGTTCTGTTGATTTTTATGTATTTTGATATAAAAGTAAATGTTTCACAATTGGGATTTTTGTCAGAGTTTAATAAAAAAAATAATACATTGTAGTTAAAGTGTATATTTTATACATTTCTCCTCAAAGAAATCTTTTAGATGCAAGTAACATGATGAAAAATTTGAATGTGATTTTAGGGGTTGTTATCTAGTAGGGTTTTGTTTTGTTTGTTTATGGATATCCTTTCTATTTTGCACTGTGATCATGGCCTAGGTTTTTAGGTGGCAAGTATGTTTTTAAAAATGTACTCTTAACAAAGTTTATCTTAAACTGTTTCCTTAAAATGCCTGTGTGTTACTAGTGAGGTTTTTTCCCTGCAGACACACACAAGCTAAGACATATGGTTCTATCTTCAGAAAGCAATATGGTGTTTATAGCCTAGGTAGGTCTTTAAATATTCATTACCTACAGTATTACTAATTTATTTGATGGTATTTAAAGTGGTAAAGAATTGTTTTGATGTTGAGCCTAAAGTTCTGATTGTCCAATAGTTGCTTTAAATAAAGGGTTTTATTCTGATGTTCATTCTCCTTTGACATTTCTTTTGGGGTAATGAGTATTGGGTAACTTGTAATCTGGAAGAAACAAAAGCGGGATCATGCTGTGTGATACTGGTGTGGGAATTGGACTGCCTGACATCTACCTTGTAGAATACACATTTCAGTCTTTTATTATGTATAGCTTTGTATTGTAGTGCAGTGATTTGATCCATGGTATACCGTCATCTATAACACAACCTAAATTGTAATGGTGTTTGGATTTTTCCATCTATCCAGTGCCCCTAAATTGGTAGGAATTGTGGATCTGAGATAATACATGTTACACAGTGTCATCCTGTAAGGCTGTTCTTTCTTCCTGATAGAGACACAGAAGGAGGAATAAGCCAGTGATTTAGAGCACAATCTCAGCATCTAAAGGCAGTAACAAATAAATACTATAAAACCTTATTATAAATTTGAATAGTTATACCATGGATTTGGCTATATTGTGACTATAATTAGGCTCCTTATTTTATTTATTCATAGTCTCTGTTTCTTTAAAATGTGTGCATCAGTATCCCTTAAGTAGTTGGTCAATTCATTTGTGCCTCCTATACATTTCCTCTACCCTTTCTAAAATGAAATATTGATTAATCGAACAATTTATTAGAAGTCTATTGAAGAATGTTGTTGCACAATCTCCTTATATAGGAACTTCTCAAGAACAAAAGCAGAAGTGTTACTTTTATTGAAATTTAGCCATGGAATTTTCTTAAAAAAAAAAAAAGATGGTAATTTCAACCTTGGTAGGGCTACTCGAAAGAGTGAGAACACTGTTGTAAAAGTGTGATTAGCTTCTGAAAGGCATGATGTTCTTAACTTAAAATTCTGCCCAGTTGGAACCTAGGGTAGTTGGCAATTTGAACTTTTGCTTACTGTGAAACTGTCAAGTTTCTGGTCTCAAATTGGGTTTTAACCCTGATGTTAGGGATAGAGGCATGATTTTAGTTTTTAATGCTTTAGTTTTTTACAGTTCCTGTTCTTAAGGTATGCCTTTCTTATGTTTTTAATGCGTTAAAAATCGTTTTGGCATTTCCTAAGTGTTTACTCTTTGAATTGACCTCTCAATACAAAAATTTGAACCATTTTTTCCCTATTATTTTGTATATATTCTTCAGGTGAAAATTATATATTTAAAAACTTGGAACTTAAGAATATGTTGACTTCTTCATAACCAGAGCAGAAAGAGAATGAAATGTAAAAACTACAATTTGGAAAGAAAAATATGTTATTTCAGATACTACCAAGGCATGATGTTCTTACCAGGTCAAGTGTTGGGCATTTGTCTTAAATATTTTTGTTAGTATTTATTTTGGGACAAAATATTTTATAATAATGTAAAGGTATGTAAGGCATAGTGCAATATTTTAAAAGCTATAAAATGAATCTCTATTAATATTAGGGTGCATGAATTAATTATAAAACTGAATAATAGAAAAGGTAATCTGAAATTAGGCTAAAATGTTTCTAAATGTTCTTTAGAAATTCTTCACAATCTATTACTGATTGGACATAGATCGATTTGAAATAAAAATCCTATTAAACAATAACAGCTTTTATTTTGACTGTTAGATAATGAAGGCAATTAATATCCATGCAGTTTTTCCTGAACAAATCAATGCATAAACAGTAATGCAAATTTAAAACTATTTGTCATTTAAACTTTGTTATAGTAAGTAGATAACTCTATTTTAATTTTGTTACTAGCTAGCTCCCATATGTGAAAATCAATTTTATCCATGCCTCTACTATTCTCTTAGAAATGATTTTACTAGCTCTTTAGACCAGATGTACACAATACACAGACGATCAAGGATACTTGTCCATTTTCCCTATGGAATGATTTACTTTGTACAAAAAGAAGTAATTGCATGCCCACAAACCCTTATGGGTTAGAAAGGAGTAGGCAGTTGTCTGTGCCTCTGGGTTCACTGCTGGAAAAAGCATGACAGTGCATGGTCGGCTCTGCTTTAATTATAAGGAAAAGATGACAAACTGTAAGGAAAGATGGCAGACCAGTGACAGACGGTTTGGTCTTTTATTTAAGTAACTTTAGACTTGTGTTTCAATTTCAGATCATGTATGCTAAGGTTATTAGTTTTCATTGCAATGAAATTCTTAACTGTAAAATTGTTACTCTTAATTGGATGCGTTTTTTTTTTTAGGTTTTTTTTTTTTAACTTTCCCTTTCTCGGTCTGTTATTTTTCCCTTTCAGAGTATGTCATCTTAAAGCAGTTACGTATTTAATATGGCAACCTTGGGTGCAAGGCTCCTTTAAGTCTAAGTACTCAGTTAAAGGATGTTATATATTATAGTTAGAAAAATAAAACTCATGTCCTTTTACTTGCCAAATTTATGTCAAGTTTTATAAATATTGTTTGGTTTATGAGGTTGTTCATAACAGATTCAAGTTTGAGGAATTTTAAAAAGGTACACAACTTTATACACAGTGTGGCAATTTGATAAATCAGGGTGGTCATCTCTGGGTGGTAAGGTTATACATGGTTTGTCTTTTCTTTTTTCTTTTATTTGTTTTTAAATTTTTTTTATATAAAATATATATATTCAATTTATAATTAGGGAAAAACAAATCTTTAATTATCTAAGGCAAGAGTTTATCTAAATTATCTTAAATTTTCTCCAGATTTCTAAAGATGTCTTTATATTTATTTTATTTGTTACCTATATAAGATGTATTTTGTTGGCTCTGATGCTAAAATAAAATGACTAGGAAATTTCAACAGTGAGGACATATCGTTCATAACAATCTTAGCCAGAAAGAAGAGGAAAAAACTCCATTCCCTGTGTGTTTTACAATAACTTCACTCTAATTCAGTCCTTTGTTCATGTAATTGCTTTGGTTAGGGTGTAAGGTATATTTACTTCATGTTTAATAATTCTTCAGTGGTTTTAATGAATCAGTATTTGATGTATTTATGTATGTGTGTGTTATAAGTTATTTTGAATTGCATCTTCACATCCAGACCCTGTGATTCATATCTTGAGACTGACGTACATTTTAAATAATTTCAATCAGATGAGAAAATGATATATAGGGTACAGAATAATATTCCTTTGGGAGTATGCAGGGTCACATTGATTTGTTCTTTATAATGTCTTTTGAAGTGGTACTTCAGTGGCCTAAAAATTATTGCTTCCCTAAATAAGGGTTAATCTTACTTTCATAGGGTCAGGCTTAATTGGAAAAAATTTATTGAAGACAGAAGAAGTTAAAGTGAAATAAAGGTGATGAGTTAAATGATAACACGTTAGAATCAGAGCTGAAGGAAAATTGCTGATTAAGTCTTTTTTTCTTGTACAGATACGTAGGTAACCTCTCCAGAGATGTGACAGAAGTCCTCATACTTCAGTTATTCAGTCAAATTGGACCTTGTAAAAGCTGTAAAATGATAACAGAGGTAAGATCTTCCCAATTACATGTGCTGTCAATTAGTGTGATGTTTAACATTTTGAGATACATGGGTTGATTAGCATTTTAAAAAAGAGTTTTAAACCTAAAATTATTCTGGTAGAGAGATTCGTGTTATACTGACTTACTACTTTGATTTGGCTGACAAACTATGTTTAGAATGGAATTTTATTTGAAAGGGCAAGGTTTCTCTGCTATTAGTTTCAAATGGTCATTCTTTATGATGTAGTTATTTTGAAATTCTCCTTGTAAAAAGTTGTTAGGGCTTATAGAGTGGTGAAAAACTAGATGGTATTTCATAGAAGATCATTAAGAATGTTACTGATTCAGATAGTACCTTTGAAGTTTAGAAACTGTTGTGTGTAAAAGACCATTAGGTTATTATGTGCAGCAGCACCATACACATTTTCAGTAAACAGTAATGACTGAACAGCTTTATGTTGATGTAGATAGGTATTTGAAATGTTAGGATAATAATTTTGTCTTTTTTTTTTTTTTCCAAAGAAAACTTGACTTTTATAAAAAACCTTTTTTTTCCCTCAATTATTTACCATGTAACAGGCATTATGGGAAATACTAGGGATATAGTAATAAATAAGACAATTCCTAGTCCCATAGAATTTTAGTCTAATGAGGGTGACAGGAGGTGACAGACACTTACGATATAGGATAATAAATGCTATGTGAAAGAGACAGCTCAAAGCACTGTGGGAGTATATAGGAAGACTATCCAGTCCAGCCTTAGGAGGAGGAGGCTTCTTAGAGGAGTAAATACCCAGGCTGAAACCTAAAAGGATAGTAATAGAAATTGGCTAGAAAGTAATTTGGAGAAGGGGTTCCAGGTAGAGAGAATAGCATTGATTCAGGCTAATAGAGAACATGTGAGTGCTTGTGAGAGAAAGAGGGAGGGAAATAAAAATTGTAGCATGGTTGCAATTTAGAATGGAATTAATCATAAGATAGGCCAGGAGACAGGGCAGGGGCCAGAAGCCATGCTAAAACTTTCTATGCAGAATTTTAAAAACTTCAAAAGCAGATAGGCTTTTTGGTCATCTCTCCTAACTAATGACAAACATTTTTCTGTTGTAGTATATTATATTTTTCTTTTTTCCTTCCTGTCTTTGATTAATCATTTATTCTTTATTTATTGATCAAACATTATTTTGTGCTAGGCACTGTTCAAGGCACTGTTCAAGGCACTGGGGATATAGTGGAGAGGCAGGTAAATAAGGTCACATATTAGTGATAGTATCATTAATAAGTAAGCAAGATAATTGCAGATAGGACTAAGAGCTTTAAAGAAAATATAACAATGCTGTGGTGATGATTGGGAGGGTGGTACTATTATGGACAGAGTGGTGAGGGCAAGATGGCACCTTTTTGAGCTGAGGCGTGAATAGCAACATGGAGCTATCTATCTATGCTGAGAGCTGGAGGCAGAGAAAACAGGAGATGCAAAGGTCTAAGTTGGGAATGAGTTCAGTATATTCCTGGAACTATAGACCAGGATGGCTGAAACCTGGTGAGTGGTGGAGGGCAGTGGTGAAAAGTGAGTATAGAGAGGTAGGCAGGGTCCCACATCAAGTAGGGCCATGGCAGAGAGTTTGGAGTTTACTTTGGTTGCTGGGGCAGCCCTCTGGAAGTTTTGAAGCAGGGGATTGACATGCTCAATTTCCCTTTTTATGATTACTCTCTGTGGAGAATGACTGCTCTATGGAGAATATATTGTAGAGGGCAAGAGCAAAAGGAAGGAAACTGGCTGGTTTTATTTCAGTGGTTTAGATAACTGGTTATGTGGACCTATTCTCTAGAGTGGTAGCCATAGTAATGGAGATAGATAAATTTGGGGTATATTTTGGAAGTAGAATCAGTAGGACTGGATTGGCTATAGAAAGTAAGAGAAAGGAAGACCTCAAGAAAGACCCTGAGATACTGTTTGTGCACCTGTGTGAATGGCAGTGCTAGTTACTAAAACGAGTATGTCTGAGGGAGGCACAGAATGGGTGGGAGGAGTGGTGGGAATCAGTTCTGTTCTGGCGATGTTAAATTTAAGATGTGCATCAGATATCTAAAGTGGACATTATATGTAGGCAGTTGAATAGACTAGTTTGGAGAGAGACCAGTGCTGAAAATATACATTCTCTTGCAATGGTATTTGAAGTCATGGGGTTAGAAAAATCACCTAGGGAGAGTGCTAATAGAGAAGAGTAAAGGGGCCCTACACCTGAACCCTGGGGCATCTCAACATTAGAGGTTCCGCTAAGGAAGAATCATCTTTCAAAGGGTCTTCCAGTGAGGTAACAAGAAAATTAAGAGAATGTTGTGGAGCCAAGAGAATTTTAAAGGAGGAGGGCAGAGTCAACTGTTTTGAATGCTGCTCGAAAGAGAAGGTGAGGACAGAAAAGGGATCACAGAGGTGGCAAAGAGGTCATTAATGAGCTCAACAAGCAATTTCAGTGGCACGATCAGGTTGGAAGCCCACTAGAGTGGGTTTAAAAGAGAATGGAATGTGAAAAAGTAGAGTCATTAGGAAATTTTTGCAAAATATTTCATGAAGATTTATTTTAACAACATTTTTTTAAAAAAAATCTATGTGGATAGCCAGCCATGAGGGGCCGGGGGGACTTGAAATGAGTTTTTTTCATAATTCATCCATATTCTAAAACTACTTAGATTTGGATATTTAAATAGTCATAAAGTCTCTCATATTTCTCTGTCTTGGCATTTATGTCATCCAACAAAAATTGGTGACAACACTAATTAAGGTAAGGACATAATTGACTTTTTAGAATGTCTTTTGGTGGTGTAAAATGGGAAGCTTCCAAAGAGTGTGAGCTCTAGTACAGAATATCTGGCACCTGTTCTCCTTTCAATATATGAAAAATCCTCTGTCTCCCTTAGTTTTATATTCTTTTTACTGTAGATATTGCTTAGCTTAGATTCTAGCCTTCTCCAAATACTAGACTGTTAATCCTAAGGCAAGCTTTTAAAAATATATAACATCTCTGATAGTTGGGATGTGACTTAAAAAATCATTGAAGAATATGCTGAAATACAGTGTGTGCGTGTGCATGCATATGCACATATATGTATAATTTTAATGTCACTTTCTAAAAGGATACATTGAATCCTTAACTACTAGTTGGAGGAATTTGATATCAGTCAGTATGCTCCAGTAGACTAGTTTCACAGAACCTGTGTTGTTGTTATAAATTTACCATGGGACCTCTGTATATTTTGCTACAATTATTAAAGTTTCTGTTAGAGAACCATCACGGTAGAAAAGGTAGGAGTAAAAGTAAACAAGTACTAGGAATAAAAGGAAACAAGTGCTAGCACAGTTTTAGCTTCTTATTTACTCTTACATCATTTCTTCATTAAATACTCTGGTAAATGTTAACTCTTTTACAGGAGGAATTTAAGTGCATATTTTTATTTGGCATCTCTTTCCCCATTTCCTTTCTCTTCTGAGAACAGTATTCACATGGCTACATCAATAGGATTTTGTATGAGAGCCCATAGTTTTGTTGTCAGTATTAATGATCACACTTTTTTTCCCTCAAGGAAATGCCTTCTGGTTGCTTCGCCACTATTGTTTTAGACGTCTTATTTTGGATTTTTCTTCTAAAATTTTCCTGGAATGAAAATCAGTGGTTGTTGAAAGATCTTTATTTTATCTGGTATTATTATCCCTTGTAAGTCCAACTAGAATTCCACATTTTAAATATTATTTTAGGGTATTTATATTGAACAGTAATAAATGTTTTTAACTTTACATAAAAGTGTATATTTGTAATACAACTAACTATTCAGTAGAGGTTATAATATTGTAAGAATTCATTTCCATTTTGGTTGTTAGGTGATAATGTTTCTATTGCTTAGGTAGCGCTTTCTCATAGGCTTATTTATAAATGTCGATTTACCAAACTATAGTCAAACATAGTGTTGTAGAATATATGCAATAAAGATTTTCTGTTTTTTTTGGTGTGGTGTGTGCGTGATGTAAAAATGTAGCTTTCTCCTGGCATATTTTATTCAGACATATTTTCATAATCCTCTTCTTGATCACTAGCATATTTCTGTGTTCTTCGGAATACCAGATTCAAAGTATATAGAATCTCCAGTATGCTATAAATCTTACATTTTCTGTTTTCTCATTCATTCTTTATTCAGAAAAGAAAGTAAGATAAGCATAATCTTTGTATTATTACCACCATTTGTAGTACTAATCCTAGTTTTGACAGGCGTAAAGTTTGTAAAATTGGTTTATTTCTGTATTTGTTAGAGTCATGGGATAAGTTTATGGAAGATTTTGTCACACAAGTAGAATTCATCCTTTTAAAAATAGTGTTGAGAGAGAACAGTGGGAAGGAGTGGCCTTCATCTCTTAAATCTCAGCTTGAGGTTTTCTTTAGTCTAATATAAACTTCTAATTTATATGTTTAACATGCCTCACCAGAACGCTATAGTTTGATCTTTATCAGTAAACTACTTCAGTAGTTATTTAACTAGCTATATAATAATCTAAGGCATTATAGACTAGCAGGACATTTTTTTTCATTGCTCTATCTTTAATGATTGGTAGTCTGATATGCTTTTATCTCTGAAGTATCACAGTCATAAGATTCTTATTTAATACTAATAGTCATGATTCTATACTGCTTTTATAGTTCTGTTTGAGTACGACGGGATTCTGAGGTGAAAAGTCAGGTTTAGCTGTAAGTCTTAGTTTTGAAGTATTAGGCTTTCATAAGCTTATGCAATCTCACTGTATATATTCCTAGCTATCAGTAATGTTTTTTCCTGGATTTTCTTCTCAGCAACCCGATAGCAGAAGGGTCAACTCTTCTGTTGGATTTTCTGTTTTGCAGCATACAAGCAATGACCCATATTGCTTTGTGGAATTTTATGAACACAGAGATGCAGCTGCTGCATTAGCTGCTATGAATGGGAGAAAAATTTTGGGAAAGGTAAGATAATAGAATGATGGCACATAAAAAAGAGTGCATATATTTGCATGCCACTTTACTTTGTATTCTTTCTTAGCAAGTTTTTAAACATGTACACTGCTGCTGAGTGACGGTTTTACTTTATTTGGCCTAGTGCTTTTACAAAAATCTCTGCTTGATAAATTATTTAATAAGTGGTAAGTGTAATGATTCATAATGACATGTCTAATAATTGTGTTAAATATAATCTTTATTTTTAGGAGGTCAAAGTAAACTGGGCAACAACACCAAGTAGCCAGAAAAAAGATACTTCCAGTAAGTACTCCTGCTGCATTTTACTGTGGACGAGTTATGAAATTATCCTGGCAGCATTACCAGCCCACAAATAGGATTTTTCCCTCCTTTTGTGTTGCCTAAAATAAAAGTTTAATAGCTGACTTCCTAAGTATTTGATACCAATGCTTTGATTTCAGATCACTTCCATGTGTTTGTTGGGGATTTGAGTCCAGAAATTACAACAGAAGATATCAAATCAGCATTTGCCCCCTTTGGTAAAATATCGTAAGTATCATAATCGATACTACACTCAGCAATGATAGGCAGAATTGTATATGATAACTTGTACTGAAGTTAAGGTTTTCTTTCCCTAGTTAGTATGGTTTTTTTGATTGTTCTTTGTTTGTTTTGTTTTTTGAATAGTAGATGTTGAAAATGTTAATGTCATTTCAATGTTTGGGGTCTTGTTTTAAACTAATCCTGTGTATAAATGTGTTAAAAAATTAAGTGACTCTGTTTTTATCTTTGAAGCAGATGTTTGGGTAGGAAAACATTTAAAAATCCAACTTTTTGTCAATGTTTTCAAAATTTGGTGGTTAAGGGTAATGGTTTAACTAAAAATAAATATGTGATTTATGCCATGTGAACTTTTATAGGAAGAGTTTCTAAATGGGGAAACTAGGAAAATGCTTGATTGGGTATATTGTGGTTAAACTGGATATGTTCATGTTTAATTTTAATAACTGTGTTTTTATACTTTTGCTGTAAGCGAAAAGTAGTACTTCTACATTATTAAAATGTTTCAATGTCTGAATTATAAATGTGCGGGATATTTAATTAGTAGGTATGTTTGTTAGTGTACTTTTTGGTTCTGCTAGTTGGGCAAATGTGATTTGTTTTTTAAGAAACTTTATGCTCTAATTTCACTGTATGTTATTTGATCAAATATATTGGAAATTAAAAGTGGTTATGCTTTATAAAAATGTTTATAGCAGCTTATCTTTCTGATTAAAATCAGTTTATGTATTTCCTGTGGATTTAAATAAAATATTGTAGTGCCTTACAGGAATATGTTTCAATTAAGAACAACAATTTTTTCTCTATACATCTTGTTGTTCTATATATTTAATTTAATTGAAAGAAAGATTTAATTCTGAATTTTCTATTTTGATATTTGCTTTGCTTTTTAATCTATGTGTGGTAAGTAGTATTATTTTAAAAATCAGTATAAAAATGATAACAGGTTGCTGTTTTTCAATCTTTATTTATACCTGAGACCTGCAGTTTTTTTAAAGTCCAAGTCACAATTAAAAGTAATAGCATTCTGGTTATTTTGCAGAATTGCTCATAAGAATGGACAGGATCTTGAAGGCTAACTGCAAGGAACTGTGCACACTGGAACTCAGTTGTAGATTTTTTTTCTCATTTCTATTTATTCTTATTATACATTATTTATATATACATATTTTAGTATTTACATTTTAACATTCTATATTCAGTGGAGTTCTATATTTCCAATCATTTTAACTTACTCACTAAAATTTCTGTGTAAATTTGTTGTTTTCGTACTGGTGTGCTTAGCATTGTTGTTAGTTTTTTATTCTCCTTTCTTAAATTTCTGAAAATGTCAATTTTTCAAAATTTACAGCTGCCCAAACTCCAAAATGATGGTAGAGAATTGACCAAGAAAAATAAAGAAATCTGTTTACAGGCCATGTATGCCTTTTTAATTCCTATTTTTTCCTCTTTTTCAATTTTTTAATATTTCATATATTTTGTATCACTAGGCAGAAGACATTTAACTATTTAGAGATTGCATGGTAAAGTAGTTAGCATTGTTACAGTAATTTATAGAACCAGTAAACAGTAGAGGACACTAGCCAATAGAATATTAGAAAAGGAAACTGTTGTTCCTTTTAAGCTTCAAATTTGATCATTTAGTTTAGAAAGAACAGGCTATTTGATTAGGTTGCATGTTTATTACATGTTTTTGTCCTACTGCTTTTTTCTAACAGGTAAAGAATCATTAGGGAGAGTTCAGGAATGGCTGTAGTTAATTAGGGCTAACTGGAATTTTATTTAAAAAATGCTCACAATACAGTGTGTGTGGTTCCTTTTAGTTTTTATTTTGAGGGTGACTCTTACTTCCCTCATTTAGCTGTGCTTCTTTTCACAGGGATGCCCGGGTAGTCAAAGACATGGCAACTGGAAAATCCAAAGGTTATGGTTTTGTATCTTTTTATAACAAACTGGTAAGTTCTTTCAACTCAATTTAAATTTCTTAATAATAAATTTGGACATTAATTAATCTGTTGTATCTTAAACTTTAATATTCTTTGATGTTAACTATAGATACAACTTTGAGGTGCTTTTGTGCGTGTTTTATTTTAGAGTATATTTATTTTTTCATAAGCTTGGAAATAAGTGACTGGGAAAAGATAGGCAGATAACACTGTAAGGAAGATTATTAAAATTGCATTTGTACTTTAGTGAAGGTAAGATTTGTTACAAGTAAAGCCCAAAGCTATGGCAAATGATCGAATCTGAAAATTCAGTATATGGAAAATGGGGGCAAATTCAGTCTTAAACATGAAAGAAAGTCTAAGTTTTAGCTCTTTTAATTATTATCCTTTTATAACTGAGATGTTAATGAGTACAGCATATTATGTAGATACACATTTAAATAACTTATCTTGACATTTGCATGTACTGTTTTTTTTTTAAAGAGGGTACCAAAATATTTAGACATTTACATTAACATTAAATAATAAAGTGGGCTTTGATATTGGAATTTTAGAACAGATTCAGAAACTTAAATTGTATTTTATTCAAGTGGTAAAATAAAGAGCAGAAGTCATGTTCCAATTTTGCTTAGCTTCACTACAAATTCACAATGATTCTGGTCATCGAAACTCATTTTTTATCAACAAATTATAGCATTCTAAATCATAGCAGAAATTTTCTGAAAATGAGTTTTTAATCTTGTAATAGTCATAATTCATTGCTATTAGAATGCATAGTTTTTGGGGGGAGGTGATATTAGAACTTGTACTTATTTTTAAGGATAAGTTACATTAAAAACCAATCATAAAATTAAGATATTTGAAAAAAGCTTTGTCTTGTGTGCTTTTTGTGTTCCTCTTTATTTAAATGTGTATATTTGAGAAACTAATTTTTCTTTTAATCCTTGAGACTGTCATTTTTCCTTGTATATTGTGAATTGTGATAAATTTCTCTTGGTAATTACTGCTGTCGTATTTTGAGATCTGTATATAAAGGTGGCCTTTATGAATCACTCAAGTTCAAGTCATTTTCTTGTGTTATTCAGTTTTGTTTATTTAGGGTGTTTAATGAATTCATTTACTGATGAGACTTATTGAATCCAATAGTGCCTGCATTTTATTTCATCTTACTGGATCTTATATACCAGTATTTTCTTGTGATTGCGCTTTCTCTCTCTCTCTTTTCTCCATAGGATGCAGAAAATGCAATTGTGCATATGGGAGGTCAGTGGTTGGGTGGTCGTCAGATCCGAACCAACTGGGCCACACGTAAACCACCTGCACCTAAAAGTACACAAGAAAGTAAGATATATCTACCATATGTTAAAATTATGGATTATTTACAAAATCATGTCTTAAGTGTAGTCTTAATTTCTTAATATGTAATTTTATTAGCATCGCAAGACTCATTTCATCTTGAATTTATCTGGAACTAATTGGACTTTGCTATAAGTATTTTTGGAGTTGTGAACCACCTGATTTTATAGATGAAAACAGAATCAAGAGAAAATTATATTTTCTCCTACCGTTGAGGCATTTATCTCCGTGCTGTAGCTTATATTTATAGTGTATAGGAATTTAACAGTAGTTTTATAATACAGTCAGCATTTTTGCTTTCTTTTTGCCCATAGACAACACTAAGCAGTTGAGATTTGAAGATGTAGTAAACCAGTCAAGTCCAAAAAATTGTACTGTGTACTGTGGAGGAATTGCTTCTGGGTTAACAGGTACAGGGTTTGTTTGGTTTTGTTTTTGTTGTTTGTTTTTTTTTTTTTGGTTTTTGTTTTCTAATCACCTTCTCTGTGGAACTTGAGCACTATTAATATAATTTTATGATATACATGAGCCTTAAATATTTTATTTTATTTTTTTCAGATCAGCTTATGAGACAGACATTTTCACCATTTGGACAAATTATGGAAATAAGAGTTTTTCCAGAGAAGGGCTATTCATTTGTCAGGTAAAATTATACCTGTAATATCATTGTTACTCTTACTTCTTTTGCAGTGTAGAACTTGGCCTACATAATATACTTTAGGAAAAATGCCAAGTGGACAGGTGTAAACTAATGAGTTTTTTTTTTAACAAATCAATTTTATTGATACATTATTAATAAAGCATAATACACCAAAGTGTATAATCAGTGATATTTAGTATAATCATATAGTTGTAGATTTATCACTTCAATCGGTATTAACCATTTTCATTTATTTCAGTAATAATAATAGACAAAAAACAAACTGTTGATTTCTTAAAAAATGAAAGACAAAAAACCTCATTATCTTCCTCTTAGGTTTTCAACCCACGAAAGTGCAGCCCATGCCATTGTTTCTGTAAATGGTACTACGATTGAAGGACATGTTGTTAAATGCTATTGGGGTAAAGAATCTCCTGATATGACTAAAAACTTCCAACAGGTAATTCTGTTTTTCTTAGCACTTTTTAAAGTTTCCATCTTACATATCTACATGAAAGCTTTAGAAACTGTAAAATAAACAAAGCATATAACTGCTTTCAGTTGATTTTATTGATGCTATTTCAAAAGTGTTTATTTTGCGGTATTAACTGAATTTTAATACTTTCTTTTCACAGGTGTCACCACCCCAATAAACTTAGACAATGATAAATATCAGAGTCCTATTCACATAAGGGTGCTTACTTAGTTTTTCTCTTCCTTGTCTCCCACTCTTTCTTCAAATACGGTGTTTCTTACTTGTCTCCTAACACAATAATTGCTTTTTTCCTAGGTTGACTACAGCCAGTGGGGCCAGTGGAGCCAAGTTTATGGAAACCCACAACAATATGGACAGTATATGGCCAATGGGTGGCAAGTACCGCCTTATGGAGTGTACGGGCAACCATGGAATCAGCAAGGATTTGGAGTAGAGTAAGTTGTTTGTGTTTATCTAGTTACAAAAACAAATAAGGGTCTTTGTATTCTAGTGAGAACTTATTTAAATTAAATATATTGAGCTATTTGAAATTATAAGCATTCTTATAGAAGTAAATCTTAGGAAATGTGATTTGTAAAACTGAAGTTGTTCTTCATTACCAAGGTGAAATGGGAGGTTGGGGTAACATTTGGAGTGTCCTACTAGCCCTATAAGCAGTTGATGGAATTTGATTTACATTCTAATATACTTATTTACTTTTTCTAAGTAAAATTTTAATGATTTTCATGCCTATTGGCATATGTGCGAAATCTCAGAAATTTATCTAATAAAGAATATCTTATCCCCCTACCGCCCAGGTGTTCATAAACTAGATTGGGTGCTAACCTTTTTTTCAACAAGAACTTGTATTTTTAAAATTTCTTATAGATAATGCCATTTATGAAATATATGTTTGGTGGATGAATGGTATTGAATCATTTCTCATTTTTAAAAATCCGTTTTCAGACACTGTGCTAAGGTCATTGTGCTAAATTGAAATTAAAATGGTTATCTTAACAAAAATATAAAACTTACACTGGGATATTTATTCTATATATGTATTTTGGGGGGGGGTTATTTCTATTTGTGTAGGTTTGTTGATTTCTAGTTGTCTATTCTATGATTAGACTCTGTCTGATTTTTATTTAAATTTATAGATGATTTTTTTTCTTTTGTGTTTGCTGAAGTTTTTTTTTTCCCCCCCCTCCCAAGTCAATCACCTTCTGCTGCTTGGATGGGTGGATTTGGTGCTCAGCCTCCCCAAGGACAAGCTCCTCCCCCTGTAATACCTCCTCCTAACCAAGCTGGATATGGTATGGCAAGTTACCAAACACAGTGAGCTGGGACTCTGAACAAAATTGTAATTCATGATAGGCTTCGGTTTTCCTATGACACTCTGAAGACATGAAAGTAGACATCGGAAAATGAAAATATTTATTTTAAAAATTGAAATGTTTGGAAACTTTAGCACAGCTTTACTTTGGTGAAGGACACATGTCTTCTAGTTCTGCCTTTTTAAGTTTTTGTTCATGATGGATATGAACATGATTTTTCTTTGTGTACAAAAACTAAAATAAAGTCAATAAAGACAATTCTGACTGCAAATTTTGATATAATAGGAGAAATGGGTAATACATTTTGATTCTTAGATACAATTCCATTTTTATCTTGTTGTTCAGTATTTTAACTCCCCATATTTTTAAAAGAACAAAAATGGGAGCATCCTGAAAACTGGGAATCACATGTAAGTTCATCCTGAACCTTGATACTCCCCTCCCCCACCCCAAGGTGGACCACATTTGAAGTCAGCAGGAAAAAGTATGATGTTCAGAAGAAATGCGTGACTTTGGAGTCACTTTGGAGGAAATACTTAACTTTTTCTTGGCCTAAAGAAACTGAAGCCAGACTGATAAGAAATTTTGCAACCTAAATAAAGGAACAGCATTGTCTGAGTTACTTGAACGAATGTTGGTGGTCCACATTAAGACACATTTTTAAAACTTCAAAAAATATTGACTATTAAAACTGTAGTAAATTAATATTTCATATGGGGTTGGGAAATTCCAAGTATGGTGTTTGTATTAAAGTCAGACAGTCATACTTGTTCTTTTACAGGAAGTTTGAAGATATACATTGTAAATATTGGAGAACTACAGTGTTTAAAAGCATGCTTCAACATAGAAGTAGCGTCAAAGTAATTATTTGCAGTAACACTTAACATACTTCACTGCACTGAATGCAGTGGATTGATGAGAATGTTCAAGATTGATATTAACAAGGTTGGCTACTATGTAAAATTAAAATTACACAAGTTGCTATATAGAAAAAGCCTTAATTTTAATTTCATACAAATCTGTGGTACCTTATTACATTTTAAAATGTCATTGGAAATAAGAATTTTTTTTTTCTTTACTTGGTATATAAATACCTTGATTCAAAACCTTGTAAACCTATTTCAAGGTTCATATAAGCTGTATAGTATAAGAGTTTTTAAACAATCTTGGGATGTTTTTAAAATTAGCTATATTTTGCCCAAGAATTTTTCTTTAACAAGATTGCTAAAACATCTTATTTAGACAGTTCAGTGTACCAATTTATAATTGGATATTCAGTTTAAACAGTACACAGAGTTGTGAGTTTTATTTTTAATTAATTTTTTTTAATCTAATGGTACTTGAATGGAATAAGCCTGAACTGAGGCTGAGTTGTTGGTGTGCAGTTTGTAAACATGAATTGTTTGGGAAGATGTGTGAGACTGAGGGTTTCTTCTGAAGTATTTTTCAGACTATGTCTATAAAAACTGCCTCAAATGTAAAATAGATAAAATCCTTTGTATATGAATTGTAACAGCTAGGGGGTGCACATGTTTTGGCAGTGTATTTGAAATGTTGTTCTGAGGCCTGGGCACCAAATGATAAAAACCCTTTACAGATAAGTAGTGTAGATGCAACTTGCGCCCACAAATTAACAATTTTTAAACCTTTGAATACTTATATTTAGCATCAAAATAATTATTTTATAAATTGGTGACAATAATTTTGGTATTACTTTCCTTCTTCCCCCACTTATTATAAATATAGCCAAATCTATTCAATGTAAAAATTCACAGGGTCTGAAGTTCTTAGGCCAAATTTTTTATGACACTTTCTTTAGTTTTAACTACAATATTCATCATTTACACTATTCTGAAACTTACCTTGATTTCGTTTGTTCATTGTTAGTGTCTGGGGGTGGGATGGGAAGGTGTTTTTTAAAAAGTTGCTTTATATTTTATGAGAACACTCAAATTATATCAATGCCTCCTAGTTATAAATTTCATGAATATATATATAAAATTTGAAAAACTACTAAAGTCTTTCTTTTTCTTTTAATATTCAGAAAAGCCTATTAAATTCTCAGTTTGCCTTTCTTGATCTGCCAGTAAATTAAGTACCTTGTTGAGATAACTGTCATCTAAATGTAGATGCAGTGTTTCCTGCTTGCACATTCTATAATAATTATCCAGACTCCAGGTATATTGCTACAGTAAGCATATGACTGAAGTGTCTTTCATCTTAATATGAAAGAAAACAATTCATGATCAGTTACAAGTTAGCTTCATAAGAAATGGCTTTTGAAATATAACGATTCTTATTCAAATGAAGTATACCATTTCAAAATACAACTGTCAAGCTAACACACTTAGCCTATTTCATAACGCAAAATGAAGTCAGAGCTATCTCAATCAAATTTAAGCCTAAAAATCATTGCCTTTTCCACGTTCACTGAAAACAGCAGCACAGATTCTTTGGCACACAAGAAAATGCTTCCTGATTCATACTTATTTTGAGGTTTATTTTGGTGATATGTTTCTGACTGCCATCCTTTTTGCTCTAATAATCTCTATTAGTATTCCTTCTGCCCCATGCCATTCCCACTTGATTTTTATGTCTACTGGCAGTGAGAGGCTAAAATCATTGGCCAATTTAAGCCAAAGCTGTAAACCACAGTTGAAGTAAGTCTTTCAATAAAGACTAGACTATATGATAAGTGGCTTTTTCTTATTGTCGTTTATTATATATATAGTTATTTCTTTCAGGCTGCCATGAAGTAAACAATTTGGTTTTCTTTTATCAGTAAGGCATATGTCATATATATATGTGTTCGGGACTTATTCTAGGTTTTATATAAATGTTAAAATTAAGTCCATTAGCTTTGTTGAATTTAAAATGTAATTTTGATATAGAATAGTAGAAATTTGCCATCTTTACAAAAATATATCCTCACTTGTTGAATATCAATATAGTAAAACCTTGTTAATTTGGAGTTCAAAAATAGAGAAACTGTTTTACTGTTTCTAGGTTGTCTCTGATAGGATATATGAATAAAATTGTACTTGGCAAAGAGAGTAGGGCTTCTACTCAGTATATTATAAATGTTTAGTTTGCATTTTAGTAGGTATTGGAAAGATGAAAAACATTTCGTCTTCTATTAGTTTATACAGGCCTTGACTCTTCAGGGGTCTAAATGAATGGGTTTTTTGCTTAAGTGAATTATGCTATGTTTGGTAATAAAATAGCCTAGTAATTGTGTTCAAATAGATTACAGTGAATTAGATTACTGTATATTCCATTAAGAACAAGGAAATTACTTAGTTTTTTTAATGACTAAAAATGTTGATATTCCAAATTGTAGTAATTAGTGTGACGCTTAAATGCCATATTAATATGAAACATGAGCTCTCATTTTCTACTTAAATTGGGTTTAACTTGAAAAGTAGAACAGATAGGTATGTTAATTCATAAGATACTTTATATCTCTTTTAGGGGCAAGAGTGACTTGGTTTTAGAACTGTGTAAAAATGTGAAAAGTTAAATTTATATCTAGGAAATAGAGGGAAAACATATCTTATAAATCTTACTTAACTTTATCTTACTTTAGGCCAAATATATATATATGTAGCTAATAGGAATTGATCCTTTTTTAGAATATACTTTTGCTTAGTATATTCAATGTATACATCCACATAACTTCCATAGTTTGGTATTAAACAAGAATGTCAATTAGATTAACAGTTGATAAAAGTTGTGTAGCTAATAGATGATTTCCCTAATGCCCCAGCTCTGTTCCAATACTCAGGTTAAAATTTAATTTAAAAAAAAATTCACTAGTTATTGTTTTATCTCTGATGTTCCTTTGGGAAAGTGATCTACATCCATTGTCTTCAAATCAACTTGGAAAGTTTGCTAAACAAACGAATAAAACTGACTTGTGCTGTTGGATAGCTGTTAAAGAGAAGCCAGGGTAATGGTATGTTTAAAAGTAATTTCTCGGGAGAATTATGGAAAGATGGAAGAGTAGGAAGCTCCAGGAATCAGTCTTCCCATCAAAACAACAATCAAGCTGGCAGGAACTGCCTTCAGAATCAGCTATTTTGGAACTCAGTAGAGTCTGGTGGAATACTGCAGCACCTAAGGAAGAGCTGGATGAAGAGGCTGGTAAGTTGTGGTAAATATTGGTGAATTTCTCTGGGCAGCAGTTAACATTTCCCATCCCTCAACTGCATGGCAGGCAGCAATGGGGACTGTAACCCAGGGACCTGATACAGCTTGTTGGTGCCCTGGTGGGCTATGTGGGCCTAGTCCTCCAAAATTTAGGGGTGTGTGGTCTGATCTTTGATCAGAACTTTTGATCAGCTTCTTAAGATCACTGTGGGGCTGACTCTGAGGGCATCATTGTTACAACCCCCCTCAAGCAAAAGTGGCAGAGGAGTCTTAAAGATGTAGTACCTTACCTCCCCCCCCCCTTTTTCCATTTCCCATTTGGGAGAGAAAATAGTTTGAAAATGTCACAAATTGTTTGCCCCAGCCCTCAGCAACAACCGGAAAAAAAAAAAAGTCTGGAGTGGGAGAAGTAGATTTCCAAAGTTGTAACAAGATAATACTCAGATTGTCCAGTTCTCAACAACAAAACCACCAAACACACAAACGAAAATATGACCCATTCACAAGAAGAAAAAAGAATTGCCAGAAATCATTACGGAGGAAGCTCGTACAGTGGAACTAGTGGCCAAAAAGACCTTAAACCAATTGTCCTAAATATGTCCAATAGCCTAAAGAAATCCATATGCAAAGAACTAAAGGAAATTAGGAGAATGGAAAAAAATTATAAAAAAACATTCTGGGGCTACAAATTACATTAATTGAAAAACACATTTGATGGATTCAGCAGCAGAGTTGGACAGGTAGAAGAAAGGATCATCAAACTTGAAGGCAAGGCAATTGAAATTATTCAGTGTGATAGCCAGAAAGAAAGAAAAAAAAAAAACTTGAGGGGCCTGTAGGACACAAATGTACCAACATATGCGTCATTGGACTATGAGGAGGACAAGAAAGAAAGGGGCAGAAAAAGTGTTTGAAGAAATCATGGCTGAAACTTCCCAAATTGGAAAACGTGAAAATACACACCCAGGAATCTCAGCTAACTCCAAGGTGGATAGACTAAGAGATGTACACTAAGGCATGGTCTAGTGAAATTGTTAAAAATCCTAAGAATAATTTTGGAAGGAAGAGAGAAGCAACTCGTCACATACGACCCCTAATAAGATTGATGAATTTCTCATTAGAAATCACGGAGCCTAGAAATCAGGACATAAAGTCCTTAAAGTTAAAAAAAAAAGCAACCAAAAATTCTATAGCAAAATTATCCTTTAAAAATGGAGAAATGAAGACATTTACAAATTAAAGATGAAAGTTCATTAGCAAAAGACTTGCACTACAGAAATGCTAAAGGGAATCTTTCAGGTTGAAATAAAAGGACACTAGGGGAGCGGATGTGGCTCAAACAATTGAGTGCCCACCTCCCACAAGGAAGGTCCTGGGTTGCGTTCCTAGTGCCTCCTGAAAAAAAACAAGCAAAACAAAAACAACTCAGGGAAGCTGACGTGCCGGCTTCACACATACAAGTTCCTCAGTTCAGTCCCTGACCCCGGGTACCTCAAAAAACAAAGAAACACTACACAATAATTAAATGATAAAAAGAAATAATGAACATTGGCAAAGGTAACTACATAGGTAAATTTAAAATCCTGTAGTGTGTACTTTTGGTTTGTAACTGCCTATTTCCTCCCTGTTTGAAGGGCAATTGTATTTTTTAAAAATTCAAAATCTCTGGTAATGGTCATACATATATAAAGATGTAAGCTGAGACAATAACAATATGAAGTGGGAGGGTTGGAGATAGGAGTAGAGACTTTATATCCTACTGAAACTAGGTTGGTATTAGCTGAACTAGGTTGATAAAGATGTTAATGGGGGGAAGCGGATTTGGCTCAATGGACAGAGCATCTGCCTTCCACATGGGAGGTCCAGGGTTCAAACCCAGGGCCTCCTGACCCATGTGGTGAGCTAGCCCACTCAGTGCTTACGCGCACAAGGAGTGCCGTGCCACGCAGGGGTATCCACAGCGTAGGGGAGCCCCACATGCAAGGAGTGCACCCCATAAGGAGAGCCACCATGTGCAAAGAAAGCGCAGCCTGCCCAGGTGTGGCATAGCACACACGGAGAGCTGATGCAGCAAAAAGATGATGCCACATGATGCCACAAAAAGACACAGATTCTCAGTGCTGCTGACAAGAATCTAAGAGCACACAGAACACACTGCGAATGAACACAGAGAACAGACAATGGGGTGGAGGGAGAAAAATAAAAAAATCTTAAAAAAAAAAGATGCTAATGGGGGAGCAGAGATGGCTCAAGCCCGTGGGCGCCCACCTACCACATGGGAGATCCTGGGTTCGGTTCCCTGTGCCTCCTAAAGATGAGCAAGGAAGTGAGCTGACACAGCAAGATTACGACACAACACAGAAGCACAGAGACATAGAAAGCAGGGAATGGAGGTTGCTCAAATGATTGCGTGCCTCCTTCCCACATGGGAGGTCCCGGGTTCGGTTCCTGGTGCCGCCTCCTCCCCCCCAAAAAATGGAGATGAGCAGACAGCGAGTGCAAAAACAATGAGAGTGGGGGAGAAATCTTTAAGAAAAAAAGATGTTAATGGTGCAGAGGGGGTGTATGTAATTCAGTGGTTGAGTGGAATAATTGAACAAAAAGCATACAAAACTACAGGAAGCAAACAGCTAAATGGCAGAAGTAAATCCTCAGTTAATACCTTAAATGCCAATGAATTAAAAGACAGATTGGCAGATTGGATGAAAAAGCATGATCCATCTATATACTATCTACCAGGGAGTTCTTTAGGTTCAAAGGCAAAGAAGTTGAAAGTAAACAGGTGGTAAAAAATATTCCATGCAAAGAATAATCAAGAGCTGGCGGCTGGGAGTAGATGTGGCTCAAGCAGTTGAGCACCTGCCTCCCAAAGGGAGGTCCGAGGTTCAGTTCCTGGTGCCTCCTAAAGAAAACAAACAACAAGAAGACAATGAACAAAAACAATGAGCAGACAATAAGCAAAAAAAAAAAGCAATGAACAAATAGACGAAGGAGCCAACTCGGGAGCTGATGTGGCTCAGTGGTTGAGCACCATCCTCCTGCACGCGAGGTCCCAGTTTCAATCCCTGGTCCTGGGACCTCAAAAAGCAAAACAATACCATTAAAAAAAAAATCTGGAAGGAGCAGATGTGGCTCAAGTGGTTGAACACCCACCTTCCATGTGGGAAGGCCCATGTTTGGTTCCTGGTCCCTCCTGAAATAAAAAAACAAACAAAAAAACAAAGGAAAAAACTAGCTCAGGAAAGCTGATGTGACTCAATGGTTGAGCACTGGCTTCCCACAAACAAGGTCCCACATACGAGGTCCTGGGTTCAATTCTCAGCCCCCAGTACCTCAAAAAAGTAAAATTATAAAAAGCTGGAGTGGCTATATCATTGTCAGGCAAAATAGATTTTCATTTGAAAAAGATTATAAGAGACAAAGGATTATATACTGATAAAAGTTCAATCCAGCAAGAAACTTTAGCAATTATAAACATATCTGTACCTCACATAGGAAGCAGAAATGGACAGAACTAAAGAGAGAAATAGTTCTATGAAAATGGTCAGGTCTAAAATACACCATATTCAATAACTGATAGAACATCTAAACAGAAGTCCTGTAAGGAAAAAAGATTTGAACAATGCTGTTAACCAATTAGACCTAATGAACATATATAGAAGATGCAGGAATAGCAAGAATACACCTTCTTTTCAAGTGCACATGGAACATTTTCTAGAATAAGCCACCTTTCAGGCCACAAATCAGTTCTTAATTTTACCATTTTGTAATCTTGGAACACAATGGAATAAAGCTAGAAATAAATAACTGAAGGAAAACTGGAAATTTTATAAATATGTGGAAATTAACACACTATTAAATAATCAATGGGTTAAAGAAGAAATCATAACAGAACTTAGGAAATACCTTGAGAAGAATGAAGATGAAAACAACATACCAAAATTTATGGGATTCAGTGAAGACAGAGCTCAGAGATAAATTTATAGCTCTAAATGCCTACATTAAAAAAGAAGAAAGATCACAAATAAATAACTGAACTTCACATCTAAAGAAACTAAAGTAGAAGGAAGGAAACAGTAAAAATTCAAACAAAGATAAATGAAATAGAGAATGGAAGAACAACAGGGATTCAACCAGGCCAAAAGTTGTTTTTTTAAACATCAATAAAATCAACAAACCTTTAGCCAAACTAACAAAGAAAAAGAGGACATATTACTAAAATCAGGAATGAAAGTAGGGACATTACAACTGATTTTACAGAAGTAAAAAGGATTATAATAGGATACTCTGAATATGTCAACAAATTTGAAAACCTGGATGAAATGGACAAGCTCCTGGAAACAAAAATTATCTAATCTGATGGCAAGAAGAGAAAAATCTCAACAGACCTGTAACAAGTAAAGAACTTGAATCAGTAATTAAGAAAAATCCAGGACTAGATGGTTTTACTGCTGAATTCCACCAAACATTTGAAGATTTAAATCCAATTGTTCTCAAACACTCCTTAAAAATAGAAGAGGGATTATAAGTCATTCTACAAGGCTAGCATTACCCTGAGAGCAAAGCCAGACAAAGAAGTCACACAAAAAATTACAGACCAATATTCTGTGAATATAGATGCAAAAATCCTCAACAGAACACTGGCAAACAGAATCTAACAGCTCATTACAAGGATTATATACCATAACCAAGTAGGATTTGTTCGGGAACACAAGGATGATTCAATATAAGAAAATCGGTATAATACAGCACATTAATAGAGTGAAGGAAAAAGCCCACATGATCTCAATTCATGCAGCAACAGCATTTGACAAAACCCAACATCCTTTCATGATAAAAGCACTCAAAACTAGGAATAGAAGGGAAGTTTCTCAACATGATAAAGGGCATTTATGAAAAACCAACAGCAAATAAACAGTAGTGAAAGACTAGAAGTTTTCTGTCTAAGATCAGGAAAAAGACAAGGGTACTGGCTGTCATCACTGTTCAACATTGTCCTGGAAGTTCTAGCCAAAGCAATGGAGCAAGAGAAAGAAATTTAAAAAAGGCATCCAAATTGGAAGGCAGGGATGAAACTCCCTATTCTTAGGTGGCATGATCTTATATATAGAAAATTCCAAAATATCCACAGGAAAATGACTAGAACTAATACATTCAGAAAAGTTGCCGGATGCAATGTAAACACACAGAAGTCATTTGGATTTCTATACACCAGAAATAAACAATCTGAAAGGGAAATCAAGAAAACAATTCCATTTACAATAGCATCTAAAAGAACAAAATACCTGGAATAAAATTAAGGAAGTGGAAGAACTACAAAACATTGTTGAAAAAAATTAAAGAAGACCTAAATAAATGGAAAGATATCCTGTGTTCATGGATTGGGAGACATACTATTTTTAAGATGTCAGTACTGCCTAATCTACAAACTCAATACAATTCCTATCAAAAGTCCAGCAGCCTTTTTGCAGAAAAGGAAGAGCTTATACTCAAATGCATATGGAATTACAAGGGGCCCTAAAGAGCCAAAGCAATCTTGAAAAAGGAACAAGTTGGAGGACTTGAACTTCCTGACTTCAAAACTTACTACATGGGAAGTGGACTTGGCTCAACAGATAGAGCGTCTGCCTACCACATGGGAGGTCTGAGGTTCAAACCCAGGACCTCCTTGACTCATGTGGAGCTGGCCCATGCACAGTGCTGATGTGCATAAGGAGTGCCATGCCACGCAGGGGTGTCCTCTGTGTAGGGGAGCCCCATGCACAAGGAGTGCGCCCTACACAGAGGAGAGCCGCCCAGTGCGAAAGAAAGTTCAGTCTGCCCAGGAGTGGCGCTGCACACGTGGAGAGCTGATGCAGCAAGATGATGCAACAAAAGGAGACACAGATTCCCGTGCTGCTGACAAGAATAGAATTGGGCACAGAAGAACACACAGCATATGGACACAGAGCAGACAGCTGGGGGGGGAGGGGTTGGGAGGGGAGAGAAATTAAAAAAAAAAAAAAACTTACTACAACGCTACAGTAATTAAAACTGTGGTACTGGAATAAGGATAAACATAGATAACAGTGGAGTAGACTTGAGAGTCCAAAGATAAATCCACACATCTATGGCCAATTGATTTTCAACAAGGGTGCCAAGTTAATTCAATGGAGAAAGAATAGTCTCTTCAAGAAATGGTGCTGGGACAACTGGGAATTCACATGCAAAATAATGAATGTAGACTCCTACCTCTCACACAAAAATTAATTCAAAATGTATCAACAACCTAAACAGAAGAACTAATACTATAAAACTCTTACAAGAGAACATAGGGAAATATCTTCAGGACCTTGTAAAGGCTATAGATTTTTAGATTTTACACCAAAAGCACAAGCAACAACAACAACAAAAACAGGAAGGAAAAGTACTATATCAAAATTTAAAACTTCGTGCATCAAAGGACATTATCAAGAAAGTGAAAAGACAACATATAGAATGGAAGTAATAATTTGGACACCATATATCTGATAAGGGCTTAATAACCAGAACATCAGAACATACAAAGAACTCCTAAACTAAAAAAAAAAAAAAAAGAAAAAGAAAAACAGGATTTGGAAGATATTTATCCAAAGATATTCAAATGGCCAATCAGTATATAAAAAGATGCCCAACATCATTTAGCTGTTGTACTAGTCAGCCAAAGGGGTGCTAATGCAAAATATCAGAAACTGGTTTATAAAGGGTATTTATTTGGGGTAGGAGCTTACAGATACCAGGCCATAAAGCATAAGTGACTTCCTCATCAAAGTCTATTTGGAGCAAGATGGCTGCCAACATCTGTGAGAGTTCCGGCTTCCTGGGTTCCTACGTTCCTGGGGCTTGCTTTTCTCTGGATTCAAGGATCCTTTCTTCCTGGGCTGGCTTCTCTTTCCTCTGGGTGCTGACTTCCTGGGTCTTCAGCATCAAACTCTAACATCAGAAATCCCCAATTCAGTTCTTTGCCATGCCTTTTATCTGTGAGTCCCCACCCACCAAGGGGTGGGGATGCAATGCCCTAATCATAACTCAATCATGCCCAGGTACAGATCAGATTACAAGCATAATCCAATATTTCTTTTTGGAATTCATCAATTATATCAAACTGCTACAGCTGTATTAGTCAGACAAAGGGATGCTGAAGCAAAGTACCAGAAATCTGTTGGGTTTTATAAAGGGTATTTATTTGGGGTAGAAGCTTACAGTCACAAGGCCCTAAAGAGTCTGACTCAAGGTACCATAAGAGGTACTTCCTCAACCAAAGTCTGTTGACACATGTTGACACAAGATGTCAGTTAACATCTGCAAGGGTTCAGCCTTCCTTTCTTCCTCTTAAGGCTCTGTGAGCCCAGCTTCTTCCGATCTCAGCTGTAGGCTGGCATAAGTCTCCTCTCTCTTCCCAGGGCTTATTTCTTTCCAGGCTCAGCTGCTCCGTTCTCTTCACAAGGCCAGCTATAAACTCTCAGGCAGATGGCTCATCTTTCCCTGGGACTCCAGCATCAAAATCAAGTTCTCTCTTCTGTGATGCCTGCGTTGCCCTAATGACATGGTCAAATGAAAGCCCTAGTCTTGATTTAATGAAGTAAACATAAAGCCTTTGAATTTAAATCAATCAAAGGGTATCATGCCCAGAGGAACAGGCCAGTTTACAAACATAGTATCTCATTTTGGAATTCATAAATAATCTCAAACTGCCACAAACACCTTAATAGATTTGTGAAGTTAAAAGGTACAATGAGAAAGCAGAGGTGGCTCAAGTGATTAGGTGCCTCCCTTCCACATGGGAGGCCCCAGGTTAGGTTTCTGTGCTTCCTAAAAAAAAAGATGAGTAGATGGTGAGTGCAAACAATGGGGGCGGGGGGGGGGGGAATAGAAATAAATAATTCTTAAAATAAGGGGGGGAGGGGAGTGGATTTGGCTCAATGGATAGAGTGTACAACTACCACATGGGAGGTCCGGGGTTCAAACCCAGGGCCTCCTGGCCCATGTGGTGCGCTGGCCCACACGCAGTGCTGATGTGCACAGGAGTGTCATGCCATGCAGGGGTGTCCCCCGCTAGGGGAGCTCCACGGACAAGGAGTACACCCTCTAAGGAGAGCCGCCCAGTGCAAAAAAGTGCAGCCTGCCCAGGAGTGGCGCCACACACATGGAGAGCTGACGCAGCAAGATGACGCAACTAAAAGAGACACAGATTCCCAGTGTGGCTGACAATATAAGCGGATACAGAAGAACAGACAACTGGGGTGGTGGGGGGGACGGCAGGGAAGGGGAGAGAAATAAAGGTACAATGACATTGATTGACTCTTCTTAAATACACTGGATACAGTTACAAAAGAAAAGGATGAGCTGAAGCTTCAAATTCTCAAACTTAAGTGCCATATAAATGATATGAAAGTTTCTTTGTGTGCCCTGAAAGAAAATCTTATTCATGCAGCCACAGACTTGAGATCTCTGAAAACCAGACTCAGGGTCTCATTGTGTGAGTAGCAGAGTTACAAAAGAAGCTAAAATCTCAACCTTGCAGGCATCTTCTGTTAAAGTGAGGACATTGATTAGAAAGGAATGGAATTCTGAGGATTGGGATGGAGACATATGGGTTGATGATGATGGCAGTGGAGACTTTGAAACCCTAAAATGGGCTGAGACTTTACCAGATAAACCTGTAATGGTCTGCCTTGAGGAGACAACAACCCAACCTCTAGCTTGCTCCAAGGAGTTTGCCATCCAACCCCCACCCAAGGAGATTAATCCTGTCTCACCAGACAAAACAAATGCCCTTAAGTGATTGGCTTGCAAGATACTTCCAATGCTTATTGTTCCCCACACCTACCACACCCCCCCCTTTTCTTCCAGACTTATAACTAAAGTCATAATAAGCCCCTGAAGGTAAAGTATGCTATACTCCAAAAGACCATCAGTTTTCCAGTTTATAGACAGAAATCAGGGGGCTATATGTGGGAATGGATATTTAAGGGTTGAGAATAATGGTGGAAGGAATATAAAGTTGGATCAGGATGAATTTATTGATATGGGCCCACTAAGCAAAGATTCTAGATTCACTGTTGTAGCTTGATGGGTTAGAAAGGGCTCTAACGGGGAAGCAGCTGCAGCTCAATCAGTCGGGCTGCTGTCTACCATATGGGAAGCCCTGGGTTTGTGTCCCAGGGCCTCCTTGTGAAGGCAAGCTGGTCTGCGCCCATGCTGCGGAAAGCTGATGACAGCCTGTGCCGCGGAAAGCTGACGACTCGCACCCATGCTGCAAGATGATGCAACAAAGGGAGACAAGCAGACACAGAAGGAAAAAAAAATATGCAGCAAATGGACACAGAGAACAGACAGCAAAACAAGCTGCAAGGGGGGGCAGTAAATAAATCTAGAAGGGAAGGAAGGAAGGGAGGGAGGAAGGGAGGAAGGGAGGAAGCAGAGAGGGAGGGAGGAAGGAAGGAAAAGGAGAGAGAGAGAGAAAGAAAGAAAAGGCTCTAACAGTTTGCTCAGGTGGCTGGCTGAAACATGGACCAAAAGATGGCTGACATTCCCTGAGGTCAAGATGCCAGAATTGCCCCTGGTATACTGTAAATGAAGGGTACCTTGGGGGCGGACCCTGTTACACTGCCAAAAATCTATACTGTTAATCTTCCTCCCAGCCTTCCCCATAGAAATATATAGCCTTTTACTAGGATAACTGTGCACTGGGGGAAAGGAAATGAGGGGGTATTTTGGGAATTATTATACCAGTAAGAGTAGGGGCTTATGGAGGTCAGGTGATCAATGGAATTTTGCTCATGTCCATCTCACAGTGGGTCCATTTCCCCAACCCCATCCTGTGGTTATTTCCCCAGTTCCAAAATGCATAATTGGAATAGATGTGCTCAGCAACTGGCAGAATCTCCACATTGGTTCCCTGACTTGTGGAGTAAGGGCTATTATGGTAGGAAAGGCCAAGTGCAAGCCACTAGAACTGCCCCTATCTAGCAAAATAAAGCATAAGTTACTTCCCTCACCAAAAGTCTATTTGGATGGCTGCCAACATCTGCAAGGGTTCAGGCTACCTGGGTTCCTAAGTTCCTGGGGCTTCCTTTTCTCTGGGTTCAACATTCCTTCCTTCCTGGTGCTGGGTTCTTTTTCCTCTGCATGCTGACTTCCCAGGACTCTAGCTTAAGTCTTCAGCATCAAACTCCAACATCAAAACTCCAACATCAGGAAACACTCAACTCTGTTCTTTGACATGCCTTTTATCTATGAGTCCCCACAAAGGGGTAGGGACTCAATGCCCTAATCATAACTCAATCATGCCCAGGTACAGATCAGATTACAAACATAATCCAATATTTCTTTTTGGAATTTATCAATAATATCAAACTACTACAAGTGGGTCCTGAAGGCACAAGAAACTTACATGAGGAAGTAGCCCAAATGCCCATGGTCACCACTCCTGCCACATTATCTTCTATTTTCCAGCCCACAGCTATGGCCTCTTGGGGAGTTCCTTACAATCAGTTAACAGAAGAAGAGAAAACTTGGGCCTGGTTCACAGAAGGTTCTTCATGATATGCAGGTACCACACAAAAGTGGACAACTGCAGCATGACAATCCCTTTCTGGGATGTCCCTGAAGGACAGTGGTGAGGGGAAATCCTCCCAGTGGCAGAACATTGAGCAGTGCACCTGGTTGTTCAGTTAGCTTGGAAGGTGAAATGGCCATAGGTGCACTTGTGCACTGGTTCAATTTATTCTCAGTCTTTAAAGTTGCCCAGCTTAAGTTTTCAAAATTGGACCAGGGACTCACTATTGGGGTACAGATTTTCTTCTAGGAGTTGGATACAGAAAGCATGAATATTTTTTGTCCATGCAATTTCCAGGCTGGCCAACACATGGTGCTAATCAGTGCACCTTTCCACTGAGGTGTTTCCGTCTCAGCTTTCCTGTGTTCCTGTGTCCGATCTCCAAATCAGAGATTCAAAGCAGGCTCTGCTGGCCAAATTCACTGAAGAAAAGCACCCTGACCTTCCCTCCCTTTTCCCTTGAAACGGCTGACAGGGAAGAAGATGTCTGTTCTCTTTCAGTCAGCTGCAGTGAACCAGGTGTTTTACCCCAGTTTAATATCTTGGGGTGGGGGAGGGGGGCCTTTCCTGGCACCACTGGAGTTTGGTAACTCATGTTTGTTGTTTTGACTTCATCTCTCTGTCCCTCACCCTCCTGGGAGTTGTGTAGCACTGTCTTGGTCTGCTAGTCCCCAAAGCAGTTCCCTCAGACAGCTTTTGGTTCTTTCTCTGTTGTTTTTGTGAGCGCATTCAACTCTGCCTGTTAGTTTGTCGCCATCTTCCCACAATCCTCCTCCCTGCAACTTTAAGCTCTGCTGGTCTACAGGTCTAACTTCCAAAAGGAAGAATACTCCCATCAGGAAACACAATGATTCCTTTGAACTGGAAGTTAAGACTGCCATCTGGGTACTTTGGGTTCCTCATGCCTCTGAATCAAGAGGCTAAGAAGCAAACTTTTGTGCTAGCTGGGTGATTGATTCCAAATATCAAGGGGAAAAAGTACTGCAACGACACAATGGAGGTAAAGAAGAATTTGCCTGGAATATAGGAGATCCCTTAGGGCATCTCTTAGTACTACCATGCTCTGTGATTAAAGTCAAAGGAAAACTGCAACAACCCAATCCAGGCAGGACTAACAATGGCCTAGGATCTTCAGGAATGAAGGTTTGGGTCACCCCACCAGGCAAAGAACCTCAGCCAGCTGAGGTGCTTGTTGAAGGTAAAGGAAACATGGGGAAACGGACTTTGGCCCAGTGGTTAGGGCGTCCGCCTACCACATGGGAGGTCTACGGTTCAAACCCTAGGCCTCCTTGATCCATGTGGAGCTGGCCCATGTGCAGTGCTGATGTGCACAAGGAGTGCTATGCCACGCAGGGGAGTCCTCTGCGTAGGGGAGTCCCACACGCAAGGAGTGCACCCCGTAAGGAGAGCCACCCAGCATGAAAGAAAGTGCAGCCTGCCCAAGAATGGCGCCGCACACACGGAGAGCTGACACAACAAGATGATGCAACAAAAAGAAACAGATACCCAGTGCCGCTGATAAGGATAGAAGTGGTCACAGAAGAACACACAGCAAATGGACACTGAGACCAGACAACTGGGGTGGGGTTGGGGAGGGGAGAGAAAGAAATAAAAATAAATGTTAAAAAAAAAAAAAGGGTGAAAAGGCATCTGACTCAATTGGAGAAATATTTGGAAAATACAGGTCAGATAAGGGTTTCTTTTTTTATTTTTTTATTTGTTTTAAGATTTATTTTTATTTATTTCTCTCCCTTTCCCTGCCCCCCCCCCCCCCCCCCCCGTTGTCTGCTCTCTGTGTCCATTCACTGTGTGTTCTTCTGTGTCCGCTTGTATTCTTGTCAGCAGCACCCGGAATCTGTGTCTCTTTTTGCTGCGTCATCTTGCTGGGTCAGTTTTCCGTGTGTGCGGCACCATTTCTGGGCAGGCTGTACTTTTTTCATGCTGGGTGGCTCTCCTTATGGGACACACTCCTTGCACATGGGGCTCCCCTACACGGAGGACTCCCCTGCGTGGCACGGCACTCCTTGTGCATATCAGCACTGTACATGGGTCAGCTCATCACACGGGTCAGGAGGCCCTGGGTTTGAACCCTGGACCTCCCATGTGGTAGGTGGATGCCCTATCCATTTGGCCAAATCCACTTCCCAGATAAGGGTTTAATATACAGGATATATAAAGAGATGTTCCATCTCAAAAATAAAAAGACAAACAACACAATTGAAAAATGGCAAAAGACTTGAATAGACATTTTCCAAAGAAGAAATACAAAGGCAAAAAAACACATGAAAAATGCCCAACATCACTAATGATTAGGGAAATGCAAATCAAAACTACAATGAGATATCATTTCATACCTATCAGAATGGCCACTATTAAAAAAAAAACAGAGAACTACAGGAGTTGGAGAGGATGTGGAGAGATAGGAACACTTATTCACTATTGGTGGGAATGCAGAACGGTACAGCCACTGTGGAGGAGTGTTTGGCAGTTCCTAAAGAAGTTGAATATAGACTTGCCATGTGACCCTGCAATACCACTACTGGGTATATACCCAGAAGAACTGAGAGCAGCGACATGAACAGACATCTGCACACTAATGTTCACAGCGACATTAGTCAGGATTGCCAAAAGTTGGAAATAACCCAGGTGTCCCTCAACTGATGAATGGATAGACAAACTGTAGTGTATTGACACGATGGAATATTATGCAAGCTGTAAGATGAAATGAAGTCATAAAGCACATGACAACATGGATAAACCTGGAGGACATTATGTTGAGTGAAGACAGACACGAAAGGACAGATACCGTATGATTGCATTACTATGGACCAAATGTATTGTGTAACATATTGTAAGATTAAAAAAGAAAAAGTATATGTATTCATTAAAAAAAAAAAAAGTGTAAGTTACTTCCCTCACCAAGGTCTGTTGCCACGTATTGGAGCAAGATGATTGCTGGTCTCTGCTAGGGTTCAGCCTTCCTTTTCCTCCTAAGGCTTCATGGTCCCAGCTTCTTCCTGTATTTCTTTCCGGGCTTTCTCAGCTATTCAGGGCTCTGGTGTCTTCAACTGCACACAGTCAGGCAAACAGCTTGGCTCTGTTCCCTCGGCTCCAGCATCTAAAACCAAACTCTCTGTGCTTTCCTTCTCTGTATATTTACTTCCCTGTCTTTGACTGAATATCCAATTATATAGCCTGCAAAGGGGGAGAGGAGAATCACCTTTATGACATACTAATCTTGATTTAATAAAGTAATAGGGAAACCTCTGAATCTAATACAATCTAATAGGCCCAGAGGAACAGACCAGTTTACAATCACAACCCAATATCTAATTTTGGGATTCATAAACAATACCAAATGGCCACATCCTTCAAAATTCATATTTAACTCATATCCAGGAATTATATTTTAAAGAATGGATACCTTCATTCACTAGTTGCTTCACTATCATTATAACTTTGGTTAAGTCAGTCTCCCTCCGCTGAAATGTAAGCTCCACGAGGCCAGGGACTTTATTTTGTTAATTACTCAAACCCTAGGACCTATAACAGTGCTCATCACATACTAGGTTGTTCAATAAATGTTTTTCTGGAGTCCCTGCCCTCTGTGACTGCCACCCAATATAGTCTGCCAAGTTCAGAGGTGATTAGGATACACTCCCAAATGGGAAAGTACCTGGCTGGACCAGGTAGGAAATATGGCTGCTCTGCAGATCACTCTTCAAGAATGTAGGTGATACTGGGCCATGGGACCTGATAGCTTGTGGAAGGTTATTTTTTTAGAAGGAGGGGCTGCCAGCACATTAGAATTGGTTTCTTGGGCAGGTAGCATTGAGTATAACAGACAACATTAATACGGAAACAGTTGCGGGAAATGACACGTTGAGATTATTGATGTGGCAATTACATAGTACATAGACATCTAAAGTCATTAGGTGCTTCAGCATATTTACTGATCAACTCTGGTTGGAATACAAGGAAATTACCTAATCGTTTAAGTGAAAAAGATGAGAAGACAACTGATTTATAAAAACCTTGTAGCTATGGTACGTGGATATATCTCAATAAAATTGCTTTTTAAAACAAGTCTTTTAGCAATCCTAGGAAAATTAGTAATTTTAACAGTGTTGATCTTTCATGGTTTGATATCCTCCATATAAAGACATAATTAAACTAGAGCATTTTTTAAAATTTGGTTTGCCCTTCTATCATAAAGGCCTAAATGTTTTTCGTTTGTTTTTTTAATATATATTTTTTATTTTTCAATTGTTCAAACAGATACTTAGATTACACAAATGTCACATAAAAAATATAGGGGATTCCCATATGGCCCCCATACACACATTTTCCCACATTAACAACATTCTTCATTAGTGAGTTATATCATTGCAATTGATGAACACATTTTGGAGCACTGCCACTAAGTGTGGATCAAAGTTTACACTGTAGTTCACACTCTCTCTCACCAAATTCTATAGGTTATGGTTAGATATATAATGGCCTGCATCTGTCCTTGCAATGTCATTCAGGGCAATTCTCAAGTCCCAAAAATGCCCCCATATTACACCTGTTTTCCCTCTCCCTGCCCTCAGAACTTCCAGTGGCCGTTGCCTCCACAACAATGATATAATTTCTCCCTTTCCTAGAATCACAATAAGTCTATAGTAGAATACCTGTAAGTCTACTTTAGTCCATAGTTCATTCCCCAATCTTGACGATTCTGGGATGGTGATGTCCACTCCACTTCTAATTGAGATGGGGTTATGATCCCATGGGACCAATAGATAGGACCCTTTTGCTTGCAGTTGTATCCTCTCTTGGTTCCTTGGTATGGTAGTTGTCCATCATCACCTCCTTGTTAGTTGTCCTGGGTGAGACCAATGAACTAGAATGTAGGTGTTGCAGCTCTATTGAGATTCAGGGTCTAGCTGGCACATGGACAGCGCAAAGATTTAAGTCTCTTGGATGTACATATACCAACTCTAGTACTAACTATGGGTTCAAATCGAAGGACAGAAGAGCCATGTGTAGGGAAACAACAACTGAGTCCAACTCTGTTACAATGGGGAGCATAAATTACAAAGTAGAGCCCACTGGCAAGACACCAAAATCCTGAGCTATCTACCCTTACTATAGTGTCTGGATGTCTCCAGAGCACTCAGGGGCCCTGCTATTTGGGGTAGTATCTACTTTGGCAGTCAATGAACTCCTGCTGAGACATGCATAAGTATAACCTCTGGAATGATCTCCTGACTTAACTTTGTAGTCTCTTACCAATATAAAATCATTTGTCTTTACCTTACCCCTTTTGGTCAAGGTCTTTTTCCAGTGCATTGGTGGGAGCAATTGGTGCTTGGTAGTAATCCCTTGGTACCAGGGAGGCTCATCCTCAGGAGTACTGTCTCATGCTGGGGTAATGTAATGCATTTAGATATTTTTTTTAAATTTATTTCTCTCCCCTTCTCCCCCTTCCCCCAGTTGTCTGCTCTCTGTGTCCATTCACTGTGTGTTCTTCTGTGACCGCTTCTATCCTTATCAGCAGCACCAGGAATCTGTGTTTCTTTTTGTTGCATCATCATGTTGTGTCACCTCTCTGTGTGTGCAGTGCCATTCTTGGGCAAGCTGTACTTTCTTTCATGCTTGGTGGCTCTCCTTATGGGATGCACCGCTTGCTGAGTTTGGTTTAGGGAGAGGCCACATTATATGTTTTTATTTTTATATCCCTCCTCTTGTGGCTTTTTGTGTGCTGTCTGCTCTTTGTGTCTGTTTGCTGCATGCTCTTCTGTGTTTTTGCTCATCTCCCTTTTTTTGTTATTGTTGCATAACCTTGCTGAGTTGGTTCTCTGCGGCGTTTGTGGGCTGGGTGGCACTCCATGGGGCTGGGCGGCTCTCCGCAGTGTGCGGGCGAGCCTGCCTTCACAAGGAGGCCCTGGGACACAAACACAGGGCCTCCCATAAGGTAGACGGGAGCCCAGCTGATTGAGCCACAGCCGCTTCCCACACTATAAGTTTTTTGAAGGACTTATAATCTTAGTTCAGCTTGGGCCTTTTTGTTTTTTTTTAAGTTTATTTTTAAATTTATTCCCCACCACCACCTTGTTTGCACTTGTTATCTGCTCTCTGTGTCTGTTTGTCTTCTTTTTAGGAGGCACTAGAAGCTCAACCAGGGACTTCCCATGTGGGAGGGAGGTGCCCAATGGCTTAAGCCACCTCTGCTCCCTGCTTGTTATGTCTTCATTGTGTTTCCTTGTTGTCTACTCTTTGCATCATCTTGTCACAACAGCCTGTCACGTCAGCTTGCTATCTTGCTTGTCTTCTTTAGAAGGCACTGGGGGGAAATGGATGTGGTTCAACCAACTGGGCTCCTGTCTACCATATAGGAGGTCCAGGATTTGATGCCCAGGGCCTCCTGGGGAGGCAAGCTGGCCCAAAAAGCAATTGTCGCCCCATGCAGGAGTGCTGCCCTGCATGGGAATGCCACCCAGTGCAGGAAAGCCACTTCGCTCAGGAGTGCCAGCTGATGCAGAGAGCTGGCGCAGCAAGATGACACAACAAGAGACACAGAGGAGAGAAAATAAGATGTAGCAGAACAGGGAGCTGAGGTGGTGTGAGGGTAGTTGCCTCTCTCCCACTCTGGAAGATCTGAGGATTGGTTCCTGGAGCCAACTAATGAGAATAATATAAGCAGGCACAGAAGAATACACAGCAAATGGACAAGGAGAGCAGACAATGGGGGGAATAGGAGGGAGTGGGGAGAAATAAATCTTAAAAAAAAAAAAAGACGGCACTGGGAACTGAATCCAGGACCTCCCATGTGGTAGGCAGGCACCCAACTGCTTGAGCCACACCTGCTTCCCCAACTTGGGTCTTAAATACACGTCCTGAATCTAGTTCTGTCCTAGAAATGGAAAAGGTTTTAGAGTCTACCTGGAAATTACTTGCATTTACTCACAGGTAATTATAGTCTTACTCAAATTTACTATCTTTTTCAAGCAAATGTTTTGTTTTAACATGAGATTTTCTGATTATTTACTAGACTGATCACAAAATGCAAAAGTAAAAACAAGAAAAACAACAAAACAAAACATGTCATTGTAGATCTTGCCTTCATATACTGTTTATTCTTACCATAGTCTTTACTACCACCTTCTTTCACTCTTTCAGCAGAAGCTTCCTACCTGGTCTTTACCTCCCCCCTCCACACACAAGTGTGTGTATATGTATATATTTTAAAAATATATATTATATAGAATAGTGAATTTAAGTGTACAGCTCTGAATTACCACAAAGTAAATACATGTGTCATGTGCCCCGGATCAGAAAATGCAACATTGCCAGTATCGAGAAACCTCCTTCATGCTCTCTCCCAGGCTCTAAGCTCCACTCTTCCCCTAAGACAACCACTATCCTCACTTCTAAGATCATACTTATTTTTGAATTTTATATAAATGGAACTATGCAGTATATATTCTTTAATATCTGGCTTAGTTTGCTTAATACTATGAGTTTCATCTTTGTTGTATGTACCTAGGTTATTTTCAGTGGTGTATAGTATTCTATCATGTGGATATGCTACAGTTTATTCATACTACTCTTTTTTTAAAAAGAGATTTATTTATTTATCTCCCCCCCCCCCAATTGTCTGCTCTCTGTGTCCATTTGCTATGTATTCTTCTGTGTTTGCTTGTCTTCCCTTTCAGCAGCACCAGCAACCAATCCTGGGACCTTCCAGAGTGGAAGAGAGGTGCTCAATCTCTTGTGCCACCTCAGCTCCCTGGTCTGCTGTGTCTCTTATTGTCTCTCCTCTGTGTTTCTTTTTGTTGTGTCATCTTGCTGCACCAGGTCTCCATTCAGGCCACCTTCCAGCATGGGCCAGCATTCCATGTGGGCCAGCTGCTCTCTGCTCAAACCAGCTCAGCATGCAGGCCAGCCTGCCTTCACCAGGAGGCCCTGGGAATCGAACCGTGGACCTCCCATAAAGTAAACAGGAGCCCAATTGCTTGAGCCACATTCCACTTCCCTTTTCATTCTATTCTTGGTAAAACATTTGACTTGCCATTTGGGGCCCATTATGCATAGTCCTATTATGAATTTTTATACATGTTTTTTAAGGAACATATGAATACATTTCTGTTGAGTATATACCTAGGTACAAAATTCCTGGGTTCTAGGATATGTGTCTTATCAGTGTTAGTAGATGTTACCCAACAATTTCCTAAAATGGTTGCATCAGTTTATACTTGTAGCAGTACAGGAACGTTCCAGTTTCTCCTCACCCTTGCCAACAGTTAATATTGTTGGTCTTTTTCATTTTAATGATCTGGTGTTTATTTGAGCCTTTAATCCTCCTGGTTTTTATCTACACAGCAGCCAGAGTGACTTTCTAATTTTAAAATTTAATTTAATGTTGTATAAGTAATTCTTAAGCATGATACAAAATTCAAAAGATATAAAAAATGATATACAGTAAATAAGAAAAAAAAGTCTTCTCCCACACATATCTTGTAGCCAACTAGTTCCTATCTCAAGAAGCAACCAATGTTACCAGGGTCTTGGATTTTCCAGAGATATTCATTTATATGTAAACATTTACACCCTTCACGCCAGAAATGATAGCATATTGTACACAATGTTATGCACCTTTCTTTATTCATTTAAATGTTCCAGATTGTTGTATAACAGTTGCACTAGAGTCTACTTACACACCCAGCTCAGAAATGCTTCAATGACTTCCCTTTGCGCTTAGCACAAAATCCCAAGTCCTTGACATGGCCCACGCAACAGAGGGCCTATGTACTAATCTAGCCTTTCTGGCACCCCTCTGTTAGCAAGTTCCAGCCACTGTGGGCTATCTTTCAGTTCCTATTCACTGAGATTTCCCAGCTCAGGGCATTTGCATGTGCTTTCTACTTGACCTAAAAAGCTCTTTTCCCCACTGTCTACCTGGCTGTTTTTGTCAGCTTGTCTTTTCTTTCATGGATCTCTTTCTCAAGTCTGCACACACACTCCCCCTATCTAAATTAAAGACCTTCTAGTTATACTTTCATTAAGCACTTTTTAAAAAAAAACTTACGGTCCTTGAAACAATAGACAGCATTTGCATATGACTATTTGATTAATGATATTCTTCCAGACCCTAAACTTCACAGGACAGGGATTTTGTCTGTTTTGTTTGCCACTGGTGCCCTAGTCATAGTGCCTACTCAATTTATGATTATTGAATAGTTGAGTGACCAAATGAGTTTATAGGAGGAAAATTTGCAAACAATTGCTGATATAGAAAGCTTAATGTGGGCCTGTGGCCAGAAAGGAAATAGACGCATTGTGTGTGAAACTGGAGCAGTTGGCTACATCTTAAAATAAGGTAAATGCATTCGTAGGAAAAGCAGTATAGGTTGTTCTGCTTCCAGGGCACAGTTGCTGAACCTCCCAAATTGTCCCTTGGGTAGTTTCCAAGGTCAACCCGATCATTTAGAGCGCCCCCTAGTATCCTAGGGTGGCTACTGCTGGTGGTGGAAGCCTGAGCTCTCAGCTGTTTTAGAGAATGGACAAGCCTGCTTTTTTTTTTTTTTTTTTAAATGAAATTTCTTCATTGTCTTTTTTTAAAAGTCAAGTCTACTTTAAGGGGCTTGTGGCAGTGGTTGGAAAGGATATCAAGAGGAAAGCCAGTCTGGTTGCAAAACCCTCCCCTGCCCCTGTCATGCATGTCTCCCCACTGCCTCTTCTCTGCCACCATCAAGTCACTCACTGAAAATGTTACTGTGGGGAAGTGGATGTGGCTCAAACAATTGAGCTCCCACCTACCACATGGGAAGTCTGGGTTTGGTTCCCAGTGCCTCCTAAAGATGAGCAAGATGGTGAGCTGACAGGATGGGCTGGTGCGGCAAGCTGACCTAACAAGATGATGCAACAAGAGACACACTGAGGAAAACATAATGAGAGACCCAACAAAGTAGGGAATATAGGAGGCTCAAACGATTAGGCACCTCCCTTCCACATGGAATGTTCCAGGGTTGGCTCCCAGTGCCTCCTAAAGAAAAGAAGACCAGTGTACAACAAACACAGCAAATATAAACAACAGAGGGGGTGAGGAGAAATGGATAAATAAAATAAATCTTAAATTTTTTTTTTTACTGCATTCAGTATTGAGTGGGCCTTTACTCATCTGTTGCTCACTGCCAGACTTTTCATTAGGACAGAGTGTTTAGAACAGAGTGTTCAAAAGAGAGATACATAGAAATCTAAAATTCATAAAAAGATCTCAAAGTGAAAAAATTAAAGTTCTGGGAATATAGAACTGGGAATACACATAGTGAACTACATAAATTTTTAAAATTTTATTTGAAAATATTTAGATAATTTTGTTCCCATTTTCCCCCCTATTTTCAATAACTTACCTTAAATGGAAAACTTTACTGTGGATATAAAAGACACAAATTTTTAAAAATTTTGTAGATCACACTGAAAATAAACAAGAAACCCATTACTGCTTGGGACTAGATAATATCTTTCTCTTAGGTCTGTTAGTACCATCCAAATTCTTATTTTCTCTTTGGCAGAATTAGAGTCTCAGCTTTCTTTGTAGTAGCTGACTGTTCTTAGATACTTTTCCTTTTGAAAAGCAGTACTATTCCTCATCTTTGCTTTATCAAGTGCTTATTTTGTGTGATAAAACTTAGTTATTTAAGATATTAGGTGATCTAAGACCATACCTAATCATCAACTTATTAATGAATTTCCTCTTGACTCAAGATGATTTTAATCTACCTCTGCATTAAAAAACATTAGAAATGAGGAAATAATGTGGATCACCACCAAGCTCAACAACGCTAGTAGGTTCTAGGTACCTGCAAAACAGCAGATACCACGCTATTCCTTCACCGCCACAAATCCACTTAGCCTATAAAGTCAAGAATGGTACATTTGCCCTTGGAGAATTTATTGCTGTTTATGTTAAAGGTGAAAAAACTTTCTGGTAACTCTGACTAAAAAAGGTTGAAGGTAGTGGTGGCTGAGAACAGACTCAGCTTCAGCTGAAAAGACTGTTTGAGGTTGTAAATAGTACTGTTATAGAATTTGAGAGAAGTTCAGTTACTTGAGTATAGAGAGGCCAGGACTCAGGAATGATTTTGAGAAGGAAAAATGGTTTATTGACGGCCGGCCGGACTCAGGAAATTTCTGTTTGAATCCCGAGCCCCGAACAAGATTTTTTAGTCCCTTTTATACAGAGAGGAAAGGCCAAATGGTCCTTTTGTTTCAGTTCTCAATAGGCTTGAATTAGCATATATTTCCACATCTTAGTAAGCTTTTAGCATGGACCTCAGGCATTCGATAAGCTTTTAGCATATTTGCTTTGCATTTGCCCTGAATACTTAAAGTATATAGACCTTGCATTGTTAAACTGTCTCCTGCTCACCAAGGGCAGGACTGCAACCTTTCATCATCCCACACCCACAAGTCACAGATAGTTTAGGTTATCTCTGAAGAGACAAAGAGCCTGCCACCCATAGCCCACATCATTTCCCCCCTTTGCCAAAGTTTAACTTGCTAAGCTTTGGCATAATTATTGTTGGAGCTATGAGGTGGATGGCTGTTTGTTGTTTTGATTGATTATTTATCAATCTTTAGTGTAGCATCCAGGACTGTTTTTAAGAGTTTAGAAGTTTTCATTCTGGACAGCAGAATCCTGGGGCGGGGGCCTCCTGCAGTCATCCTGCGGCCACCGGTGCTTACATGGATTTCCAGTCAGGTTCCAGATCCATCTATTAATTTTATTTTACCCTTGAAGAGTTTACACCTTTAATTTAAAAGGGGTGCTGAAGGGAGACAGATCTCTTTTCTGTAACTGCTTCCTGCTGGCCATGGGCTGTAGTCATTGCCTAATAAGGTGTAAAACTCTTAATTTATTCTAACTGGAGGAAGATGGATCTGGCATTCTGTACGAAGTTGGATGAAGTTTTCTTATGGTTATTAAGATGTTCACTCTGAAAGAAACAAACTTAATTAAAAATTTGGAATACCCGTTTTTAAAAGAGGACACATTGGATTACAGAGGTAGACAAGGTTAGGTGCCTATAAAGATGGCACTCCTTAAAAGCTGGTGGGAACAGCATATATATTCTTTTTTAAGTTATTCATCTTTAGAAAGAAATTACAACAGACACTTAGCTTTGTCTGAAGACACATTCCAAGCTGTTCAATGACTGGCACTCATTCGCTCTGTCAGATGCTCCTGGTGAACTGGCACTACTTGGGCAACTGGCTTCACTCAGGATTAGAACACTAAGTTGGAAATTCTCTTCGTTTTCACCTGTGGGAGTGATCAGAACTACAGAATAAAGGTTTTTTTACACCTTGGTTTTAATTGTACAATTTCTAGCAATTTTGACTTGTTCAATAGGTGACTCACCATCAGCAAGCAAGCCTCACCTTTGCTACACAGCAGAGTACAGTAGAATATAGAAGTTGACTGAGACTGGCTGAGACTGCCACCTTATTCTATAGACATGTTTTTAACTGTTTAGAAAATGATTTTACCAGGAACTTAACATGTCTAATATACTTCTGCACTTGATCCAAAATAGAAAAGATAACGTTATAATTATTAGGCATATATTTAGTACAGGATAAAAGTACAGCACTTAATATTAACTAACGTATTACTTAATGCATAAGGATTCAGAGTTGCAATTATTAGTTTTGAGTTTCAGGTTTGTAATACTTTACATGTTATCTCTCCATGAGAGCAGGCCATAATGCCAATTGTGTTTAAGTTTCACTTACTGTATCCTGGTATCATGGCTCCACTTAGCATGTTCTTCAACGCAGTGAGCAAGTCGCAGCATCCTTGGTCTTAGAGACATTTTCCAGTATTCTACTAGCCTGGTGCATAGTGCTCTCTGGCACTATGGAACAGTGCCAGTCTGGAGGCAGATATCCATTGTACACTTGGCTGTACCGAGTCATTATTGGCTGCTGCAGGAGCTTGAAACTGCAACGTAGTTTCCATCGACTTCAGGAGCAGAACCAGAGGCTGATATAGCAAATATTTTTAATTGAGGGGTCAGTGACCAGCCTAGCCAGTAACTCACATGGAGAGGCCACCTGTAATGTATTCAAGGCCTGGTTTGAATGCACAAGAGTTTGACAATGTTAAAGTTTATTCCTTGTTTTTATATATATTTTAAACAACTTAATGCAACACATATATTAAATGACTGTTCACTTACACAATTTTACTATGAAGATAACAGTAGGTACTTTACTTTAGTAATAGAAGAAAAATATTATTTTTCATTGTTAAAATGAAAACAGAAGATTTCCAATAGAATCAAGATAACTTTTTATTACCATTTACTTAAATATGTACTTTGCGGTGGCCTTCAGACAGGTTTTATTATCATTAAGTTATTTCTGCTACCAGTACCAATCTAAGTTTTAGTTAACAATGACTTCTAGAACTAGAACTATTTAAACATTTTCAGTTTGGCAGATGTTTTACAATCTCCTTATAATTGACTATAAACACATTGACTAGACACCTCATGTTTAAATAAACTTATTAAATTACAATTACCAAAGAAATTTACTCTATTTATTTAAGAGAGCATATCTACAATCTTTTTCCTGTAGTCTAATTTGACCAATGTGAACTTACAATTTTCATTACTCTAAAGATTTTGTATATATAATGTTAATTTAGTTTATAAATTAACTATGGGAGATTACACTCACGTTAAATAAAATTGAAACCATAATGGTTTATGCAAGGAATGTTCTCTTTTTCCCTTACAGGAAGCTAAAAACTTCTTTTCTTTAAGTTATGAAAATTAATAATTTAAAAGCATACTGACTACCAGGTTTTAAAACACATTACACAATTACTTAATTTTTTAAATCATAACCCAGGAAAGATCTCTCCATAGTTTTTATGGACTTCCTTTTACTTATTGAAATTTGTTAATAGAGCCACTAATTACCTTTATTTTGTTGGAAAGAAATCTTCTGGAAGAAAATAAGGCTCACCAGATTGTGGAGAAGAAAAGAATTTATTCTCAATCTTGCAAGAAGGGGCACAGAGCCAGATATGGCTGGTGCCCCGAACAAAGAAAAATGACACAATTTATACCGCTAAGCCTAGCATGCAAGCTTTTCCTCTGTTTTTCCATAGATTGGATACTTCAGAAGTTACATCTTATCTGAGATTTAACTTTCCCATGCAAAAGTTTGTGATTTAACTGCTTCCTCTATCACATTCCAACCATTTTGGTTTTTACCTGCTCCCCTTTGTCAAATAAGGAATAGAATTTAGTGCTGAAATGGCACCGACTTAGCTCCTTCTTGGGCATCCTTCCATTGCCCATAGGACTGGCCTAAACTGGTCTCCTCCACTGCTGTCCAACCTGGGAGTGGGAGACTGAGGCAGCAGGCCACCAGGTTACACTAATCAACATTTTTCTTATGTGAAAATTAACCTAATCTTTGTTTTTTTACATTTTATGGCTGACAAAAGGTTTAAACTGGGAAATTACCAGGCAAACTGATTCTTAATTTCCTAGCCTAGTAGATAGGTTTAATCTGCTACACCTAGTCTTGCCTTTAAAGCTTTTACAAAGAGGAGGCCCTTTCCCAATTGTTTCTATAATCAGACTTCTATGACTTTTTCATCCTGCTTAGTTTAATTAGGGCTTTAAGAATATTTATTTACATATATAACTGCATATTTAATTAACAATTTGAATAGAGCTCTTTTAAGAATTTTCATTTGTTAATTTGATATTATTATCCTGATGTATGAAGACATACACTGAGCAAATGGGCAGACACAAAGAGTTAGACACAGAACAAAACTCATTGATATTATTTATAATTTGCATTATTGTATATACTATTTAGCTTAATTTGGGGTCCCGAAATATATATTACTTATAACTGCATATTTAACCTCAACAATTTGAGCAAATAGGCAGACATGAATAGTTTGACACAACAACATAACTTTAGTTACTTTAAACTTCTAATTCTTACAAAACAAGTGTGACTGCAAAACATTTCAAAGACTCTTGAAACTCTTCTTAATTTGCACTATGACTGTGCAGTTTTATACTACGACTATGCAGTTTTACACAAGAATTTTCTTTCTTAATGGATTGTAACCAAAATGTTCTCAATGCTTTAGCACTATTTTTTTTGTTTCAGAACTTTATATTTTACTTAGAATTTAGCAGAATTTTGGATAAGCAACAAGATTAATTTTATATATATTTACTGAGGCTATTTGAAGCCTCAGGGAGACAGACTGGTTTCTCTTATGAATTGCCACTCTTCAGAACACTGACCGTCAAGGCAGGAGACTTCTCCCCCTCTACCCCCCTTTTTGATTTTGGAGATAATAAAACTCCAGTGGTCATTTAACCTTATTCCATCAGGCAGCAATTTATTTAGTTTACACTTGAATTCATGAGAGAAAGGGTTACTAATACCAGGAGAGGAGACAGTGATGTCCCAGCTCTTCTCAATTATGAAGTAACCATAGGCAAAGGCAAAGGGTGAGGTTAGGCTTGAAGTAACCATAAACAAAGGAAAGGTTAGTTTAGAATTTACACTTAAATAATAGTTTCAGGCTAAATTCACCCAGCTATAATTTCAGTTATTGTCTTTCCACTGTTTTATAATATAAATGCATTTATAAATGATTTTAACTCTTAGTTACAGTTTTTATTAATTTTTTAAAACCTATTAATTTTATAACACCTTTAAATACCTTTCATTCGACTTATAACATATTAAATGAACTTAACCATTACTTTAATTTTTCCTTTAAAGTAAAATAATAAATCTCTTGCAGTTAGTTTGAAATAAAAAGCTACTTTTCAGGATTTGATTTCTAGAACATAAATGTTCTTTTAAAAGAGGTAAGACTCTTCTTCAAACACTGAGGAAATGATGAGGTTATTAAAGCACAAGAAGCTATTTTGATAAAAGATTTTCTTTGTATATTGGTCTTACTCAATTTTAATCATAAAAATTTTCCTTCCACAAACCTTCTACACTTTCAGTATTCATTCAGGTTTTGTCCCACACTCTACTCTTTCCAATAATCAATCATTTTATCTTAGGACAAAATCATCTTCTGTTTCCTTAACAATAAAAACACACTCCATATATCCCACATACTAAGTTACCAGGCAAACTTCTTACAACATATAATTGCCATTAATACTAAACAAGCTTGTTAAAATAATGAACTTTTCTTCACTTTAAATACTTAGTAGCATGTAATACCAGAAACAGTTTTTTTGGAAGCAAGTTGGCAGGGGAGACTGGCTGCCGAATAAGTTTGTTATAAAATTGCCTTTTATTATTATTATTATCAATTCAGTTTTTGTTAAATAATGACTTTCTGCAATTAGCCATTTAAATACCTTAATTTAAACAATGCTTTGTAAAACTTTTATAATTATTTATACCCTTAAGACAAATTTTACCTTCACAGAACACATTCTCTTACTTAAATTTACTACAATACCTTCTAAGAACCTGGGCAGAATGCAAAGGTATTTTGGCTTTGACACCCTGGGGAGGGAACTTTACTGCATTTATTCTGATTTTGCTTTTTACCCCCTTCACGGCAGTTGGGTGCACAACAATCAAACAGGAATGCAGCTTATGAATAGAAGGTGTGGACTCACTGGAAAGGGGCAAGCTGCTCCCCCCTTTCCAGCTTTCAGGCGAAAATGGGCAGACAGAACCTACTCAAATTCAGCAACTCTCCAGGGGACCCAGCCACCCTGACTGGGGCAGCCCCAACAAACTTGGGTGCATGGCACGGACACAGATGGCCTCCAAGCCCCAGCAAAGGGCCAGACCAGAGGCAAGACAGCAGAGCATGCACAAACATCTAGACTCCGCAAACATCCAGACTCCTCAGTTTTGCCCCATAATCATTTCACCCCCTTGCCAATGGCAAGGGAGGGCTCCAGCTCAGCTGTAATTCTACTTTACATAAGGACACAACTCCAACAATAGCATTGAGCTGACACAGACAGAAGCACAAAGGTCACTAATTTGACTCACAAGTTTATATATATTTTCACCATGGCTGCCCCCACAGCCATCACAAACCTCAGAACACTTAACATTTGGTATAAAGTGAATTCATTCACAAATTAGCACCATAACAAAAGATTTCAGCTAGACTTTTCCACTGTTTAAACTTTACACCCAGACCAAACTCCACCAGAAAAGCCGATCCATTTTCCTGTAACCAAGTTTTGTTTTTTTTAATCTAGACCAATTTCCAGGACATTAGGACTTGAACCTATAAATAGCCCTTTTTACTAAAATCAAGACTCCACTCCTTTAGTGGATATAAGACTAGTACCAGATTCTAACATGCAGTTAGACAAACCCAAAACTCCAGGGCTTTTCCCCGGTTTTTCTCCTTTTCCCAAGCCTAGAGAGAACGGATTCCCCCCAATTTTCTGGGGCTACTAGGGTTCTCTCCGGAGGTGATCAGCCTCCCCTTCCTAGCAGTTAAAGCTAGGGCCTTCCAGACTGTGCTCACCCGGGGAGTCTTACCTTCTTCCATGTTTGGAGTTCATTTTCGTTCCCAGAATCTTTCTCTTCAGACCTTCCATTGCCCTCGATTTTCGTCGGGAAGATTCTGGTGGAGCCCACATCTTTTCTGGATTAAATTTAATCCAGGGGCGCCCAGATTTGGGGCTCACCTGAGTCTTCCCGGCTTCCTTGGGGATTTGGAAGGGGCAGCAAAATGCTACCGTCTCTGGCCTTCGTTTGTTGTCCCTTTGCGGTCGCCAAAAATGTTGTAGAATTTGAGAGAAGTTCAATTACTTGAGTACAGAGAGGCCAGGACTCAGGAATGATTTTGAGAAGGAAAAATGGTTTATTGACAGCTGATCGGACTCAGGAACTTTCTGTTTGAATCCCGAGCCCTGAACAAGATTTTTTAGTCCCTTTTATACAGAAAGGAAAGGCCAAATGGTCCTTTTGTTTCAGTTCTCAATAGGCTTGAATTAGCATATATTTCCACATCTTAGTAAGCTTTTAGCATGGACCTCAGGCATTCGATAAGCTTTTAGCATATTTTCTTTGCATTTGCCCTGAATACTTAAAGTATATAGACCTTGCATTGTTAAACTGTCTCCTGCTCACCAAGGGCAGGACTGCAGCCTTTCATCATCCCACACCCACAAGTCACAGATAGTTTAGGTTATCTCTGAAGAGACAAAGAGCCTCCCACCCATAGCCCACATCAGTACCAGGCAACAAATTTTACCTATAAATCCCTTTAAAACTTGGACTGGATCCAAAACAGCACTTTATAGCCTATTAAGTAAATGTGTGGGACTTACAGTTATTAAAGAGAGAATTTTGGTATTTATGACTGGAAGCACACAAAAATTAAGTCGAATTAATGGATTCTCCTGTCTTTGTCAGTAGAGATCCTCTAACGATTCTGATCATCAGAAATATGGAGTATTTGCCTCCCTATAAAGGTAACTCCTTTAATGTGAAGGACCTCGGACTTAAAACTTTGGATCTGACAATCTCCAGATCCTATGTTTGAGAGTGAGTCATCAAAAGCAAGGAAGGTGGGAGCCAGGACACCTGTTAGGAGGCTACTGCAGTAATCCAGACTTGAGATGGTGGCTTGGACTAGGGCCAGTGGGTGGAGATGAAGATAGTGAGAAATGTGGGATTCCAGACTTATTTTAAAGGGAGAGCTGGCAGGATTACTTGAGGTGTGAGATAGGAGGATTAGGCATGAGGTATTAGAAAATGGATGGTCAGGAATGACTCCAAGGTAATTGGCCTGAGCACCTGGATGGATGGAGTTGTTTTTAATTGAGATGGAGAAGGAAAAGGAGTTCCATTTTGGACACATTCAGTTCGAGACGTCATTTGGCATCCAAGATGAGATGTCGAGTAGGTCGAGGGTGGAGATATAAATATGGGAGACCTATGGTATTTAAAGCCAGGAGACTTGATGAGCTCATAAAGGGAGCGAGCGTGCAAGAGCACCGATTCCAAGACTAAGCCTGCGTCACACCATCAGAGGAAGGGGAGCAGGGTGTGCAACACGTGGGGCAGCAGGAAAACCAGGAGAGTGCACGGTCCTGGAAGAAAGTGTTTCAAGAGGGATGTTGATGATAGGTCAAGTAAGACAGGGACTGAGAACTGACGGTCAGATTTCCCATTGTCGTTATCACCGGTGACCTTGATGAGTTTAGTGAAGTGGTGGAGATGGAAATGAGACTGGAAAGCGTTTAAGAGAATGGGATAAGAGGAATTGGAGACAGTGAGCACAGAGAACTCATTTGAGGCACTTTCCTGAAAAGTGGAGTGGTGAAATGGGGCAACAGAGTTTTTTGTTTTGAGATAGGAGAAATGTAAGTATAACTGTGGGCTGATGTAATCAGTCTGTCCTGTTAGGAGGAAATCCCAAGTAGAACCTTAAACTTACATAAGGGATCTTCCTTTCTGGGAGCATCTTCATGGATGCAGCAGGGGACCAGGTAAAGAGTGCTATACCAGGAAGACCACTTGCCAAAGAGCCAGGTAGACTGGCATCAAGGCCCTGCTACCTGGGCCTTGGTTTCCTGATTTGCAGCCTAATACAGTGATCTCCAAGGTTCCCTTCAGCTGTGACATGCTGTATTAATTCCCTAGCACTGCTGAAACAAAGTAGATGGCTTAAAACAAGAGAAATTTATTCTCTCACAGTTCTGGAGGCTGGAAGTCCAAAATCCAGGTGTGGGCAGGCCAGGGTCCCTCTGAAGTCCTAGGAGGAATTCTTCCTGGCTTTTGGTGGCTCTCAGTCGTCCTCGCATCCTGGGCTTGTAGTTCATCTCTCCACTCTCTGCCTCGGTCTGCACGTGGTCGTCTTCTGTGTGTGTCTTTGTAGAAGGACATAATTTACATTTATTTATTTTTCAGTTAGAGAAGTTGTAGTTTTATGGAAAAATCCTGTTTAGAACACAGCGTTCCCATACATCTCCCCCTCCCCCATTATTAACACTTTACATTGCTTTGGTACCTTTGTTACAACTCATGAAAGATTATTATAATTGTACTTTTTTTTTTAAGATTTATTTTTATTTATTTCTCTCCCCTTCCCCCTGTTGTCTGCTCTCTGTGTCCATTCACTGTGTGTTCTTCTGCATCCGCTTGTATTATCAGGTGGCACTGGGAACCTGCATCTCTTTTTTGTTGCATCATCTTGCTGCGTCAGCTCTCCATGTGTGCAGGCCACTCCTGGGTAGGCTGTGCTTTTTTCACACAGAGCTTCTCACCTTGTGGGGCACACTCTTTGTGCGTGGGGCACCCCTACATGGGGGCACCACTGCGTGGCACAGCACTCCTTGCATGCGGCAGCACTGCACTTGGGCCAGCTCACCACACAGGCCAGGAGGCTCTGGGGATTGAACCCTGGACCCTCCATATGGTAGATAGATGCTCTATCAGTTGAACCACGTCCACTTCCCTAATTGTACTATTAACTAGAGGCCATAGTTAACATTAGGGTGCATTATAATTTTTACCATACTTTTTTTTTCATTTGTTTTGTTTTTAAGGAGGTACTGGGGATCGAACCCAGGACCTCATACATGGAAAGCAGGCGCTCAACCACTTGAGCTACATCTGCTCCCCACCCCCATACCTTTTTTTAAGATTTAAAAATTTATTTTTCTCCTTTCCCCTCCCTCTCCCCCTCTCCCTGCCTTGCTGTTTTTGCTGTCTGTGTAGATTTGCTGTGCGATCTTCTATATCTATTTCTTTTTGTCTTCTCTTATTTTTTCTCCTGTAGGATTCACCGGGATTCCATCCTGGGGAACTCTGATGTGGAGAGACGTTCTCTGTCGGCTGTGCCACCTCAGTTCCTGGTTCCTGCTGTGCTTCACCTTGACTCTCTCCCCTTTGTCACTTTTTTGTTGCGTTATTATTTTGTTGCGTGACTCACTTGTGCAGGCACTGGCTCACCACGTGGACACTTAGCTCGCTGCACCGGCACTTGGCTCGCCTCGGAGGTACTGGCTTGCCATGCGGGCACTCAGCTCACCATGTGGGCACTTGAGCGGGCACTTGGTTCACCGTGCAGGCACTCAGCTTGCTGTACAGGCACCTGGCTCGCCATGCAGGCACCATGTGGGCACTCGCATGAGCATTTGGCTCAGCACACAGGCACTCAAGCAGGCACTCAGCTTGCTGTGCAGGCACTGGCTCACAGCGCAGGCATGCTTTCTCTTCTTTCTTTTCACCAGGAGGCCCTAGGGATCGAACCTGGGTCCTCCCTATGGTAGGCAGAAAACCCTATTACTTGAGCCACATCCACCTCCCCCCATACCTTTTTTAAAAAAATTCCTCCCCCCCCCCCTGCAGCTTGGTTGCTATCTGCTCTCTGTGTCCATTCGCTGTGCGGTCTTCTGTGTGTCTGTATTTTTTTATTTTTTAATTTCCCTCCCCTCTTCTACCTTGCTTGTTGTTTACTCTCTGTGTCCTTTTGCTGCATGGGCTTCTGTGTTTTTTTTACTGGTCTCCCTTTTTGTTGCGTCACCTTGCTGGGTCGGTTGCCTGTGGCACTTGCCGGCCGGGAGGCAATCCATGGCGCTTGCAGGCCAGTGGCTCTCTGCAGCGTGCAGGTGAGCCTGCCTTCACAGGGAGGCCTTGGGATGTGAACCCAGCACCTCCCATATGGTAGACGGGAGCCCAGCTGACTGAGCCAGAGTCTTTTGCCCCCATTCTCTCTTATAAGGACGCTATTCACTGGATTGAGGGCTCACCCTAATTCAATATGACCTCATCTTAACTAAATGCATCTACAAAGACCCTATTTCCAAATAAGATCACACCCTAAGGTTCTGGGTGGAACTGAATTTTGGGGGACACTACTCAACCCAGTGCACATGCCCTGAATGTGTGACTCTTGAAATGCAGAGGGATCTAAGATGGGAAAAGAAAGCACTCAGTGTCCGACCTGTCCTTTCATGGGAAATTAAGAGTTTAAAGAAAGCAAAAGCAGTGTTGCAAAAATGTGGGCTTAAATATTTTGTAGAATTAAACCTAGTAAAGTTCTAGTTACTCATTTTTTTCCTGATATAAAGTATATACGCTGCAGAAACTTCATGAAACAGGGAAATATATAAAAATGAAAATCACCCATTACCTCATCATCCAGTGATAACTACTAGTAACATTTTGATGTAGCGTCCTCCAATCTTACACATATTATATATTTCCTCCCTCTACCCTGAAGTTTACTTTTCTGTATTTCTATTCTTTTCAATGAAGCTGTCATCATAAGCATGTTCCCACATCACTAAATATTCTTCACAGTTTTTACACTTGTTAAATATTCCATCATATGAATATACATAGGAATGTAAGTTAATCATTCTATTAATGGGCATCCTCAGTTATTCTAAACAACACACATAAAAGCAGGGTTATATTGTTCAACTTTACACATACATCTTTGCATCTCTTATACTTTCTTTGGCACGAATTACCAGTTGTAGAATTACTCACCAATGAGTATAAACATTTTGAAGGTTCTTATGCACATTGCCAAATACATCTTTATGTATCCGTCTCTCTTGCCTTCCAGAGAGGTTGTAACAATTTACTTTCCTCCCTTCACCATGGGAGTGTCCATTGCATCCAACTGTTTCTAACCATGGCAACTTCCTATAATTAAAAAAAAGCCACTTTTCACTGGGTGTAAACTAAAGATCATCATTTATTAATACAGCATGTAGGGGGAGCAAGAGCAATTCAGATTCCAGTAATTTTTTGCATGCCTACATGTGCTGGGCACTGTGCCAGACGCTTTCTTGTTTCTCGCTGTTGAGCACCACGCCCTTAGGAGGTAGGTGGTATCTTTTCCTGGTCCAGTCCCAGGAGGCTCTGTTTAAGAACACACAGCTGGTTTGCCATATGGTCAGACTGGTACCCAGGTCTCTTAACTCCAAGTAGGGCACTTATTTATTTCCTTATTTTACTATATGTTGCCTGCTGCACCTGGCCTAGAGAAGGTTATATTTAACTTATGCTCTGTATTCATCCATCTATCATCTACCTGTTTTGGCTGTAAACTCTAAATACATTCACTGCTTACCAATTTTTAAAGTTCCTGAGGAGCATAAAAATTGCTGAACTCTGAAGTCAACGAGCACTCTGGAATTCTGCTCCACCAGAAGACAAGTAGGGCCCTTGCCCTGTACTGACTCTCCTGGATGGAAAGGTACCACCACCAGGGTAGAAAGGTAGCTAATCTGCTTGCCCTCTTCTTGCCCAGGTTGGTTACCATAGTTTATGAGTGCTTGAAATGAGCTCAGAAAGTGGGTGCTGAACTGAGAGGAGGGATGTTTTTTGGCTGGCAAGCTCCTTCAGTCCCATGGCAAGCCATAAGCAGAACTTTAGTGTGCTTGGTGTGTGCGTGTATTGCATATATTTTCTTTGGCGAGCTTTCGAAGCTGCAGGTCTTCTTATTTATATACTTGATCTTTTGGACAATGCATGTTGAAAACTGGCTTTTGGATCCCTAGACACTTAACACAGGTATTTATAGCGATTGCACGAGAACAGCTTCTTCCATGTTCCTAAACAAAAATTTTTAACTTAGGCATGGGCTTTATTTTTGTACTTACTATCTGATAAGCTAGCAGGACAGTAAAAGTGACATGAAATGAATATATTTTCCCTTTATTTTAGAGAGGCCCTGAGAGTTCTGGGCTCAGGAGGTATTCATAGCATGTGCCACACCACACCCGGGCTTCTCAGGACAGGGTGGGGTGGACCTGGCAATGGGCACACAACTTAGCTGGCGGTGCCTCACTTTTACCCCATTGTGGCCGGCTCCTTACTTCCTGAGTTAGGATTACTTATAATTTGGTCTCTGGACAACTTTTCTGGGGAAGGGTGCTGTACACATGCCCTTGTTATTATGAGAAGGCAGTGACACTTTTGGAACCAGGACTCAGCCAGCGTTTAAGAATCCTCCTCACACAAGGTGAAACTTCTGCCTGTGCTCTGAACGGCTGCGTCCCCTTACACCCAAGTGGACGCCTGCGGGGAGCCTATCCCCACTGCTCCAAGAGCTCCCGGGGTTGGCCGACAACTGGCTGGACGCGCCGGGTTCGGAGCCTGCTCCTCACCTCTCCGGGGCTCCTCGAGGGCCAGCTGAAAAACTCTGGAAACTTCCAGAGCCGGGAAAGCTCTCCCGACCGCAGACAGCGACAGTGCTTAGAAATATCCTGAGGGAAAAAAACGGCTCCGAGGGTGGGGAGGGCAAGGAGGGAAAGGCGAGCAGCAAAGAACCCCGGAGGTGGGGGCAACTGGGATTGGGGGGTGGGTGAGGGAGGGAGGAAAATTAGCGGAAGGGGAAGCTCAGAATAGAAGAGATAAAAGAAAGTGCCAGCTAGTGAAAAAACTGTGAAAGAATGGGGGGGGGGGGCGGCGACTGGGGAACGGTTTAGAAAAATAGCAATTAGTAGAGCTAAAAATAAAGACCAATTTCGAGACAAAGGCAGCCACACAAGGAGAAAAATAAGACTCGCCCAAAAGACAATCCTTCGCAAACCAAATGGACAAGAAAATGGGGCTGACACCCCCACCGGGGCTGCTGTGCAGATGAAATGAGTTTGGAGAGGAGCGCGCGGCGGCGGGCGGGCGGCGCGAGCGGGAGAGGAGAAACCCGGTCGAGGGCGCGGCGGGACGCGAGCGATCGCGTTCTCGGCGCGCAGAGGCCCTGCCGGAAGGTGCACCACATGTTCCCAAAGTTAGCGAAGTGCCCCCGCTTCCTGCCCGGGACCCGCAGGGTGGTGTAAAACTCCCCCGGGGTCCGCTTCTGGGTGCGCGAGGCCAGGGCGCCCGCGCGGCGCGTGACGGTCCCCGGGCATCGCGGCGGCGGGCAGGCCCAGCGCGCGTGGAGCCGGGGCGCGCCGGGCTCCCGGATCCCAGCACCCGCCTGCAAGCGGGCGAGGCCTGTCGGCACTCCGCGCCGCAGCGCCTTGCTCCCGGGCTGCCGAGACAGGGCGCGAGGCCCGGGGCGGGGGGGGGGGGGGGGAGGGGAAGGGGACGCCGAGTTGGGCCCGGGGCGGCCACTGGAGCGAGGGACCACGTGGGCGCGCGAGACGTCTCGGCGGGGGTCCGAAAGTCCCGGGCGGCTCAGGCTGCCTCTGGGGGTGGGGTCGGCTTCGGATAGCTGAGGGGGGGCAGGTGACGACACCCCAGGCCGGCCTGACCCGCCCTGGCAGTCGAGGTGGGACCGAGGGGTCGCGCTAGCGCCGCGGGCAGGGTGCCCCAAACGCGCCACGCGGCGCCCGGCGGGGCGGAGAGCGCTGGGGCGGGGGCAGGCGCGCTGGGGCGGTGCTGAGCGCAGCTCCTCCTCCTCCCCGGCCTCCTCCTCCCCGGCCTCCTCCTCCTGGCTGTCCCGGGTCTCCGCCGCCGCGCTGCGGGGCTGCGCCTCCTTCCTCCCCCGGCGCCGGCGGCGATGTTTAACCGCGCGGTGAGCCGGCTGAGCAGGAAGCGGCCGCCGTCAGGTAAGCCAGCGGCTCCCGGGGCCCGCGGGCGGGAGGGTCTCGCCTTCCTCCTGGGCTCCTGCTCGGGCGCGGCTCGGCGATGCCTCTCGACAGCAGCCCTGACCCACGCAGAGCCTCTTTCCGCGGCGTCCCGCGCCTTCGCGGTCCCATCCGCGACCAAAGCGCCGCGCCCGGGAGACGCGCGCCGGGGAGGAAGTTTGGCTGAAAGAGGAACAACAGCCGTTTTCTTTTTAGTGAGAAAACCCCAAGTCCCCCCAAACTTCGGAGATGGTGTGGGATCTCGATTCCGAAAGCAGAACGTCGGGCGGGTTTCCCGCCGCTGGGACTCTCTGCCTCCGCTGCCAGCGCTGGCGGGATCGATGCTCGATCGGCGCCCGGTGGAGACGCGGCTGGACCGCGGGCACCCGACGGGCTGCCCGGCCTGCGGCGCCACGGGGGGTGGGGGGCTGTGAATGTGGGGGAGCAACAGATGGAGAGGGAACCATCTGGACTTCGAGCCGGAGGAGCGCTGATGCTAAAAAGGGTTCCGGCTTGGCTGTCACGGTTCTGGACCAGCTTGAGCCACAATTTGGGGGCAGTATGATAGGGCGAGGAGCCCACGGTGAAGATGAAACCATACACTTGATTCCCAGCCTCTTAACCTTTTTTGTTCGTAATAATAGCGACGAGCTTTGAGCGCTGTGGGCCAGGGGCTGTGTTCACCACCTTCTGTGAATTTTGCCTTCACCCTGGAGACGCGCATTGTTATCATTGACAGGAGGAAACTGCAGCCTGGAAATAGTAGGTAATTTGCAGCAAATCACAAGTTGTAGGTGATGGACAGTGAATCTTGCAAACCAAAGGTTTGCTTGACTCCAGAGTTCAGAGGCTTTGCTCCAAAATGCACTTCTGGGTAGTACTGAGAGCCCGTATGTGTTGGTCTGCTTCCTTTTTCTAATTACATTGTTTTATGAGGGGCATTGTGGTTGAGTGTGGACTGCCCATCTCCACCACTCACAGCCAGTGACCTCACTGAGCCTCTGATAGATAAGGATCTGTAAAATGGGCATAATAGTAGCCACCCTTCTTGAAGCCCTTAATTGGAGCACTTGACAATTCAGGCAAATCTTTCCATTAAATATTTAGGGTAACCCTAGTCAAGTGCCGTCTTCACCTGGATATTGTAAGGAGTTTTATCTTGTTGCCCAGCACACAGTACGTGCTCAGTTAGTGTAAGTGGCCCTGTAAGCATTTCCCTGTTACCGTTGTTGAGTCAAAGGATTCCCCTGTGGGTGTGAATTCTAGCCCTAGCCTGTTGTTTGGGAATTCACAGGCCTATGGAGCTGTGGTCAGAGGGGGAGTCTGGAGGTGAACTCCTGCTTCCAGTTCTGCATCTATGGTTCCCAGTCCAGCTATCCTGGGCGAGTTCCCTGAGCCTTTTGTGCCTCAGTTTCAATGGTGTGCTGGAACTGGCTCAAACTGGCTTCTGAGAGCCACTTGCAAATAGAACTGAGTCATGGGAGAGACAAGGTTTGAGGGTGCTGTTGCATGCAGCCGAGTTGCACCCCAGAAGACCTGACATCAACAGAACATACCTCTTTCAGGGTAACACGTTATAAGCCTGATGAAATGTGGTTTGGTCTCTGGTAGAAGGGGCAGTTGCAAAGCATCTCAGATAGGTCCTGGACACCTGGACTCTAGGAGCCCAAGTTCCTTAGGGTTTTTAGGCTATAGCCTGTCCGGCCGATGGGAGAGGACAGGTGGGCCCCTGACCGGTTTGGTCGTCACGGAGCACAAGGAAAGGAAGACACTGAGTAAGAGGAGGGGGCTGTGGGCTGGGAGGCAGAGTTCCGGGGCAGCCAGCTAAGTGTGATCCTTGGGGCCACTCGCTCATGTGCCCCTTCCAAGGCTCTCAACATTTTTTTTTTCCTTTTTGTAATTTTGAATTGTTTTTCCTAAACAGGACTTCTAAATTGTATAAGCTCCAGGCGCCACAAGAAGCTGCGTCCTTCTCTGTGGGGCCTCTGATTTAGACCTGGCTGGAGTCCTGTTTCCTCCAGCACTTTCTCCTTTAGACCCTAACTGGCTTTTCAACAAAATCCTGCTGGAGATAATATCCTTGAAGTGAGGCCTTCGAGTCCCCTCACCCCTTCTTATTCTTTCATCCCATGTTCCTCGAAAGTGTGTTCCACCAACCCTGTGGGGTGGGGAGGGGCTTGATAAAATGCAGCTTCCCAGGCCGGGCCCAGGCCCAGGTTCAATCTCGAGGAGCCAGGAAGGAGAGCAGGCTGCAGCTTCAGCAAGGCCCAGTGGAGTCCTAGGCCCCTGAAGCGCGGCAACGCCTCAAGGGAGCCTATCCCCCCACCCTGCCCCCTTCCCAAAGATTGCACTGTTCAGGATAACTGGAGGGCTGCTCACCTGAAAAAACAAAGCCCAAAGGAGTCTCCTCCCAGCCTCCCCCCCCCCAGATGAGGGGTGCAGGTTGTTGGGGGAATAACCCCTTTGGGGAATCCCCACACCTGCCAGGCAGGCCCCTTCTCCCTGCCCGGCCTATTAAACATTGGCCCATTAAACTCTCGGGAACGTTTTCTGATTTATAGCGGGGCTTAAGTTTTTATTTAAAAAAATGACAGTCCGCATAGTAACTTAATGGTTTTGTTTTAACAACCCAGCAGCAGCAGGGCAGCCTTGGCAGTACAGAGAGCGTTCCCTGTGCAAGTCACTGACCTGGGCCTGCTGCTCGGGCAGAGGGGAGCCGGCCCGACCCGCGGGACAGAGCGGCTGGGCTGGGGTCGGGCAGCTGACCCGCGGGTGTGGACACAGCACCTGGGGCCTGCAGCTGGTGGTGGGTGCGAGGGGCTCGTGGAACATTCTTTGGCCTTCCTGGCCTTATGTTCTAGCTGCAATTTGGGAACCTAGATGCCTGGCTGGCCGTTTCCAGGGCCTTCCTGGGTGAACTGAGTCCCTTGGCGGGTGGGTGCGGGACACTGGGTGCTTGCTGTTCAACTCATGCTAATTATAGTCTCCCAAGTTTCTTCTGCTTCCCCCTGATAGCTCTGGACTGCAGCAGCCTAGGGGCGGCAGTGAGGACAGAGGGGGCCCCAGGCAGGCCGCAGCAGCAGCTCCTTGATAAGAGCTGTCATGAGGTCCTGGCCAGAGGGAGACACTCCCCTGCAGACTTCCAGGGATAAGCGCCCACTGCCAACTGTGCTGACACCCTCCGCTGGGCGCCGGGACCCCCTAACCTGGCTGTCTTTCCTCCAGTCCCCTTTCCCTGACTCAGCTCTCCGCTCCTGAGGGGTTGGACATTGGCCCCCTCCCCCCCCCCATGGCGCCCTCCGTCCTCGGGTCCCCAGGCCGGGCCTCCCTGCCTCTGGCTTTCCTCGTGGCCTTCCCTCCCCTGACAGCACCGCAGCCTGTCAGAGCGGAAGGAAGCTTTCAAGACCGTGTGTCTCTCCCCGGAGAGCGGCAGAGGCCACCGCATGGCAGGGCCTTGTCCAGGGCCACCCACCTTAGAAGTGGCAGGTTGGAGAACTGGACCGTGCCCCCCAGGCCAGGGCTCCCTACGTGACCGTCAGTGTGCACTTAGTCATCTGGCTCACATACATTTGGGGGTCTAATGTGGGGCTGACAACCCTTCACCTGCCCCCCTTCCCTCCTTCCTCCAGTCAGTACATTAAAAACAGAGCCATCGTCTGCCACCTTCATCAATGCATAAAAGAAAGGACATTTTAACCCAATATTGTGGGAAAGACGTAATCTCAGATAAAGAACTGTCTGTCCCTCGGTACACGAGACTCTTCCGGTGATAGCTGCTGCAGGGAGGGGTCCTGGGGGGCTGCGGGACAGAGCGGAGAGGAAGACTTAGTTCCCTGCTCTGCCCTCTCTGGCTCCTGGATTTTGTACCATTTAAATGCAACGATCTACTTCAGGAAAAACAATAAAAAGTGCCAAGACTGCCCTTAGCCTGTCAACCAAGGTCCTGTGGTCGCATCTCCTTAGGCTTACTCTCGTTTCTTCATGGCCCAGCGTGGGAATCTTCACACCAGCCTGGGGCACGGTGGGCGGCCCTGTGGGCACTCCTGGTCTCATTTGCTTCCTTAAGTTCAAGGTCAGTGAGGAAGGCCCCGCCCTTCCTTCCTTGCATCTTCCCCTGCCCTTCCCGTTTCTCGCCCTCCAGCCAGACCACCCAGGGACGGATCCCAGCCAGTCCTCTTCCTCGCCTGTGCCCTGGTACGCTTTTTAACTTGCCTGTGCCTCAGTTTCCTGCCTGTAAAATGGGGCCCACGAAGGGATGACCTCCAAGCACTGTTCGCCATTCGGATAGGACGCGGTGCAGGCTCAGCAGACACCAGCTAGTTGTATCAGTTGTGGTCTTGCTTTCCTCGGGCAGCAGAAGCAAAGTACCTGAAGCTTGAGGGGCGTCAAACAACAGACTTGTATTTGTCCCATGGTCCCGGAGGCTAGAAGTCTGAAAATCAAGGTGTCATAGAGTGGTGCTTCCTCTGAGCCAGGGGCGGTGGGGGTGGGGAGCCTTCCTTGCCAGCGTCCGGCAGTCGCGGGCAGTCCTTGGCATTGCTGGGCTTGTAGATGCTGCGGGCTCTGCCTGCTTCACCTGCACGTGGCCATCTTCTCGTGTCTGTGTCCACAGGACCCTCTTCTTCTAAGGACACCTGTCCTGCTGGATTAGGGCCCACGCTAATCCAGTTTGACCTCCTTTTAACTAATCACATCTTCAAAGACTACATTTCCAAACAGAGGTCACAGCCCCAGGGCCAGGGGTTAGGACTTCAGGCTCTCTTGTTTCGGGGCTACAGTTCAAACCTGAACAGCTGTCACCCTCCTACGGGCCTCCCCCACCTTCCAGTCCCCTAGCCCAGTTCTGAGCCCGCAACAGGCTTTGCTCATTGATCAGAAACATTGATCAATATAAACATATAAATGGGTGCCAGATGCTGGGCTGGCCCGGAGGAAGACACAGCCTTGCTCTAACTGACTGATCTGAAAGGAAAAAGGTCTCTTATTTTGCCTCGAGGTGGGCTTGGGGGACAATGAAGCGGAGCAGAAGGGGGGCAGCAGAAGGGGGGCGTATATGTGTAAATGTCAGGTCCCAGGGGAAGCACAGGGCTTCTGGGAAGTAGAGAAAATCAACAGCAGGGTCTTCATTTCCCTCCCTCGGAGGGGGCTTCTGGGAAATTTTCTCTTTTCTGGGTCATTTTCCCTTTTCTGGGTCTCTGCCTAGAAAATGAGGAGTGTAGGAAAACTACATATAACCGTTCAGCCTTCTTGTTTCCTTCCCTCTGGTAGAAACTGGAAACCAGTGGCCATCTGTTGTTTAGTCCACTCAAAAGAGGATGTTGAGGCTTGTTTTTCCTTCTGACCTAAGGGTGCTTGAAGAGCCCCGCAGCCCCCAGCATTTCTCAGGCAAAGCGTCTCTGAAAAGGCAGCGCACGTCTGGTTTGCGTTGGACTCCTCAGGTGGATCCAGCCCATGGAACGTAAGATGTCCTCAGCTTCCCATTGTCTTGGCCCCGGCCCAGGACAGGGCAGGGGCTGGGTGGGTGTGTGCTGTGCAGGCTCCAGAGGGAGTGAAGTGACCTCTGGAAGCCCGCTGTGATCGCTCCATTTTCTTTGGGACCTCAGACTTTGTGAGAAAAAATACCATGAGGCCCTTTCTGAACTGAGCCAACCCTCTGCAACCTCTCTTCCTGCTACTGCCTTTGGTGTTTGCTCCTGTTATTATTATTTTAAAATTTTTCCATTTTTATGATCATTTTCTGCTAACTGTAGTTCACGCAAATCTCACCACCAGGGGAATTGTTTGCCTGCAGGATAGTTATTCTCGGAAGCTAGATCCTGGAGCAGTTATAAACACTTAAGTAATATTTAGATAGAGTGTTTCCATGACCCAGTTTGTTCTGAATCTTACGTAGATTACGAGTTATAACAAACTGTAACAAACTAACTCTCTGGTCCTAAATTGGGATATCTTATGTGTGTGTGTAACACATGTGATGGGATATAGGTGATGTCAGATTTTAACTAAGTTGCGGGGTGTGTACTTTCTTTGAAGACTTACTACTAAATAGAATATTTTAAAGGAGGACAATTTGTGTGTATGTGTGTGTTTCCGTGTGGCGCATGCATATGTGTGCTGCACCAAAACACTTTAGAAATTTAGAAGTCTGCCTTTCCCTGGACTTGAATGTTCAGTTTGTCTTCTTTAATAGGCTGTGCATTTGGGGGCTGCTTAGGACAGACCCTTTTAGGATGTAGGCTAATTCTTTGCTGTTGAGGGAACAGGATATTTTGTGGTTTTACGAAAATGTTATTTGATTGGGGAAATTAAATCATCTCTGCGGAATTATTCCACAGACCTTTCTGCAGGCTAACATCAAGAATCCATGCTGTAAGCATTCAGTTCTGATGAGTGCTACAGATGCCTTTGCAGTATGGATTTCCAAGGAATTAATGTCTGGAAAAGGTCTCTGTTAGCTATGACATCAGAACATCTATAATTAATGCATTACGCAATATGCTGCAAGAAACCAGCCTTCTGTGCCACGACCCTGCACCCGTTATTGAAATGATGGCTTTTACTGAAGTCAGAAACCACATGGAACCCCATAAAAGTAAATGGAAAGCATCTGTGTATTGTGTTTGCTAGATGATTCTGTACCAGTCTTATGTGACTTCTTTATGTATGGAAGTGGACTGCTATCCTGTTTTCTCAGTCTTCTCCCCACAGCATGATTATCAGTCTCTTCAAGGCCATTTTGCTCTGGCCCGAGTGTGAATTCAGATGAGCAGATATGAGGAAAAAAATGGTAATAGGGGCTCTGGAGCCAGATTGTCTTGGCTGGATCATGACCCCTCATTTTCCAGCTGGGTGACCCTGGCAAGCTACTGTGCCTCAGTTTCCTCATCTGTAAAGTGGAGATATTATTAACCACATCAGAGGGTTGTAGTAAGAGCTGAATAAATGAATATGTGTAAAATGCTCAGACCAATGCCCAACACATCTTAAACAATTTCTGTGTTAACAATTATTATTATCTAATGACAAACTCAGCTGAAGATAACTTTATTGAAAAATAAGTATTATGCATACAAACATTTGAAGGTCCAAAATGCTTTCAGGAGTCCAGGAGTTTAAAAAAAACAAAACACCTTTTTTTTTCCCATGAGAAAATGTTTTACAGTTGAACTAAACAACGACAAAAAATAAACAGAGCAGGACAAAATTGAAATAAATGCTTTCACAAACAGGTCCTTACTAGCCTGAGATCTTAAAGCTGCTAGAAAAAACATGATTAACTTTTTTTTCCCACCTGTGCAATCCAAACTCAACTTCCTGCATTTTAAATTGAAACTTGCCAATGAAAGAGACAGGAGTATTGGAACTTTGTATTCCAAGTTCCATGAGTTGGGAAGCTGTGAAATCTTGGCTTTGCTTTATTCTTATGTGCTGAAGCAAATCTCCTTACTGTTGAGAAAGTATTTGTTTCTCTTTTATGTTATTGGACAGATTGTAAAATTGGATGTGAACCGAGATGATTTAGGAAGCACTTACTTGCATGTGTTAGAAAATAGTGGAAGACTCCTCAACAGGGGACCCTGAGTAGCAGAATGCTCTAAGTTCAAGGGCAATCTCTAGGGCAGTGCCCAGTGGAGCAGATCTCTACTCAGTCTCATTGGAAGTTTGGGATAACGACTTGGAAATGAGAGATGCCATTAAGTGAGTAGAGTTTGCAAATGCTGCTCCTTTAAGATCTACTTATATTGATGCCAATCAACAACCCAAAACCAAAACATTGTGGCCAGAAGCCTTAATCATGACAGGATGTGGGTTAAAAGCTCCAGTAGGAAGGACTGGTGGGGCAGAAGAGGATATTATTTTCTCTTTATCCAGGGCACCAAAGCCAGAAAACCCAGTAGCCAAACTTTTCAAACCATGGCTATTGAGAGTAGCTGTGTCTTGCTGTATTTTCTGAGCCATCCCTGGAAATATCATGTTCTTCCATATATAGTGTCAGTGGCAAGTGTATTTCCTTACATGGGATGGAAGGGAGCCGATGGCCCAGGAGAGAACTGAATGGAAGGCCCCCTGGTTTGCCAGCTGTGTTCTGAGCCGGCCCTGGGTTCCTTGGAGGTGGTCCCAGTGGGGACAGGGCTCTTGCTCTGTCCTGTGGACTGGTTCCGTAGCTGGATCACCTTGGACAGGTCACCGCTTCCTCCCAGTCTTTTAAATGAGGGAGCTACACCGGCTTAGCTGAGTTGCATGTTTCAGAGTTGTATAATTTTTTGTTCAAATGAAAGCTGGCCCAGAAACCTAATGTACCAAAAGCAGTAGAGTGTGAGGTAAAAGGGGGTTGTGGCTACCCACTGATGGTGGGGGCAGCCAGACATCTTAACTCTCAGTTAACCGGAAGTTCTGGTTAACCCGAGCACCCTGTTGGCTAAATGGGACTCCACCGTGTGTATTTATTTGCATGAGAGTGTAGCAGTAAAAACCCAAATGTGGTTTGGTTTATTACTGAAAAGAATGTCAAGAGTTTTGGAATAATTTCAGACCGAGGTAGAAAACTTATGGCCAAAGTAGTTGTCCTGCAATAGCAAGAGGAGTGTGTGATTGCTCAAGATTGTTCCTGGAACAGCAAACTTGTGTCTCTGCATTTATTTACTTAAGGGAAGGTCTGCTAGGGAAACGGAGGAAACTGTCAAACTGTATTCTCTATGTAATAAAGAACAGAAGAGAAACGAGGGAACTGCTTGGCAGAATGAACTCTGTTGCAGAAATTCTTCTAATAATCTTTTTTTCTGTTGTTTTTTTAATGATCTCTGAACCTGATATATACTTCATTGGGAAGAAACTGGGTGGTGAGAAGCTTGGTATTCCTTCATTTACAAAGAAAGCAGGGAAATAATTTAATAACCACAAACTGAAGATTCACTTTAGACATTCATTGTTTATGTATGTTCATGTATGAATGATGTACTTCAATAAAATTTTATTTTAAAAGAAAGATTCACTTTAGAGAAGAGTCAGGTCCATTGGGTGAGATTCCTCTATTAGAGGAACGGATCTGTCCCATGTAATTCTCTTTTGTAGCCCATCTCCAGGGCATACTAAAGCATACCCTCCATGGGATTTTTGGCTTCTGCTTCATTTAGTCCAAGTCAGCCAGCAAATATTTAAAGTCCAGGTAATTTTCCCTGGTGCTGGGAGGCAATCTCAGCCTTTAAGAGATTTACATGTGTGTTGACCCCAATAGAACATCAGAGAAGAGATCACAGAAGTTGAGTTACTATCAAGTCCAGTGTGTTCTGATACAAAGTTTTTCCAAAAACATTTTTAGCTGTATAACTCTAGCTATTTCCAGCAATTAATGGTTGTAAGACTTTAAAAATTTATCTTTGTAATTTACTTTACTGATTTCTTAATTCAAAGTTTATTTTCTCCTAGATTCAAACTTTTCTTTATTGAAACACAACTCTAGCTTTGAAAAAGAAAAGCCAATGGGGAAAAAAGTATTCACTATAAAAATAGTTCACTGGATGGTTCAATATTTTAAAGAGAGGAAGAAAGGAACTACCATTCCTTGAGAGTCTCCTGGGAGCCAAATACCCTGTTGGTGTCGGATATGCTTCCTCTTTTAATTCTCAGGATAACCTGAGAGAGAGAAGGATTTTCTTCATTTCATGCCCAAGAATTTTGCCCAAGGTCATACAGTTCGAAGTGGCCACACTGAGTTTTGAACCTGGGCCCATCCAAAGTGACATTTCATGGTTTTAACTTGACACCAGGAAGGGACCAAACTCCATAGAATGAGGCATGTCTATGTTACCATTTCTTCCTTTAGGCAAGTAGCCAAAGGGTGTCGGTTGGAGATCCCTTTTCCTCTTTTCTTTAATCAGGAGGCTTTTAAGTGTCTTGACTAAGGGAGGGCAGCTGAAGATGTACAGATGCAGATTCATTCACAACTACAAGGCACAGCCATGTTTAGGGTGAGGTGAGTGAGGCACTCAACACAGGTGCGAACATTAAGGGGGTGAAAAATGCCAAAAAACTCAGTCCTCAAGATAAATGATTATAATGCAGCATCTTAAAATATTTCAAAATCAACCTTTCAAGTGAAAATGTGTAAAATATTACATATTTAAAGAGAAAAATGAAATGTTTAAATAAACATCAAATATTATGAAATATTTTTAAAATAAAAACTTTAAAAAAATTAATGCAAAAGCATATTTGATGAACAAAATATCAAAATTTAAATTAAGATGGGATAAGTGATAACATGGTGCTGAATCTGAGGCAATAGGAAAAATCAGTTATAATGATCCTGTCTTTTTGGTATTTTGGTATTTTGTTCACTGTGGATTTTTTTTTTTTTTTGGCATTAATTTTCCTCTTTTAAAATATAGCATGAAAATATCATTTGTCTTAATGGCTGAGCTTTTTGTCAGCCCCCTTAAATTTTGCACCCACAGTGAGTGCCTCACTCGCCTTACCCTAGTCCAGGACCTGCTGCACACTTTCATTCCTGTGTAGGGCAGTGAGCAGGGTGCTGGAGAGACAGGATGGAAATATACAGAAGCTCTCAGACTAGTGGGCGTCACTCATGCAAACAATTCCACCACAGCCAGATAATTATAAGGCTATGAGCAGAGTGCAGTGCGAGCACTGGAGAAGGAGTTGCTGTTGAGTCATGTTCCCCTGGGAGGGGGTAGAGAGAGACCTGAGAGTTGGCCAGAGGACACGTGGGTGGGGATGGGGTAAGCCAAAGGGTGCAAAGGGCAGACTGGGAAAATGACAAGTGCCTTAATCACTCTGAGCCTCAGTTTTCCTAAATTGTAAAATGGGAAAAATAGTAGTCCCTGCCTCATAGGGTTGTTGTGAGGACTAGAATGAGTTCATTGTATGTGCCTAGAAATACAGCCAAGCACATAATGTAATATATTAAGTGGCGGTGTTGGTGATGATGAATGCATGCCGATTTTTAAAAAATGACGGCACCTTTGGGCCACATAGTCTGAACTTTGTCTTGTAGACCTCCATGACAGTGATGGGAGTTCCAGCAGCAGCCACCAGAACCTCAAAAGCACAGCCAAATGGGCAGCCTCCCTGGAGAATCTGCTTGAAGACCCAGAAGGCGTGAAAAGATTTAGGGTTTGCCCTTTTCATTGTTTATTGGGATTGATGCAAAATGTGACAAGTTTAAGATGCAAGTAGGGGAAAACTCAGGCCAGTTTTTTTTTTTTTCAGTTTTTTTGTCGTTCTTTTTTTTTTTTTTTTAAGATTTATTTTATTTCTTTATCTCTCCCCACCCCCTCGTTATTTGCACTTGCTGTGTCTGTTCATCTTCTTTGTTTCTTTTTTAGGAGGCATCAGAAACTGAACCCAGGACCCCCTAATTGCTACTTAAGTCACCTCCTTTCCCTGCCTTGTTGTGCCTCTTGTAATCTTTTTCCTCTTTTGTCTCTTGTGTCATCTTGTTGTATCATCTTGCTGCATCAGCTCGCTGCGCCTGCTCGTCGTCCCAACTTGCCATCCTGCTGGTCCTCTTTAGGGAGCACCGGGAGCCTCTGCTTCCTGCTTTGTTGGGTCTCTCGTTATGTTTTTCTTCTTGTGTCTCTTGTTGGGTCATCTTGTTGTGTCAACTTACCATACCTGCCTGTTGCGCCAGCTCACTGTCTTTTTCAGGAGGTACTGGGAACCGAACCATGGACCTCCTGTGTGGTAGGTGGGAGCCCAATCGCTTGAGCTACGTCTGCTTCCCTCCAGTTTTTAACACTGTCATCCCAACCTGAGAATGAGAACTTCTCACTTGTCATTACCACGGACCAATTCCGAGGGCCATGCATCGTCTTTTCGTGTAGGACGATGGGAGGGGGTAGGAGAGGATGGGGGAAGGGTACCGTGTTTGTTGGTGGAGTCTGTTTGTTGGAGGAATTTCCAGCTCTGTGATGCCAGGGAGGGTGGTCTGGTCTCTTGGCTATGAAGGTTGCTCTCCTGTGCCTGGGGATTCTCAGGATGTCATTACTTAGGGACGACAGCTGGCACAGTGAGCGTGGTCGGGGGGAGCTCAGGGGAGGCCTGCTGGACAGGGTGCCCATTGCTGCCTGGGAGGAAGGAACGTTATGGACCAGGAGGACCCCGAGGTGCCCACTGGGGGACCCCATGTGCATTTCAAGATGGCCTTGTGTCTGCCCAAGTCCTACCAACTTCTGTCGTTAAGCCTTGGGTCAGGCAGGACAAAGCCTCCTGCTTCTGTCGGTCCTTCCCAAAAGAAAACACACCCCCAACTTGAAACCATTTTCACCATGGCGCTTTTAGACAGGCTCACTGTTTTCTTCTGTTTAAAAAAAACACACAAAAAATGAGCCTGATTTTAGAGGAATGTGCTTTGTTTAAACACTGTCTGGAGGGAACGAATGTGTCTTCCACTTTAATTTACTCTTTTAGTAATTTATTGTCAGCTAGAATTGCAAAGTGTAAAGTAGAGTAAAGATTCATTTTTACTCTTCCTTACAATGTCAAAACCATTAAGTTCAAATGCATATGAAATTTTAGCTTTAACATTAAACATACACTTTATTTTTAAGTTGGGGTTTTCAAAGGATAATTGAACTGTGTTCATTTGTTGAATTTTGCCAAGTCAGCCTTTAAGGGGAATGCATTTTTTTATTTTATATTTTTTAGAGGTAGAATAATGTTATATGATTTTTCCCTCTCTTTTTTATCCATAGGAGTTTTTAAAAAAGGAGTTCAGTGAAGAAAATGTTTTGTTCTGGCTAGCATGTGAAGATTTTAAGAAAACTCAAGATAAGAAACAGGTATTTTTTCAACTCTGTAATTACTTTTTTGACAATTTTTTTTCTCTCCTTATAAATTACATCTGTCTTTCTAATAGAGTTCAAAATTGCCTAAAGATGGGAGTGGATGTAGCTCAAGTGGTTGAGCTTCCCATATATGAGGCCCTGGGTTCAAGCCCTAGTACCTCCTAAAAATAAAAACAGCAAACGAAAAAACCAACTCAGGGGAGCCAATGTAACACAGTGGTTACACGCTGGCTTCCCTCATATGAGGTACTGGGTTCAATCCTGGCCCTAATATTAAAAAAAAAAAAAAAAAAAAATTTGCCTAAGACACCTGATTCATGTTAGATTTGGGGAGAGATTTAAGCTTCAAGTTAGGTATCTTTGTTGATAAATATTAGTATTTTTAAAAGAGTGTTCATTTTCAGATGAACCATTTGTGTCATTTAGAGTTTGTCATTGCTTCTGATTTTTGTTTCTTCATGAATGAGTTATGAGGATATTTCTCTTGGAGTTTGACATGTTAGCATTTTATATGGATGTAGTAAAATGATAAACAGTTGTAGAGAAAAAAGCACAATGCAGATCAGGTAGATTTTAAGTTATTCAATTTACCTTTACAAAACACCCCAGGCTTGGCAGGCACTCTGAGTAGAAATGTTTCTGACTGTCCTAGATGTATACTCTTGGCAGGAGGTAGCCGTTAATTCTCGGTTCCATCACTGAAAGGTGGGTGACGGGGGTGGGGATGGATTTAAAAGGAAGGGGGCTTGTGGACTGTTCATAAGGCCTACACCCGTGTATTTATAAGAAGCTACCGGCTAAGTACCCACAGGTAACGGATGGGAACAAGTGAGGCTTCTGTTAGAGGCTGTAGGGAGCGGTGGGGACTAGGGCTGTGAGGGGACAGCCTGCCCTGCCTCCCAGGGCTGCGGCTGGGTGTTTGGCTGAGTTGGGCAGTGGCTGCTTTGGGGTGTGTGCTGTCCCTGCTGGGAGTTCTCTCTACCAAGTCACTGAATGGAATTTCCTGAGTCTGCCTGTCCATCAGCCCCCACCTCTGGGACCTTGAGGGGCCTTTCTTCCTAAGGTGTTGTCTCCCATCTTCAGCCCAGGGCAGCTTATTTTTCCAGAGATGCTGGCCTTTTGAATCCTTATGTGAATCCATCTGAATTTCAAATGTTGGAACTAATTTTAAAAAAATTTTTAAACCTTGCCTGCCAAGCAAAACATATCCACAGGCAGATGTGGCTTGCAGGCTGCCAGCTTTCACGTCTCTGTATATTGTCTCCAAAAGCTGGAATCCATGGGGCTAGCAGCCACTGAGTGTTTGCAGGCAGCAGCTTGGAAAATGTACATCGTCGGTTTATTCGAAGGCTCTTCAAGGCTCACTTCCCCCGGGATGGAGCAGTGTGGCCTTCTCTCTACTGTCTTCCTTTCTGCAGGTGGCAAATAAGGATTCCTAAGTGGGTTCCCTTGAGCTTGAATTTCCCAGGTTGGCCTACAGAGCTACCCTAGGCTCTGATACTAGGCTTTTGCCTCCTTCTGCCGAGCCTCCTGGGTAGTGAACGGGCTCAGGGGGAGCGTGAGAGAACAGGTGGGAGGCTCTGCTTCGGAAAGCTGGCATGTGGGCTGAGATGGCAGGACGCCCTTGTTCTCCTTTTTCCTTGGCACCCAGGAAGGCCCAGGGACAGCCAGGGATAGCTGCTGGGCTGTGCTGCTGATTCGTCCAGCCTCCCGCGAAAACCCCAGTACAGAGTCAGATGGGCCAGCAGATGGTCATTCATGTGCTTTAGTCTTTGAGTCTGGGGGAGGGAAGGGGCCTGGAAGGTGGCCAGCCCCTCCCCCACATTGTGCAGCTGGGAGCTGGCCCGGGAGAGGCAGTGGGACTTGAACCAGGACTGCAGACGTCCCCCAGTGCCTTCCCTGCCCGCCACGCTGGCGTGTTCTTGGGTTCGGTGGAATTCACCAGCTCCTTGGGGCATGCCCTCTCGGTGTCTTTGGGGAGAGTGCTGGAGATCCATAGGGGCGAGAGCGGGCACGTATTTAGGGAAATTGCATTTGGAGAGGAACGAGTCTGAAGTGTGGGGCGTGTAAAAACGGGAAGTGCGGTTACTGTGGGAGCACTCGCCGTGGGTGGGGAGGAGAGGCCCCCAGGGGAAGTGACTTCTAAGCTGAGATGCACAGTGAGGTTGGGGTGAGGAAGAGGGTCCGTGGAGGAGGGACCAGCACGTGGGCAGGCCTGGAAAGAAGAACTGAAGGAGAGCTGGAGGGCCATGTTGCAAGGGGAGGCTGGCTCTAGTTGAGGCCAGAGGTCCCCCTGGAGAAGTGGGTGCTGAGCTGAGGGGTGTCTTGGGCCAGGCCCGGAAAGCCATGGCAGGACTTTAACGGGGCATGTGTTGGGGGAGGTTAGAAACCTCCAGGTTTGTTTCTTCCAGCCTTTCAGGTGGGCAGGTGTGGCTGCACTGTCCCATCCAGAGAGGCAGAGAGAGAGCGTCCAGAGCTGCTCGGCCCTCTTGGCGTCCCCTGCCACCCCCTGCATGTGACCCTGTGAGTGACACCCGAGGGGTGTGGGCTGGTGGCAGCTCAGGTTGAGCCTCCTGGTCACACAGGTGCAAAGACTGTGGCCGAGAGAGGTCACACAGCTCGCCCGGGGCCACCCAGAGGCCGAGCTCGGCTTCAGGCCCAGGGCTGTGCCGCCAGGGCCAGTGCCTTCCCTAGTGGGTCAAACGGGGCGGCGGAGGACAGGGAGCTACTGGTTTAAAAAGGAGGACGTAGGCCCTGGGGCTCGTCGGCCCGACTGAATTTGATGTTCAAACGCTTCACATCTGACCCAGCAGGGAGTTTGTCTCTAACGGTCAACTGAGGCAAAACTCCCTTTGCCTCAGTTAGCCTAGATAGAACCTGTGTTTTTCCCATTCTCTTCGGCTGGGTTACCAGCTGGTTCTGTCCATTGCACTTACCAGCTTCATTTAATTACTTCTCTCCTTCTCTATGTTTTTCCCTCTGTGAGAGAGGCTTCCTTAGGCCAGGTCCTCCTGTCTGTCTTGTTGCCCATTGTATCCTGAGAGCCTGGGACGGCACCCAGTGCACAGGGCGCCCACCCCCTCTGTAGAATGAAGGTGCTCCCCCGCCCGGGTCCGCAGAGGTCTGAGCATCCACTGACGGCCCGGGCTCCTGGCCTCCCGTCTCACCTGCTGCTGCTGTCCCAGCCTGCGGGGCGCCTGCAGATGAACGGGCAGTCCCTTCTGATGGAGCTTTTCCTCCCCAAGGCGCAGTGTCCCACCTGCTGCGTCCCTGCCGCCTTCCCTGGTCTCGGCCTCTCTCCCCGCAGGTGGGAGAATAGCTCCTCGGTTTGACAGGGTCTTGATGCTCCGCGTGTCGGGCAGGGTGCTGGGGACTCTGGAAGCTGGGGCCGCCTCCCCGCCTCCGTCTTTGGAGACCCCGCGTGGCGGCTCTTGCCAGGAGTCTGTGTCGAGCTGTGGGCTTCCAGAGCAGCTTTTTCCCTTTGCAGTGCCTTTATGGTTTACCATTTCCATAGAGAGTGTCTCTGCCCCATGAGTTAGCACGGGAGAGGTATCTGTTTTCTAAAACAAAGCAGCATGTATGTCTCATAAAACCTCAGAAGAAGTTCCAAGAGGGAATTCTTTCTTGGCTTTCCCTACGTTCACTCAGTTACTCATTTATTCAGTACACTCTACTGAACCCGTTGATTGTGGGTAGGAACTGAAAGGGATACAGCTTGTTCTGATTTGTATAAAACATCTAAAGGGGGTGAGTAGGCTGGGGTGGTAGGTGGTGAGTGAGGGGAGTGGCGGGGGTGGAGGGGTGGTCCCAGGATTCTAATAGTCGTAGCTCTGAGAGCGACTCGCACAGTATTTAAATATACTAGTACCTCACATTTTCTAGTGCTTTAGAGTTTTCCTAGTTATTGGAAGGGGGAGGGGCCATGTTAGTTGTTATTTTTGTTTTGTTTAAGGCGAAGAACTAGGTCTGTTTTTATTTATTTATTTTTAGGAGGTACTGGGATTTGAACCCAGGACCTCATACACGCGCCGCGGGCGTTCAACCACTGAGCTCCACCCGCTCCGCTGGTGTTAGAGTGTTTGGTGTTCTCATTTGAAACAGTAGGAAAGGCTTTCCCAAAAGGGTAAGACACCCTCTTTATTCTTTTTTTTAGCGATACCTGTTCTTTATCAGAAACACATTCGCGTCACAAGCGCGTCAAGTAGGAAGAGCTAACCTCCTCTCGCCACCCGCGCCCTCCGAATCCCACTGCCTGGCGGGGGGACCTTTGGTGACCTTCGCCTGCTGTCTTTACACGTTGTCCTTCAGCGTGGGCTTGCCAGGGAGCAGGAAGGCTCCAGGGCGGACGGAGAGGGGCTGCGCGGCGGGGGCGTGGTGGGGCCCCTGGCCTCCACCCCCTGCCCTGTCAGGTCAAGGAGGGAGTTGGAGGCTGGAAGCTCGGCTGTCTGTCCTGCTCTCTGGGAGGACCTCTCTCCTGTGGGTGCTGCTGGTGGGGGGGCTACCCTGGGGAGGGCGGGCAGGCACACATTTCATTTGTCGGTGCTTTAATAAAGCCCCAGCAACTTCTTTTGCTTTTCTAATTAAATGTTTAACTTTGATGTAATTGTAGATTTACATGAGGTTATGAGAAAGGGTGCAAGGAAATCTGGAATATCCTTTACGCAGCTTCCCCAAATGATATCTACTTGCAAAAAAACCAGGATGTCGCAGGGGTGCACTCCACCCATCTCCCCCCCACCCCGTTTTTCTTGTACTTGTGTGTGTGTGTAAGTCTGATTTTATCACACCAAGGCGCAGCGCACGTCTGTCATGCACGAGGGTGCCTTCTTATCACCGCTTCTCTCCCACCCTCCACCCCTTCCCTCTTATCACAGCTGAGGTTTGGCTTTCTTACACCTTCTACTAGTGTTTCATTAAGACTAAACAAATTGTTCATTGCTGAGCCAAAGAGGATACTACGGTTACGTTTTCCTTCTTGCACTATCCCCCGCCCCCCCCCCCGCCATTTTCACACACTCCAACACACCCTTTAAAGTGTCTTTTGGTAACAGGCCTGCCAGATAATCTCTGAGTCCCCTTTCCCCCAGGGATGGCCCTCCGGAGCCCTCTGGCCACCTGCTCCCTCCTGCCCAGTTGCTCCAGCCTGCTCTGCTGCACCTGCCAGCCAGGTGTCTCCTTGTCCCCCATTGGGACGTATCCTTTGTGCCCCCTGCCCTTCTGCTCCTGGATCCAGGTCAACTTCTATCCTGACTGAGTCCTCATTTTGGTGGAACACAGGTATAGCTTCTGGAGAAAGGGGTCATGACTGGTAGACGTTTAAAGACCTTGTTAAGCGAAATAAAATGTTTTTCCTCTTCCCCCTTTTCATTTAGTCTGATGAGGCATAGAATTCCAGGTTGAAGCTGTTTCCTTGGAATTCTGAAGACATCGTTCGTTCCACTGTCTTCCACTTTTGTGGAGAATCAGTGTGTTATATGCGCACTGTTTGCTTTGCTTTGCTTTTTTTCCTCTCTGGAAAATTGTAGGGTCTTCTTTTCATCACCAATATTCTAAAACTGCACAGTCGTGGGCTTTGATGGGGAGAAGGGCTCATTCATTGTGTAGACACTTGGTGGAGCCTTTTAAAAAAAATGAAAATTTATAGTTCTAGAAAATGTTCTTACATTATTATTATTATAAATTTTAATTTTTTGGCAACTTCTTTCCTTCAATTTCTCTAGTCTTTTTTCCAATGACAGCCTTTAATCTTGTCTTTTTTTGCATCCTATTTTTCATCTCTTTGACTCTTGGTTCCTCCTTTTCAAATTTTGGAGATTTCAACTTCATCATTGGACCCTTCTCTTGAATTATTTCTGCTTTTGTTTTTTGGTTTTCTCTGGACAAGTGTCCTCCATCCTCCCCTGGTGGGTCACAAGCCTGGTTGTTGACCTTCTAGAACAGGGTAGGGAGATGTTAGCTGGGGGCTCCATATGAAGAATTTAACTTAAGCCCCATATTCACTTTGGCTTCTTGTCCTTCTCCTCCTTCCTGCCTCATTTCTGGAGGCTTCCTGAGTCAATTTCCGTGGAGAGAAAACTCCAGTCCCTGGCGTTGGGGGGGTGGGGGAGGGCCGAGGACCTGGGGTCCACCTGCTTCCGTCTGCTGCCCTCCTCAGCCCCTCCTTCTGGGATACCAGATGCCCTGAGTTCCTGGCATGTGGCTGGGCAGACAGGCCAGCTTCTACCTGGCACCCCCTCCCCAAAAAGCTTGACAGGTGCTTAGGGCGTCCTTGCTCTCTGATGAGCCCTTTACCGTCTCAACATCTGCTTTCCATTTCCTGAGCCAGTGAACCGGTTCTTGGAAATATTCTTGTATCATCTATGGGATATTTTCTTTTCCTCATTTTTTCTGTCTCATCCTCTTTCCGGAGTGGATATTAGTAAAGTTAGTGGGTATAGTATATCCTTTGCTTTTCTTCTGGGTTCTCTCTTGTCCGTCTCTGGGCAGAATGACAGGAATGGAGAGAGCTCAGGCTGAGGGGAGATTAGGAGACACATGAAGTCAGCAGAACTCGGTGACTGATGGATGTGGGTTTGGGGGGCAGTTAAAAGGGGTTCCAGGATTCCATCTTCCTGGAGGAGAGATGCAGGACCCCCTGGCAGGGAGGGGGCTGGTTTACTCCTTCGTGTGGTGTTTGAGGGGTCTGTGGCACATTTCTAGAAATCAGTTGGATTCATGCATCAGTAGCATGGGGGAGAGGGTGGGTGGAAGTCTTGGCAGAGCTTGGAGTTGGGAGGGCAGACCTCTGGGAACCCCAGTATTTAGGAGTGCACGGAGGGCAAAGGAGCCAGGAAGGGGGGATGTTGGGGTGTCCTGGGGGGTCGGGGCCCTTGCAGTGGAGGGAGAGGGGAAGAAAAATAGGACAGGAGTGGTGAGCAGGGCCTGTGCTGGAGACAGGTCCAGGAAACCCTCTGTGGGACGGAGCAACAGGGAGCAGGTGAGAGTGGCTGAGCTGGGGGGCGGGCAGCCTGCTGAGTGGGTTAGGGAGGGAGGAAATGGAGACTCGGAGTGCACACTCTGCCTTTGAGATGTTTCCGTAAGAAATGGGGGGTGGGGAGGCCATTAGCTCAGGCAGATGTGGACTTGAGGAGGTTTTATTTTATTCCCCAGTGGGGGAAGTTTAAACGTGTTTCTTGGGGGAAGGAGAGGAACCTTGAGGTATGAAGCTCCGCTCCTCTGAGCTTCAGCTGCTGATTACTTGGCTGTGGCCCTGAGGAGATTCTGGGGCTGACGTTTAAGTGAACTTGCTTCTCCTGGCGCACACCGTTTGGGAGCCTGGTTCCAGGGGTTGGCGGCTTAAGGAGTGTTCATCTCCAGGCCAAAAAAAGGCCCCAGACGTGTGGGGTGTCTGGGAGGAACTGATCTGGGCGCAGACATGCCCACAACACTTCCCAAGTTGATGGCAGGAACTGAAAGTCATCGCACAGACCCAGGCAAGACCTCGGCCGGAACCTTCTGGGGCAAGACCAGACACAGTGCCCGCTCTCCGTCCTCGGGGAAGACGGGCGATCGTGCCAGACCCAGAGAAGAGGAGACAGGCCCGGATGTGGCCAGTGGGCAGGGCTTCTGCTCCTCCCCGCAGTGGGTACAACAGGGTTAACAGACCTCTGGAAAATCTCCCGAAATAGCTTGACAGACCCAGTTCTTCTTTTTCGCTGAGTGTTCTGGGCCTGGACACCAGGCTTTCCCGTGACTGGTTTGTGGTCGACAGCCTCAGGGTTTCCCTTTTCAGTCACACTTCCTATCCCAGCAGAGATAAGCCTGGCGGCTGCTGGGAGCACCAACCCCCCAGGGGCTGGATTCAGCCTGGGAGGGGCCGGTGTACAGTGGTCCCCCTCGGGGTCCCCCTGGGGCTGGGCGACTCGGGGCTTGGCTCCTGGACACCCAGGAGAGGCAGCGGGTGGGTCTGTGGAAAGGCCAGGGGTCCTGGGGGCTTCTAGACTCCAGCTGCTGGGAAAGTGGCCTCCTTGCCTCCGCTGCCCCTCTCCACCCCCATCTCTAAGCCTCAAGCTGCTCGTTTGACTTCTCCTTTTCAGAGCACCCGAGAGAGCCTGGATTCACCTGGCCATCGTGTGTGTCTGTGTGTGTGTGCATGTGAGCCTGCATGTGTGCACGTGTGCGCATGTGAGCGATACTGATCGAGAAGGGAGGCTCAAGGCGATTCCTAGAAAAGAAAGAAAAAAAGTGATTCCTGCCTCCAAAGCTCTGCATGGACTTTGCCCATCTTACCTGCGGAACTTGTGCTTTTATGAAGTAGCTTTAAAACAGGAAGCGGGTTTCCAAAAATGCCCCTTCCTGACAGAAGCGGGGGAGTGGTGGGAGCGAGGGTCCCAGCTCCGCAGAGCAGGTGGGTCTCTGAGAGTCGAGCGGTTCCAAAGAGCCACCCACCAATCTCCCTCATGGACTCGCCGCCTGCAGGAACCGTATCTACCTCAGGACGCGGCTTGTGTCACTGAATGTGGCATCAATGGATTGTTCACATTGACGGTCAAGGAAGAACAGGCCCTGTGCCCTTGGGCGCTGTCACCCCCTGGCCTGCAAGTATGAGCGAGGTTTTCTTCCTTGGGGGACTGGAGACGTGTTGTAGAATTTGAGAGAGGTTCAATTATTTGCCTATAGAAAGGCCAGGACTCAGGAATGATTTTGAGAAGGAAAAATGATTTATTGACGGCCGGCCGGACTCGGGAGCTTTCTGTTTCAAACCCGAGCCCCGAACAAGATTTTCAAGTTCCTTTTATACAGAGAGGAAAGGCCAAATGGTCCTTTCCGTTTCAGTTCTCAATAGGGCTGAATTAGCATATACCTTCCACATCCTAGGTAAGCTTTTAGCATGGACTTCATACATTCTAGATAAGCTTTTAGCACATGCAGTTTGCATTTTCCCTGAATATTTAAAGTTTATAGACTTTGCATTGTTAAACTTACTCAGGGACTGGAGTCATTGCCTTGGTCACCAAGGGCAGGACTGCAGCCTCTTACCGCCCCACACCCACAAGTCAGGACAGACAGCTTAGGTTAAGGTTATCTCTGAAGAGACAAAGAGCCTCCCACCCATAGCCCACATCAACGGGAGGGCTTGGGCCTCATGGGGTTTTTTGGCCGGAACCAAGAAAAGCCTAAAGGACCACGTTTCTCCTGCTGTCAAGCTCCAGGTGTCGAGGTCTTCTGGCAGTTTCCATAAAATCCGGAGGTCTTTAGAGTCTGAGATTTCCTATACCAAGCTCTGCAGTGTAGACCTAGGTGGGCTGTCCGGAGGCAGTGGCATCCCCCAGGCCCTGCTAAGCCCCCTCCCCTCCCCTGTGAATCACGGTTCTGGGGCAGCACTTCTGAGACATTTACTGTCTGGATCCCCCTGCAGCGTAAGGTCGTACTTTAGACCCTGACGTTTAGAGACGCGGCCCCATCCTCGCCGCCAGCGAGGTGAGTGCACAGGAAGTCTCCTTCCTCTGAAAGAAAGTAGAACTCTGGGAGAAGACGGTGGGGGCCAAGCCCAGCACCTGCAGCCTCAGCCGGGGGGAAAAAGGAAACGCTTAACCATGAAGTTCCGGCTCCTCCTCAGTGTCACTGTGCCAGCCACGCTGGTGTCAGTGGAACGGGAGAGCAGGTGTGTGCTTATCGCTCACAACTGCTAGGAGACTTAGGGCGGCCGCTCCCTGCTCAGGACGCGAGCTGCCCAGCAGGACTGCGCTGGGGCCGCGGGGTGGGCAGCGAGTGGCCCTTCCTGTGCTTGTAGCTGGCAAGCGACACGACCTGGGAAGGAGCACGTGTCTCACATGCATGGAACTGAGCGTGGAAACGCAAGGCTTTGGAGCCAAGTGGCCCTTCGTCCCACGCAGGCACCTTGCATCAGCCACACCTCCCCTCTGGCCAGCGTGTCCTCGTCGGGAAAAGGACGATCAGGGTGTCCCCTTGCAGGGTGTGCAGAGGACGAGGGAGAGGAGGCCTTGCCTGGGAAGTGCCCGGCGTGTCCGGAGCATAGCTGGTGTTTAATAAGCGGGAAGGATGTGTGCGTGTGGTTTCACTAGGTTCTTCCTTCTTGTGGTAAAGAGCACATAACATAAAAATTACCGTCTTAACCATTTTAAAGTGTCAGTTCCGTGGCCTTAAGTACATTCATGATGCCGTGCAATATCAGCAGTGTCTAGTTCCAGAACCTCTTCACCCCAAACGGATCCTCTGTCAACCCCCATCCCCCATCCCGCCAGCCCCGGAAACCACAACTCTGCTTTCTGTCCGTGGATTTACCTATTCGGGACATTTTGTCTAGATGGAAACATACAGTGTGCGGCCTTTGGTGTCTGGCTTTTCCCACTTATCATATGTCTTCATGGTTCACCCATGTTGTGGCATGTATCAGCACATCATTCCTTTTTAGGCTGAATAATTGTCCCGTGAGTCCTTAGCTTGGAGAATTCACAGGATCGTCCTGAACTCTCACTCTGGACAATGATTCTTTCCATTGCCCGGTCTGAGTGGACGGTATAGAGACTTTGCTACAAGGGATGTGGCCGTGGGGCCATGAGAGGGTGGGGGATGAGGGCTCAGAGCTTAGCTGGGGCAACAGTAGGAGCTCCCAGAGCTGCAGGGGTCAGGCTGCTTCTCTTGCTGCAGCTTCTTCTGGGTGCCTTTGGACTGAGCGGGGAGCTGGCTCGGCCCGGCCAGGCTGCGCACACAGAACACAAACAGGCTCCCCGTGTCCCTTCCAGATGCAGGAGAAGGCAAAGGAGATCTACATGACCTTTCTGTCCAGTAAAGCCTCGTCTCAAGTCAACGTGGAGGGGCAGTCCCGGCTAAATGAAAAGATCCTAGACGAACCGCACCCGCTGATGTTCCAGAAACTCCAGGACCAGGTAACTTGATGTCCCTGGCTGCGCCTTGATTTGGAAACCTACATTACTTCCAGGCGTCTAAGAATTCTGTGAAACACCACGTATTAGACTGCCTGGAAGCCATCTCCTCGGCCCTGTCCTAGGCAAGCTGAGGTGCATTGAGGGGCCCTTTGGGAAAGAGTGGGGCTGGAGTCCAGGGCTCAGGATTTGACCCTTGGAGTCTTCCCGGGGTCTGTTTACTCTTGATCTGCATACGATTAGAACCAGCAGGGTCACCTGCATTTTCAGCTGAGATTCTGGGGGAGGCTGGCTTTACTTGAGGAGCCCACACAGAAGAAGCAACACATGATTACAGCTGAAGGTAGGACAGACCAAAAAATCTAGAAAGCAAGCAAGAAAAGAAAGAAGGAGAAATGGAAGGAAGGGTGGGGAGAGAGGAGGAAGGGAGGGAGGTTGGCTCTAGAAAGTGGGCACAAGGACTCAGAGTGGCAGGGAATCTGGGGCTGTTCTTGCACAGTTACCCAAACACCTCCACCTACTTCTGGTGGCCCAATACTGTCGACTGGCTCTAATATGGTATTGTGATTTCTGAGTCTTAATGAAAAGGTAATAAAGTTTGACAGCATTGCCCACTTAAGGAAGAAGGAAAAATAAGATTTCCAAAATTGACCTCTAAGGGCAAACTTAAATTTTGTAGCAAATGGTCTCCTGAGAAGGTCAGCCATAATAGGCAAAGGGGATGAAACCACACTGTCGAGATCTTTTGGACCTGAATTGACAGGTGGCGCTAGTCACATCATGCTGCGGTCTTACAGAATGTTATGTACACACTCGGAGACCGACAGAACACATGCAGATTTCAGGCTGCCCCCTTCTTTTGGAGCAGCATCATATTCTTCTGCTTGGCATCCAGGTGCAAATGAGCTTTTCCCTTAACCCAGCAGTCCTCAAACTTGAACATGCCCAGAATCACTGGAGGGCTTGTTAAAACAGATGCCTAGAGTTAACCACTAAATGCAGCGGATCCAGGGTGGGCCGAGACTTGGCGGTCCTGATAAGCTCCGAGGTGACGCTGATGCTGTGGGTTCTGGGGTTACACTTTGAGAACCACCTGCTGAAACTTTGGTTTGCCTTTTTGGACCATCTGGTGTCTGCACAGAGCCTGGAGCATGTCCTAGCACCCAGGAGGCCTCATCTTTGTTCTTCATCAAGCAGGAAACAAATTACAGGTAGAAAATACAAATGTAAGAAGGAATTTGAGAATGTTTTCCAATGATGGCGAATGCAAATTCCACATGAATTTTGAATCAAATACGAGTGTTGAAGGAACTCGACTTAGCATGGGAGCCCTGCTGAGGACCTCCTGGAGGTGGTGATTTTGAGCCAAATGGGAAGCACGGCCTGGATTTGTGGAGTGAAAAGGAAGTGGAATGTATGGTGCAAAGCCAGTCCTTGTGGCAGTTGCTACATGGGGATCCCTGGCCCCACTTGGACCTCAGAATCTTTTAAAAGCTTACTGGGGCACTTTGAAGAGTAGCCAGGGTCGAGAACCCTTACTGAAGCCCCAGCATACCGAGGTGCTCAGTGGCTGCTCTCTGTTCCTGATGCCACATCCAACAGGTATTATCTCATTTAATCTCTCATTTTGCTGATGAGAAAAGCAAGATTCAGGAAGAGTAAGTCATTTGTGAGCATGAAGTCACACCAGTAGCAGGAAGTACTGGAGACAGGGTTCACACTTACTGCTCTCTCCTACTCTCACGGCCTCCTGTTTCTCCAAACCCCATGTGGCTAGGTGGAAGACAGAGATTGAAAATGCCACGTAAATACAAGTGACTCCATTTCCCATGCCTACAGAAGCAGTCAAGGCAGCGAGGGATGAGACAGGCTGATTTGCTTGGGTGGAGGGACAGGCTCCCAAGAATCCAGAGCACCTGTGGTTAGACCTGCAGAGAGACTCAGAATGGAGCCAGAACTCTGGATTCATACACTGAAAATTTAGCTGGTACCAAAAGGAGGGAACACAAGGGACAGGAATTTTTTTTTTTTTAATGCCAAACAAAATAATTTTAAAAGCAACTTTCATCTAATTATAAAAGTTTGGAAAACCAAAATAATAGGAACCCTCTAATTTGGGCATGACTTTTTGTAAACCTACAACTCCTCTAAAAAAAAAAGACAACAAAACATAGAGAGGAATTGCTCATAATCCACACCTGGATATAAGCACTAAATAACATTTGATACCTATAGTTGCCATCTTTTAAAAAAATATCTATATACTTGTGCTATATACATACTACCAATGTGGTTTAATGTAGTTCCAACTATTTAATATAAAAGAGAACTTTGATGCCTGTTGCTAAAAATTACTTGAGAGGGAGAAAGAGACACTAGCAATCTTCCCAAGACATAACTGGGTGAAAACAAGGTATTTGGAGTCTGAGCTGATGCACCGCGAGCCCGGGGAGGGCCTCTGGGTGCCGTGGCTCATGAAAGCTGCCCCCGAGGGGCCTCACTGGTGACCGTCGCTGTGTCTGCTCGGTGCTGTGTGCGGGTCTCGCCGTTCCCCGTGAGCACCCTGTGTTCCTGAGAGCGGAGGAGATGGGAGCCCAGGTAGCATGACTAGAACCACAGGATTTCACATCACCTTGAAAAGCCCCTGGGGCTTCGGCTTCGTGGAGATCGTGGGAGATCGTGACCACGGAGCCGCCTGAGCCGTCCGCTTTCTGTGCTTTCAACACCCGCCCGCCAGGAAAACTTCCAACCGTCCGGCTCCTGGCGGCATGAGCTGCCCGCTGCTCTGCAGGGTGTGGGCATGGCGGCCTCTGCTCTATAGAGCCCCAGTCCAGAACCCAGACGGACCTGGGCAGTCCTGAACTTGGACCGAGATGACCCGACCTCCAGGCTTCTTGCTTAAACAAGCGCTCCTCGGGTCCTCGCTCAGATCCTGTTGGTTCTCCGTTTACACAGTTATAACCCATTCTGCATTTCCAGTCCACTGCAGATTAGAAGGTGTCACCCGGAGAGTTATTAGAGGGTGGAGAGTGATGGGCGGCAAGCAGGGGTAACTAGCAGCCAGGGAGGAGGTGATGCTAAACACGAAAGTGATGCTAAACGCAAAACCACAGCACAGTGATCTGGAGCCGCCGAGGAGGGGGCCCACAGCCCCACGCTGTGCTGCGGGTTGGTGACCCGATCGGTGGGCCCAGGGACCCCCAAGTCATAGGGCAAATGTTAAATCACGGTCAGCATATCCTGTGAAGAGTGGTTTATACGTTTTAATAAGCTTTTGATAAAAAATAGGGATCGTGAAGGCAGGGGAGGTGGCGGGAGCGGGTGGGTGGGCCTGTGGCCATGTCTTTGGTACTTTAACGTGGAGTCAGCGGCTGGGCACGTTTCGGCTGTGGGAAGCAGGGAGGAAGAAGGCTACCTTACAAAGACCTGGTTTCCCTGTGGAGTTGCAATTCCCTGCAGCCTCTTTTCTTCCATTAAAAATCCACTCCTGAGGGGTCTAGTTCAGTTCTGGTTGATTGGCTGGCTTGTCTGTTTCTTCACTCACTCACTCCTTTATGCCTATTGTGTACTACGGGTGGTATTAGGGACTGGGGGGTGCAGAGAGGACCATGCCTGTGGGGCTTCCATGCTGATTGGTGGAGACAAATAACGAACAGACCACTTCAGAGAAAGATAAATCTAAGAAGGAAACACCCCAGGGTGATGGGCCAAGAGTGGCTAGAAGGGGTCTGCTTTGGATCTGGTAATCAGGGAGGGCTCCCTGAAGAGATGACCAAAGACCTGCATAAGTAGGAGAAGCCAGGTGAAAGACCTGGGGCAGATCCTGCCAAGGAGAGGCAAGTGCAAAGGCCCTGAGGCAGGCCTCGGCTGGCTGGGTGCACTGACTAGAAAGGTCAGTGCAGCTGAAGTGTAGTGGGTGGTGGGGGGTGGATGGGAGCTAAGGCTGGAGGGGTTGGCCCAGCTCAGGCCCTGAAACTGTGTTGACCAGTTTAATTTCAGGGATTTTGCCCAGTGGCTCTTTACAGAATGTGCCAGTCAGGCTAAGAAGGTTTGGGTCTCTCGAAGGCTGGGCAGCTTGACTCTGCTTTCCAGCTCTGGCTGTGCCTGTCCCTCAGCAGCTGGGCAAGGAAACGGGGATGCCTTAGTGCAGAGCCGTCTCTGTTACTAGATAATCAGCTGCAAACCCTTGGCCTCCTGACCACGGCTGGTTGCTCATCCCATGTGGCCCAACTTGCCTTTGGACACTCTCACCCCACCCCGTCATCACGTCCTGGAAGCCAACTTGATTCTCCGTCATCGTCACTCCGTGTCGGGCCAGCACGTGAGCCACGAGGGGGGAGTGGGAGCCCATGCTCCCATGCTGCCTCCACCTGACCCCGGGTGGGTCCCGTTTCTTAGCGTGGCTTCCATGTCCTCACCGTAACATGGGGCTTTTGGCAAATGCTTTGCTGCCTCTGTGCTACGCTGCAGAGCAGCCTGCAGCCTTCCACGCCCCGGTGTCACAAAGTCACTGCCTGATAAACACAGCCTCAGCAGGACTTTTCCCCCCTTGTTTGACCTTAGAAGCTATGAGCCCTTGGTCAAGATTCAGCCTCTTCCTGTGCCTCACTTTCCTCCTTTGTGAAATGGGGATGATGATACGGCAGTTGTGACATGCTTCCTTCACGTAGTCAGCCTCTGTGACTGGTAAACTCTTCCTGTGCTTTAGAATGTAACATGAACATGAACTTCAGCGCAGTGCAGTGGCTCCCCGGGGGCGGTTTTGCCCTCCAGGGGACATTGGGCAAAGTCTGGAGGTACTTTTGTTTCTCACCACAGGGAACTGGGGGGGGCAGGTTGTGCTATGGGCATCTAGTGGGCAGAGGCCAGGGGTGCTGCTAAACGTCTTGCAGGGCACAGGACTGGCCCATGACAGAGGATTATCCAGACCGCGACGTGGATCATGCTGAGCTTGAGAAACCCTGCCTTAATCTGACCGCCCCTCCAAGAATGTGTCAGAGCTCATGCTGCACCCCGCAGAGCCTCCAGTTCCCACCTAAAGCACAGCAAGAAACATGTATGCTTGTTTTCTCCATAGTGTATTCTGGGAAAACACTAAGATTCAACCGCCTCACGCTTTGCGCGGTGCGTTGGTGTGTGCATCTGACTTGACCCTCAGGGCGTGGGGAAGGTGGGACCCGTCACCTCAGTTTACAAGAGGACATCTGCTGGTGTGGGCAGGCCACGCGACCCGCCCAAGGCACAGCTGGGGGACCTGGGAGCGGGACTAGGGTCCAGAGCGTCTGGTTCTTCAGGACTCTTCCTGCCAGGCCACCAGCCCCCCAGGAACAGTCCTCCACACAGAGCAGTAGTGCTTGGAAATGCAGTTTTTCCGCCTCTGAGTTCGTGTTTTCCCGCCCAGCTCCTCGTCTGTGCTGCCATTTCCCTTTGCTGGATGCAGGCAGTCGCGTTACTGTCTTTGGCATTTAGGACCGAAGCTCTCGCCTCCTTTCCCTTTTAGACATTCGTCGCCCCTTCTTGGTCATGCTCCCCCCTTGTCCCCCAGCGCTGGCTGCTTCTGCAGCATTTCCATCGGTTACTCAGGCCCTGGGATTCAGCTGTCGCGGTGAGAAGGAATGAGGCGCTGAGGCCTGCTCGACGTGGAGGAACTCAGGGCATGAGGCTAAGTCAGAGGCCAGCCACAGCGGCCCGCACCCGTGCTCCCACTCCGAGCTCCCACTTGTAGGAAGGTCCAGAGTAGGGGAACCTGTCGAGACAGAAGGTGGGTGCTCAGGCTTGGGTGGGGTTGGGAGTAGGGGAGTGTCTGCGTTCCCACGGGCTGGGTGGCTCAGACAGCAGAAACTCAACGTCGATGCTGAAATCCCGGTGTCGGCGGGGCCGCGCTCCCTCTGAGCTCGCGGGGGAGAATCCTTCCTTGCCCCCTTCTTGGCGTCTGGCCTTCCCGGTCCTGGGCAGCCCTGGGCGCGCAGCCGAAGCCCGTCCACCTCGGCCCCCGTCCTCCCGTGGCCCTGCCCTCTGTGTCGGTCTCTGAGTTCCGATTGTTCTCGTCTTGTAAGAACACCCCAGTCCAGTCTGACCTCGTCTTGACTAATCGCATCTCCGAAGATCCTGTTTCCATTCACAGCACGTGGGGTTCAGACCCGAATGTATTTTTGGGGTGATACAATTCAACCCATAACAGGAAGTGACATCTACAGGGGTTTCTTCTTGAGGTGATGGAAAAGGTTCTAGAGTTGACGTGGTGATTGCTGTGCATGTCTGCATTTACTAAAAGCCACTGAACTGCACTTTCCATGGGTGAATCGAATGGCATGTGAATTATATCTCATCAGAGAAAGCTATTTAAAAATATTTGTCCCTTGGCCCCCTGAGAGCAAACAGATGGGGCAACCAGTCAGAGCAGCGAACATTAGGAAAGGGGAGGAGGAAAGAAAGGGCCTTAGAAGGTCTAACCTGGGGCCCCACGTGCGCGTCGCACGCTGTAGCACACCCACACCTGTGTCTCGGGTTGTGTACTTATCTCGTTTTTTGTTTTGTTTTCTTAATAAACTCTTTACTCTCTTACCTATATAGACATATATATATATATATTTGTAAAACTGAATACATTTTTAATAAAAGGACTGAGCCATAATGCGAAGGAGTCAACCAGTCACGTCCTGTCTAACTTGGTTTTCTTTGTAAAAGAAATTTCAGTGTCCATCTGTACTGGCCTTGGCAGCCTAGTGGCTATGCACGGAGGAAGGGCAGCTCAAATCATCCAGTGTCACTCAGGATTCTGGATGAATTCACTTTTTTTTCCTTCTCCTCCCCCTCCCCCACCTTGCTGTTTTTGCCATCTGTGTCCATTCGCTGTGTGATCTTCTGTATTTCTCTTTTTGTCTTCTCTTCTTGTCTTTCTCCTCTAGGATTCACCGGGATTTGATCCTAGGAACCTCTGATATGGAGAGAGGTTCCTTATCACGTGCGCCTCCTCAGTTCCTGGTCTCTGCTGTGCTTCACCTTGACTTCCCCCTTCATCTCTCTTTTATTGTGTCGTCATCTTGCCACGTGACTCACTTGCGTGGGCACTGGCTCGCCACGCGGGCACCCATGTGGGCACTCAGCTTGCTGCGTGGACACTGGCTCACTGTACAGGCGCGCTTTCTCTTCTTTTTTACCAGGAGGCCACAGGGATCGAACCTGGGGCCTCCCATATTGTAGGCGGAGGCCTTGTCACTTGAGCCACATCCACTTCCCTGAATTCACTTTTTAAATGACTTTTAACTGTTAAGTTAGTGCATGGTCATTATAAAGATAAAGAAAAGAAAATTCAAGTAACTCAGGAGGATTTGAAGATAAAGTTAAAATCTCCCAGGCCCCACCTCTTTCCTCTCATTCCCTAGTGGTAACTATATCATGGTGTGTCTCCTTCCAGACCCTTCTCTGATAGCATTTAAGAATAGTGCACTTTGAAATCTGCTCAGAGACTTGAGTTTGTGCCATGTCAAAGATTTAAAGCAGAATTTTGGTCGCACGGTTTCTCAGCACCAGTTCACAACCTTTTTCTCGCTGAGGGCGCTGGTTTGAATTCTGGAACAGCAAAGAGGTCTGTGAAGACGGGAGGTCAAGAGCATCTGCAGCTCAGTGGTTGAGCACCTGCTTCCCACGGACATGGACCTGGGTTTAACCCCCAGTACCTCCTAAAAAACTCAAAAACAAAAACACCCTGCAAAGATCATCCGCAGAAGGCAACTTTAACTTTAGAGAACTACTTTCTCAGTTCCTGTGAAAGGAGGTCACAGGTTTGAAGGGAAGGGGGGGTCCTCGTTTTAGGGGTTCCGAAGCCTGCACACCAAAGCAGGATTCCGCGTGCTGCCGGAAGCCGGCCCCTGCCCTTCAGGGTTGGTGCTGGAGCCTATGCTGAGGAAGGCGGAGTGGAGGTGGCTTCCCCCCTGGAAAGGCAGTCCCCAGCCTTCCGATGCTGAAAAAAATGACTTCAGAGATGTCAGCACTCCAGCCACATCCTCGACAGAGAAAAGAGCCATGAATTGGGGTTCTTTTTAGCAGCGTAGTGTCTTTGAATTTCCCCAGAACCCAGGATGTGAGAAACACTTCTTTTTAGACATCAATAAGAAGGGCTGGACGAGCTGGTGGGGACCCGGGTGGGAGAGGGGCTGCCTTGTCTCCGGGGGTCATGCAGGGGCCCGTCCCTCCCCAGCCCCTCATTTCTCCAAATGAGACGTTGGCCTGAAAGAGATCGCGGGTGCCTCTCCTGGCCTGCGGAGAGAAGGCGAGAGCCTGGCGTTCCGGACCTTTCAGTCCTGGTTGCCAGCTGACATTAGTCCCTAAAGATCAAGCCCAGTCCAGAAATTGGCATTTTTCTAGCGTGCAAAGCCACAAAGGGCAGGTCATGGTGTTAAGTTCAAATGGAAGGAAAGTCAACCCCCCAGGTCTACCACAGCCGTTTGCTTTATGAGTGGAGGGGTATAAAGGGCTGTATTTGACATACTTTGGGATTTTTTTGAAAAAACTTTAAAAAAGGGTTTAGGGGAATTGGAAAAGTGGCAAAGGCTCCAGAACAACATTCACGCTCCTGACGGCAAAAAGCAAAAGGAGAAAACGCCTTTGCTCTGAGAAGAAGGCATGTCCCTCGGGCTTTGGATTCAGGATTGTCGACTCCAGGGACAAGTGCAGAGATGGCTGCACGCGCAGGATGCCCTGCCTCGGGGCCTGGGAGGGAACTTTGCCCCAGGCCATGTCTAGGGTTTGTCTGGAGTTCTGATCCCTTCCCTGACCAGTCACCCACCCCTGGTGGGCCTGTCCAGGAAGCGGCAGCGCCCTTCTGGGTGGGGGCACGGCCCTGTGGGTGCCCTGCTTGGCGCCTGGGGGCACGGGCTGCCTTAGAAGCCCTGTCGTCTCCCCTGCGCCCTGCCCGCCTGCCCGCACACCTTCTGGGTGCTCCCCGTTCCCACATCAGAAGAGGGTCCTTCATCTCAGGGCTGGGACATCCCTGCTTGCGCCTTGCCCCAAGAGCCTCTCCGGGGCCTGGCCAATTCTGTCCTTTCGTCGGTGAGGCCGGGAGGGAGTCGGGCGTGCCTTCTTCCCGCTTGTATACAGTCTGCACAGAGCCGTGATGCAGAGGCGGCAGTGCTGGCCGCCGCCTGTCCACAATTTCGTGTGAAAACTAATCAGAGTTCTTGAAGCAAATGTGAAATCACAGTAAAACAACTTTTTCTGTTGCATTAAAGGAATTTTGTTTCTCTCCTTGTACCCGGTTGAAATAGCATGGCAGAGAGTTTCGAAAAGCAAGGAGGATGCAGCGTTTAGTTTGAGTCTCTAGATGTACGTGTCTTCAGAGAACTGTTCAAATATTTATTAGGCTGGAAATGCAATTAATGGGGACAGTGATGAAATGTTCCCTGAGGGGCCTTCGAGGCAGGTTCCGCCGTCTGCGTCAGTGAGGGAATCCTTTCTGGAACATCAGCTTCCGCCCAGTCGAACCCTGCAGTTGGACATTTCTCCTTGCAAAAAGGAAAATTCCGATGAGTCGCCGCCTGGGATTTGCAGAGGGGGGTAGCCTGGAGGACGGCCCTCCTGCTCAGTTGCTCACCCGCGGGAGGAAGGCTTCCTTCTCACTTTTCACCCAGAGTCCTGCCGCCAGCTGCCTGCAGGACTGGATCCCAAGGCAACGGGGCTAAACAGTTTACCCTCCAGGCACGCAGCTCCTGGATGGGGCTGCCAAAACCCCAAACCCCGCTGAGCCGCAGCTGCCTTGGCCAAAAAAAAAAAAAGTTCCAAATACATCGTGGCTGCCAGCTTGCTTTCCTCCTCCACTGGCCGCCTGTCTCTTGAATTGACCGTCTGCTTTTGGCTTTGCTCTGATGCTTCCTGCCACTGCCGCCCCAGCTTTGTGTCCACTTTGGACTTTCTCTTCCCTGCAAGCAGCTTCAGGAGTCTGACAGCGCTGGATGAGGTCAGTGCTCCCGGAGGGGGTCTGGGTGTGTGTGGAACCATCTGGGACCACTAAGACCGGCTCCTGCCCTGTGCGTGTGTAGGCGTGAGATGAACCCTGTCAGCTGGCCGGCGCTTCCTGGAGCTGTCGGAACAAATGACCACGCACTGCAATTTGTTCTCTCACAGTTCTGGAGGCTGTACGTCCTCAGTCCAGGGGCCATGCTCTCTCTGAGGGCCCTAGGGGGAGATCCTTCCAAGCTTTTGGGGCTCCCAGTCATCCTTGGCATCCTGGGCTCGTAGCAGCATCACTCGGTCTCCGCCATGGTCTGCACGTGGCCGTCGTCCCTCGCTGTGTCTCTCTGGGTGTCCTCTCCTCTTCCGAGGTCACCAGTCATTGGATTTCGGGCCCACCTTAAATCCAGGGTGATCCCACTCGCAGATCCTTAACTAACCCTATTTCCAAATAAGATCACCTCCTGAGGTTCTGGGTGGACATGAATTTCAGGGGACGCTCTTGGGGAGGTTTCTTTCCCACTTTTACCCCCCCACACACATACATAACTGAGAGAATGCTTAGTAGGAGGCTGGCGCTCCTAGGTGTCCACTGGAAGGCGCCCATGGCAGCATTGCTCCCACCTCTGGGTGCCCGTTGGGCGGTTCCTACTCGGTATACATGTACCAGACCTGCTCGCGGCCACTCGCCGCCAGGATAAAGAAGGCTGCGGTGAGAAGCTGCGCAGACTTCCTTGAAAGAGATCGAAGGAGGCGTCTCCATTTTTCAAACCATCTTTCTGGGCATCATCATCCATGAGGGGCTCTGGGACGGGAGGACCCCAGGTGGAGCCAGCAGGCAGCTCAGAGCCCGGAAAGATGGGGCTACTGGGAGCCACCTCCTCCGTCCTCAGATCCCAGCCAGCGCAGCTGCCTCCACTGCAGCACCAAGAGGTGGCCAGGGGCTCCCAAGTTTTCTCTCCGGGCTTTTCACACTTGGCGGTGGCAGGGAGTGGCCCTTAGGCTCTTGTTAAAACCCAGCAGCCCCTTCCCCTCTGAGCTGGCTCAGCTCGTTCCAGTCAAGTTCCAGCCTTTTGGCTGGTGCAGCCCCTTCCCCCCTCCTCCCCGCCTCCTCTGGCCCGGGGGCGGGGGTGGGGGGTTCCAGTTGCGCCTTTTTCTTCTCTCCTTTGATGTCTCAGAGCCAGACCGGCAAACAGGATGTTCGGTTCCCACACGCCAAGAGCTCAGACGAGACACTGGGGCTGCAGCGCATCCTGCTTAGGCAGGTGGGTTCCATCTGCCGCGGGGCTGGGTGCAGGAGGGGCTACGCACTGGATGCCGGGGCGGGGGGTCACTCAGGAAGCTGGTGTCGTTCAGCACACTTTGAGCATCCGTTCCAGACTTTGAGCTGGGGGGGAACCTAAAACTTCCCTTGTGCCAGGGAGGGCTGGTTAATGCAGTTGGTGAGGGATGCTTCACCCACTTGTGTGTGGGGGAGAAGGGGTGCCATATGATCATGGCATTCCTCAACCTGCCTCCCAGGCTTGTGAATTTTGAATTTCCTGGGAGTTTTTTAATTTTTATTTTTTTTAATGATTTCTCCAAATTTTGGCAAATGATAATCACGTCTAGGATTGCTACAAAATAGGTAACTGCTGTGGAGAGGCACGGACGGAGGCTTAAGGGACATGGTGTTTCTGAGCAGGTGGAGATCTTTGGCAATTCTGGGAAGCACCAGGAGAAGGGCAGGCAGTACCTTTACTCATTAAAGGAAAACCAAAAATCCTCAGTCTTTCCTTAGGCTGTGGACGCCGTTCATAGCAAAATGACTGGCGTTGTTACCGTAGCTGATGCCATCTTGGGTTGGGAAAATGAAGGGGTAAAGGCCGAAGGTTCTCTCCAGGGGCACCTGCCATCCCCCAAGCAGATGTTCAAGGTCCTTAGCCCCCGTCAGATGTTTAAGTTACAAAATGGTTTGCGTGTGTGTTGAAGGGCATGCTTCAAAGTCATCAGGGTTTTCCCATCCACTTGATGACCACACCCAGCAGTGAGTGACATTCTAGACACCTCCGGAACTTTCCGTCTTGTTGACCCATGTTAGTTCAGTGAGTGAAGGCACCAGGGTGCATGGTGTGAATTGTTAGTCGACAGAATGTTCTGGAAGTTAAGTTGAAAGGTCCAAGACGAGAGAGACGAATGGGAAGAGCTTTCTCAGAAGAGATTATATCCCTTGTCTGCTGGAAAATGTGTTCCTCTTCTCCTCTCCCCACTCCTTTTGCAGATCAGGGGGCTGGGGAAGGATGGCTTGGTGTGGGGTGAGGGTAGGTGCAGTGGATTGAGTAGCGTCCCCCCAAATTCGTGTCCACCCAAACCCAGAATGTGACCTCATTTGGAAAGAGGAGCTTTTGTAGATGTGATGAAGCTAATGTGAGGTTACGGGGTTAGGAAGGGCCCGAAGTCCACTGACGGGCATCCTGGTAAGAAAAGGAGGCGGGATGCACAGAGAAGGCCACGTGAAGATGGAGGCGGAGCCTGGGGTGGTGCGGCCACAGGCCAGGGGCCACCAGGAGCCACCAGAGGCTCAAGAGGCCAGGAAGGCTCCTCCGCTAGAGCCTTGGGGGGAAGTGCCGACTTCTGGCCTCTGGAACTGTGAGGGAATCAGAGCGGTTGCCTAAGCCACCCAGTATGTGGTACTTTGTTCTAGCAGCCACGGGAAGCCAGTATAGTAGGTGAGATCAGTCCAGTGGATGGCCGGGGTGCTCTTTTGGGGACAGAAAGTGGCAACCCCCTAAATGGGGCGTTTAAGCTTGCTCAGGGGTCCGCCCCAGCTCTTTGCACATGCATTTGCGTTCTGTAGCTGACTGCTGCCTTTTAAAATTAGGGGCTGTGCCTGAAGTCTCTCCTTGCTAAGATTGTAGGTTTACTCTCCTGCCCTGCGTTGAATAAACCTCATTTTGTTTCTTGGCATAATAATAGATTTGTTTGAAATCTTGGATGCCTGACTTACTGGGAGCCTTAAAGATAGTGGTGGCTTCTGACCTAAAAGTGGCCCTATAGCTTCACTGTCTCTATCCCATGGTTTCTTTTCTGTTCTCTCAAGCACCTGGAGAAATGCATGCCTTTATTAATTATCCGAGTAAAGCAGAGGTTCTTAGAGGACCACTTGATAAAAGCTATGAATCAGTATTGTTAAGTCTATACTTCAGTGGAAAATAAAGATCTATTCATTCTTGTGACCCTCTAAGTTGTATATTCCTTGAGAATATTGACCCAAACATCCAGGAAATCTGCTTTGTCTAGCACATGGCTTACTTAGGCTCTGTCTGCAGGTGTTTCTACATGTCTGTATTCCCTGGCATATGGTCGGTCTCTAATAAATATCTGATAGAATGATTTGTGGCCTGGATTAGCCGCAGTCTTCAAATGCTTTTTCTTTTCTTCCTTAGATCTTCAATCTCATGAAGTACGACAGCTACAGCCGCTTCTTAAAGTCTGACTTGTTTTTAAAGCACAAGCGAACCGAGGAAGAGGAAGAAGATACACCCGATGCCCAAACTGCAGCTAAAAGAGCTTCAAGAATTTATAACACATGATTTGCCCCCCACATACACACACACAAAAGAGCCCAGGAGAGCTTTAGGAAGCATGGGAACTCACTCTTAGGTCCGTGCAGGGTTTATCATTGCTGTGTTATTTGCAAGGACTGAAGTGTACATCCCATTCGATGAGATGTATGTATGATTAACTGCTTGACCAGTAAGTTTTGCACAATGGCTAATCTTACATAAAAAAAAAAAAGCTTTGACGTTTGCAGTACACACACACACCGTGGGAAGATTCCTTAAACACTGGACACTTTCAGTATTTTTTAGCGTGATTAAACTTCCACAGGAGGCAACAAGGTGAAACAGAACCACTTGACCTTTTCATCTTTGCCCTGCCCTGGGATGACTGCTCAGGCACGCCCTGGGAATCACTTTGCAAATTAGCCCGAGAATAAGTTAATCTGACAAACTCAGGCCCCGGGGGTGGGGGTGGTATTGTCTGTCTGGCACTTGTAGGGTTAAATTCTTCTCGAGAGCAAGTCAGTGCTGGAAAAAGAAAATTAATCACTGACAGTTTCTAAAGATTTGGGGAGCTGTGTGAGCGTCATCAAAGGGTTATTATTTCTTGTGCGTGGGTTTGCCTGGTTTTGCCCACAACCCATGACATTTCATGCAACACAGATAAATAGTTCGTCTTGACAGAAACAAGACTTCAACGGGGAAGGGAAAAAAAAAAAGACAAATGGGAAATTGTTCAGGGTCCCCATGGCAACGCAAGGTGGTGTTGAATGGGGCGTGGTGTGAGACGGCTGGAGATGGAATCCTGGGATGGGGCTGGAGATGGAATCCCGGGATGGGCCCGTTCTCCCCCGCCGTCTGGGGACAAATTGCAACCCCTGCTTCTCTACTCCGACCCTTTGGCAGGCTTGGTAACCCGGGCTTGAGACTTCAGCAGGGGTAAAGGGACGCTGTGTTTTAAGTCTGCTCTTCTGGGGGCGGGAGAGAAAGGGGGACAGTGGGTCCCAGCCTGCCCAGAAACTCCTTTTTACGGTGCCATCCCCTCTGCTGACGGCCCCTGCCTTTTGCTGGGGCCAGGTGCTGCTGCTGTTGCTTTTCCCAGCTGCTTTGCCAAACCCTAGACTCCTCTTTATGCAAACAAGGCAGCCAGCCTCCTCGGGAGCCGTCCTGCTGACTCTGCCCCTTTGAAGAACTCCCTGGAGTGGAGGGTGCCTGTGTCAACTATTGCTCAGCCTTCTCTGAGGTTGGAGGGGAGGGCCGGGTAGTTAGGAAACACGGTTCAGCTGGGGGTGGACGGGTTTGCCCGTTACCCGGCAGGTGACCCTCCCTGGGATGATGCCTCGTGCGGGCCCCCGGCTTCTCCAGCCTCGTCCATCCCCTGGGTTACATGCTGCTTGTCCCCCAGTGACTTCCACCGTGGGCCTGGGGAAGGGCTGGCCCTCAGGCAGCCTTTTACTCAGAGCTGAGCAGCCCAAGGGGCGTTTGCGAGAAGCAGTAGGTACCACACGCCACGACAGAAGGGGTTCTCCCCGCGGGCAGGCCTGCCCCCATCCTGTCGGCCTACCTGTGGAACCTCAGAGCTCTGTCGCCATCCCGAGAATGACACCTGCAGTCCATTTTCAAGCTGAGGAGTAGAGCTGTGTGTTAAAGGGGATGGGCTCGATACCAACAGGCTCTTTAGTGCACCGTTGGTTTTACTAACCAGCAACGGGCAGGGACACAGACCCCTGCCCCGGTGCCCAGGCGCTGAGCCGCCTGGTCAGCCCCCCTGGGAGAGCATGTCCTGGGCAGGCCTCTGGGACTGGGGCGGGCTGGGAGGCCTCTTCACCCTTTAACACTGGGTTCAGGGTGCCTGTGAGGTGGTGATCTCTTTATAAGCACGCAAATAAAAGAAACAGCCTGCGCTAGGGAATTAGGAAAGAAAAGCCTTTTCCCTGTGGAGCTTCCTGGAGAGCAGAGTGCCCGGGAGACGTGAGCTGCAGGATTTAACCACAGCTTACTCCTGTCAGCGCGGCTCTGCCACTTCCTCCTGCTCGCTCTGCCGGCTGCTTCCGTCTAGGTCAGTAGGAGACCTGAGGCATATACATAACTCGGTTCCCCGAAGTGATCACCAAGGTGAGACCAAACTGGTGTGGGAGGAATTCACACAGCCAGATAGAAGCTGGAAAGAAGCTTCGTCCCTGTGTACATCTAGGATAGATAGGATGGGCTCAATGGTATTTAAGGACTAATACCATTGATTAGTACTTAAATTACATCTACGGTAGGCTGGGATCTGTGTTCAGTGCTGAGATGCATCAGGGGCAGAAGACAGATGTGACAATCCATGTTCTAGTGGAGGCTGTAGTCTGCAGGGGTCTCAAACTCAGCCTGTGGGGCTCTCAAACTCAACCTGTGGGCCATGAGAAGCATTTTGTTGTGTTTGGTGGGGCCCATGTTTTAAAACTTGGATGCGAATGCCTTCAGCAGAGGGTGTGTGTAATGTGCAGTTAGCCTCAGGCCTCACCATTCCCTATCACCTAATAACAGGTTGCTTATCAGTTAGCTCCCTCCTTTGTGCCCTGATCTCCCTTTCCCATGTGTGGAGAGCACAGCTGGGTGACGTCTGTGACTCTGTGGTCAGTAATTACACCTCCCTATCCACTCTCCTGGCCTGCCCAGTTCTCTTAGGGTATGATGTGGACCATTTCCTCCCCGGGGGCTCTAACCATCACACCTTCTCAACTACAGAATGTCCCTCTGAGGCATCATGGGGACCAGCTCACCTTTGCAGAGCACCTTACTGTTTCCGAGTGCTTCTCCCCCACTGCTTCAGCCACAAAGCCTTACACAGGGATGGGAAACAATGAGACCCGTGCTTGCCACCAAAACACGGCCTGCCAGGTGGAGTCTGAGGCTGGCACCAAACCTCCCATCTCCTGACCCAGCATGCTTTTTGGTCCATCCTCTGCCTGGATAGGCTCCCCAGAAAAGCCCAGGTCCGGGGTGAATACTGGCTTTTTGGAAAAGACACTTATTCCCATGACATTTCATGAGCACCATGTCCCAGGTAGTAGGTATGGGGGTGTAGGGGTGTGAAAGAACAGGTGTTAATCCTGCCCTCAGGAAGCAGCTGGTCAACCAGTGAAGGAGTCCTCACAAGAAAACTATGAGAAAGTGGCCAGTGCCTAGGACAGGGACCGATGGCGAGTGACCTGCTGGCTATGCTCATCTCTGAAGTTTACAAGCTGGGCTGTTTGGCCTTTCCCCAAAATAGCAGTATCAGTGCAGAAGTGATTTTTTTTTAAATATGAGGAGGAGAGCTCTATTCTTTTGATGATAAGCTTGTAATTTCATTCTCAGGTGAATTCCGGAGAAGGATGGGCCAGCCAGTTAAGTTTCCTGTTGTGGCTTGGCAAACAAGGGCATTTGTCCATAGGGTTGGGAGCTTCCAGCCCTGAATTTGGTAGCACACTTTGTTTACCGCCTTTGCAAACCACTAGATGAGCTGCAGTCACGACTCACATTATGTCATTACTTTCATTTTGGCTGTGGAGGGTCTAGAACTTGCATTATTTAAGTGCTACATAGTCTTGTTGCACTATTTGCTCCAGGGTTTTCTTTCATTGCTTTCCCCCACAAGGGTAGTTATGTAAAAGTGTGGGTTCCTGGGCAGGGGAGAGGGAAATGTCATGCACAGCTTGCGGAGGGGTAGAATTGCTGTGTTGAAATGGTCCCTGAAATTTAGGCAGCGTCCAAGGATCTCCTGGGATTCCCACAGGCACCGCGAGCCTTGCAAGTCCGAAGTTGTTCAAGGAGAAAACTGGGGGTCCCTCTTCCAGGGCCTCCAAGTGAGGGTTGTACCCTGTGCTGGGGCGCTTAGCTGAAGGAGTGCTCCTCTTGTCAGAACTCGTGCCCCCTGCTGGGTGCTGCAAACTCCTGGGAGAAGCAGGGTATTTTCCCAAAGTCCACAGAGCCATGGGATAAGGGCAACTGAAAGTGGCCCGAACCGCTTCCTCGTTACTGCACGTCCACATCTGCCCCATCAGTAAATCTTCTAGATTCTTCTCTAAAATCCAGCTTGACTGCATCCACACCCTCCCACCCCTCGCCCATGGGCCCGGGCTAAGCCCAGACGGCTGTGACAGCCTCCTAGCCGGCCAGGACCTCCTTCCTCACCTGGCCCCACCTTGACCCAGCAGGCCCCCAGCAGCAGCCAGGGCCATCTTTTCCAAGCATGAATCTTACATGCTGATCTCTCTGCTTAAGCTCCTTCCAGACCTTCCTCTTGTTCTCAGAATAAAAACGCAGACCACGACCGTGACCCCAGCCCCGCCTCACCCTCTGCTCCCTCCGCTCTCCCTCTTCCCCTCTGCTCTGCCTCACGTGGGATCCTTGAGCAAGGCAAGTGTGCCCGAGCCTTCGCACCTGCTGTCTCCTCTGCCCCGGACGGCCACCTCCCGACCTTGACGTGGCTCCTTCTCGACCTTCATGTCTCCAGGTCCCTTACCTCCTGGGGGAGACCTTTCCTGAGGACCCCTTCCCAGCAGCCCCCCACTTTGTACCCCTTCTGAGGTGGGTAAGCCCAGGGCGATTTATCTTTTACAAGTTTGTGATTCCTCGCCCCAGGGATGGAGACCCAGGCTGTGCTGCCGTGTTCCCAGCACTTCCCCCAGAGGAACCCCAAACTTGGGCTCCGCAAACATTACCTGAGTGGGCGAATGGATGCCGAATGGATCCGATTCACCACTTGGCACCTCAGTGCTGCTCCTCAGTAATGCGCAGCCTGTGACATTGTCATAAAAATGGGTCAGGGGAGCTTCGTGTTTCCGGAGGGCCTCCCGCATGCCAGCCATTGTCCTAGGCACCTGCAGATGGCATTGGGCATCTGTACGGTTTCCACTCTGCCAGTGGGAACCGCTCCTGGGAGCTACTGGGAAACCTATACCAGGTCACTATGGCTGAGAGTTGGTGGAGCCAGGATTGGAATCTGGGTCTTTTAAAATTTTTAAATAATTATTTTTTTATCGTGGCAACATGTATATATAAGATAAATGTTGTCATTTTAACCGCTTTTTAAGTGTACAATTCAGTGGCAGTAATGACATTTGCAACATTGTGTTACGATCACCACCATCCATTACTGAAATTCTTTCACCCCGGAAACTGTACCCATTAGGCAATAACTCCCCGTCTCCGCCGTCCAGCCCCTACGAAGCTCTAATCTACTCTCCGTCTCTGTGAATTAGAACCTGGGTCTTTTCGTCCTTTCCCTACCACGAGGCTGGGCCAGATTTCAGCCCTGGCAGAGTCTTGATTGTTACAGCTAGAAAGTGATTATTTGGCGGGGAAGGCTGCCATCCAGCTCTTCTTTTTCTTTTTTTTTAATAAACTTTTAATTTTAGAATAACTTTAGATTTACAGAAAAGTTGCAGATGGTACAGAGAGTCCCCAGTTTCCTCTACTGTCAACAGTTTACATTACCATGGCTCTTTTGTCAGAACTACTTCTAAGGACACTCCAGACCTTATCCAGGGTCACCTAGTGTCCTCTGTATTCCAGGGTCCCAGCCAAGATCCCACATTTAGTGAGCCTGTCTCCGCCATCCTCGGGCCTCAGGTAGTTTTCCATCTTTCCTTGTTTTTCATGACCTTGACAGTCCTGGGTACTGCTCAGGTAGTTTCTGGAATGCCCCTCAAGGCGGACTTGTCTGATGTTCTTCATGGTTAGGCTGGGGTCAGGGGGTTTGGGAAAATGCCCCGAGGCGGGGTCCTTCTCATCACGTTCCATCGGGGGTACGTGACATCAGCACGACACCCTGCCCGTGGTGGCGTTCTCCCCCTTCCCCGACTCTATTACTTAGAAGCAAAGTCACCAGTCCTGCCCAAGGAGGCAACGGGAGTGAGGACATATGCTTCAGTGCCTGGAGGGGGAGACTCGACCTCGGTTATCCGGAATTCTTCAGTAAGGAAGACCGCTATTCTCCATGGATGTGTTTTTCATGTATTTAAGTCAGTGTAGAGTCGGGTATATTTATTTCATACTGTTATATATACATACCTTTTGCTGGGCTTTTCATCTGGGTGCTTTAGGCTTTAGGGCGGCGCTCAGGCTGGCCCCTGCCTCCTGCCTTCTCCACCCACTCTTCCTTTTCCCCTGCACCTGAGGCCGCAGCCGGCCCAGCCGGGGAGGCGGAGCCAGGTGCTCCTCGAAACAGTTCACTTTCAAGACTGAGGGTACCCTCCTATTTGCTTCCTTGTTAAGCATTTAAACTCCGTTTTTTAAACTGCCGGGGCACACAGATCGCCTAAGAGTAACAGACGTCTGCTTGATAGAGCTGCTTCCTAGGAAAAGAATTTGCTGCTTCTTGGTCTCCAGAGGAAGGATGCCTTTGCAAGTATGTGGCTTTTGGTCCACAGGTCGTCCCGCTCGCCCTTGTAGGAAGCAGGGTGCCGCCGGCAGCGTTGTCCACGTCCGGGTTTCCAGGTGCTGGCTGGGCGCAGGGGTGAGACCTGCCCACCCAGGGGAGCCTTGCTCGGCGTTTTCCTCAGCTGTGACGTCACTCCCCGTGAACGGAGGCATGGACATGTGGAGCCACCTCTCCTAAATGGGCAGGACTCCACGAGGAACTTCTCAGTGATCATCATTCTTTTATTATGTTGTTATTATTACTGTTTTACTATTGGTTAGCGTTGAGATTTCAGTTAAGATCCTGTCGCGGAGTGTGTTTAAATTCTAACCCAGCTCTACCACCTGCTAGCTGTCTGACCTTGGACGGGTCACCGTCTCCCTACGCCTAAGTCCCCTCCCCTGTTAGGTGGGGATAATATTGGTCTGATCCCTGCCTGAGGTCCGATGAGGTGGCACGTGTCATGTGCTGAGCACGGTGCCTGGCCCGTAGGGGTCAATAAATTGTAATTATTATGGGGCCACTGAGCGGCCATGTGGCTGTCCAGGGCCACACAGGGAAGGTGTGGCAGATTCCTGACTCCTGGGCCGGGGCCCGTTTCACTCTCTCCCGGCTCACACCTTCCGTCCTCCTCCCACTCCCGCCAACCCCCCACTTCCCCGCAACGGCCCCGCGGCATTTGAGGGGCCACAGGAGGAGCCTCCAGGGCTGGATTTGAGTACTGCTGGGATGACCGACTTCTTGAAAGTGGGTATATTCTCAGAGAAGGTGAGGGTGACAGCCTTGGGGTGCACCCACACCTGGGGGTCCAGAGGATGAAGAGCTGAGGGGCAGCCAGGGAGGTGAGCACGAGACCCAGGTGGCGGGCGCCCCAGAAGCCGGAAGCCAAGCTGCTGGAAGCCGGGCCCAGCCAGGGGCAGCGAAGTCTGAGAGGGTCCCTGTGTGGCCGTCAGGTCCCCACGGGCGTCAGAAGGAACAGTGTCCGTGGAGTAGAGGGGCTTGCGCTTGACTCCCGGGCAGAGGAGTGAGAAGACAGCAAGGTTTGCCTGTTCTTCCAAGGAAGGCACAAGTTCTCCAAAGCAGCCTCTAGTATCAGTTCCCTTGGCATACAAAAAACCATGGTTTCCCAGGGAAGAGCCTCTCAGGTAGCTTCCAGGAGTGGAGGGAGCTCAGGGGAAGACACCTTCCCGAAGTTCCCAGCTCGAGCTCATGGGGGAGCTAGTGAGCCACAGAGGGAAGGAGGCGCTCGGCTCCCAGCGGGGCGTGGTGTGGGGAGGCGGATTCCTGCAGTCAGGGCGACCCTCCTAGGCCCCGCGGTGCCCTGCGGTGCGCCCTTGCCAGGTCGAGGGGAAGGGGTCTTGATGTTCATAGGTGTCCCAGAGCTCAGGCCCCGGGGCTGCCAAGTCTGTGCCAGGTGACCACAGCCTTCACCCTGATCTCCAGGTGTGACGGACAGAGACTGGGACTGCGCAGGCAGGGGGCATGGCAGTGAGCGGCTGCTCCCACCCTTCGTAGCCCCCACATTTCCCTGGCTGCCAGGCGCTTCCTGGGTGTGCACGGAGGTTTTCCTTCGCCCACCCCTTTCCACTGGATCCCACCCCCTCCCTGCCCTGGCCTCTGCTGGCCCTGCCGGTTTGTTGCCTTCCTGGAAGACCTCAGATATTCCACAGGGCCTTCAGTGGGAGATAGTTTAGTTCATTTCACCCATTTTTTAAAAATTTATTTATTTATTTATTTTATTACATTCAGAAAATATGAGGTCCCCATATACCCCCCACCCCTCCTCCCCCTACTCCTCCCCCCGTAGCAACAATCTCCTCCATCATCATGAGACATTCATTGCATTTGGTGAATACATCTCTGAGCACCGCTGCACCTCATGGTCAATGGTCCACACCATAGCCCACACTCTCCCACAGTCCACCCAGTGGGCCATGGGAGGACACACAATGTCCGGTAATTGTCCCTGCAGCACCACCCAGGACAACTTCAAGTCCCGAAAATGCCTCCACATCTCATCTCTTCCTCCCATTCCCCACACCCAGCAGCCACCATGGCCACTTTCTCCACACCAATGCCACATTTTCTTTGATTACTAATCACAATAGTTCATGAATAGAATATCAGTAAGTCCACTCTAATCCATATTCTATTCCTCCATCCTGTGGACCTTGGATTGGTTGTGTCCACTCTACATCTATATCAAGAGGGGACTTAGATTCCACCTGGATGCTGGCTGCAATCCTCCTGCTTTCAGTTGTAGGCACTCTTGGCTCCATGGTGTGGTGGTTGACTTTCTTCAACTCCATGTTGGCTGAGTGGGGTAAGTCCAATAAACCACTTTCTTCAACTCCATGTTGGCTGAGTGGGGTAAGTCCAATAAACCAGAGTGTAAGAGCTGAAGTCTGTTGAGGCTCAGGGCCTGGCTATCATATGGTCAGTCCAGAGATTCAGATCCTCTGGGTATATATTAAACCCCAGCACCAACTACAGTTCTGGTAAATGTAACAGGAGAGGCTTGTGAAAAAAGATCACATCTGAGTCCAGCTCCATCACACAGAAACACAAACTCCAAAGAAGGGCCAACTGACATAGCACTGAACTCCATCTGCCATGACCATAGAACCTGTGGGTCTCTGTAGCCCTCAGAAGAACTAATACCTGGGGTCGTATCTACTTTATCTGTCTCTCATTTCACTCATTTTTTAAAAGCCATGCTAGGGAAGCGGACTTGGCCCAATGGATAGCGCGTCCGTCTACCACATGGAAGGTCCGCAGTTCAAACCCCGGGCCTCCTTGACCTGTGAGGAGCTGGCCCACGTGCAGCACTGATGTGCGCAAGGAGTGCCGTGCCACGCAGGGGTGTTGCCCACATAGGGGAGTCCCACGCACAAGGACTGCGCTCCATAAGGAGAGCCGCCCAGCGCGAAAAAAAGTGCAGCCTGCCCAGGAACGGTGCTGCACACAAGGAGAGCTGACACAGCAAGATGACGCAATAAAAAGAGACGCAGATACCTGTGCCGCTGACAACAACAGAAGAAGACAAAGAAGAACGCGCAGCAAATAGACACAGAGAACAGACAACTGGGGCGGGGGGCAAGGGGAGAGAAATAAATAAATAAATAAATCTTAAAAAAAAAGCCATTCTATAAATTTTTTTAATGCTCAGAAACAATGTTCTGAGGCAAGGTTGTTAAAGAATGGTGGGGACATTGTACAATAAACAATATTCCTTATAAAATATAAAATATAAAATATAAAATAAAGTTATATCAATAAGGAGATGGAGATGACTGGCAAAACGCAGAGCGGCTTAAAGGTTCAAAATGGTTGAAATTAAACTTCTCCCTTTTTCACCTCTGACTTTTCAAAGCATATCTCCAAATTCTCATTTTTTTTGCCTTCTCTTTTTGGGGTGCTCTTTCTCAAATGCAGTTATTATTTCAGAAGCCTTCAAGACATGAGGCTCAAATTTCACTCTTTCCTCCCCAACTCTTGGAGGAAGGGGGAACTATTTTTTTCAATTGAGCTGTAACTAATATTCAGGAAAGCATGCATATCTTCAGCGCAGCTCAGTGAATGTCCACATTTGTCTACACCCCATACAACCACTGAGCTATAGGATACTTCCGGCATCGGGGATGCAGTTTGTAAGGGGTATCTTAAGAAACTCACCCCAGGAGGAACATTCAATGTGAGCCCTGGGGGAAGGAGGTCCTGGGATGCTGTGGTGGGTGGGGATGAGGGGGGGATGTGTGTGGGTAGGCTGGGTGGGGTGGAGAGGGGACCCCCACCGCACTTGCCCTGTTGCCATCAGTTTTCACTGATGGGGAATGACCGTGCCCTGTTCCAATATCCTGTCCAGCTGCCTGGAAGGAATAAATTGCAGCCTCTCCTTCATGCACAGAACTCTTCGAGGTTTTCCTCTGGAACCTTCTTACTTAGGGAGATTAGCAAATTCTTCAGCAGGTACCATTTTGTCCTACATTTTTGTGGTAAATTTTGGAGGGATTTCAGTGGCTGTGTCTATATCATTATAACCTTGCTTCTTCAGGGCTGACAAATGGTATAGCTCAGTTTGCTACTAACCCTTTGCTTTTAAAAAAAAATCTGTTTATTAGGAAAAACTTCAAAACAATCATTAAAGTAAAAATGCTATTACAATACAACCATCTTCTGTATGTAGTAATTATTAACACTCCACCATGTTTCCTCCATCTGTTCATATTTTTTACCAAATTGTTTTTGGAGAAAATTAGACACAATGCTTCACTCCTAAAATAAGGACACTTATTACACTGAAGTAATAGGAAAATAACAGTTTACACTATAACAGTAAAATATGTGATAGTAAAATAACCATAACAAAGACTAAATTTACAATAATAAAATTACATCTAGTAAAATTAACAGTTATTCTCAATATCATCTAATTCCAACTCCAAAACCCACATTTCCCAGCTGACTTCAAAATGTCCTTCTTTCAAAGCTGGATCCAATTCAAGACCATGCATTTAAAAAATATATATATATTTTATTTATTTATCCCCCTCTCCCTCGTTGTTTGCAGTCACTGTCTGCTCATTTGCTGTGTGTTCTTTGTGTCTCCTCGTCTTCTCTTTAGGAGGCACTGGAAATGGAACCTAGGACCTCCCATGTGGAAGAGAGTTGCCCAATGTAATGTTGAAACAGTGAGCTACCCTGAGCTGGTTTCCACTGTCGATTATCAGGCTTCCCTTAAAAGTTGAAATTAGGAAAGTGGACTTGGCCCAGTGGTTAGGGTGTCCGTCTACCACATGGGAGGGCCACGGTTCAAACCCCGGGCCTCCTTGACCTGTGTGGAGCTGGCCCATGTGCAGTGTTGATGTGCGCAAGGAGTGCCGTGCCATGCAGGGGTGTCCCCCGCGTAGGGGAGCCCCACATGCAGGGAGTGTGTCCCGTAAGGAGAGCCGCCCAGCGCGGAAGAAAGTGCAGCCTGCCCAGGAATGATGCCGCACACAAGAGAGCTGACACAACAAGATGATGCAACAAAGAGAAACAATGATTCCCGTGCCGCTGACAACGACAGAAGTGGACAAAGAAGAAGACGCAGAAAATAGACACAGAGAACAGACAACCGGGGCGGGGGGAGTGGGGGAGAGAAATAAATAAATAAATAAATAAATAAATAAATAAATAAATAAATAAATAAATAAATCTTAAAAAATTTTTTGAAAATATCCTATGGTACTCCTGGGAGTTGGCTGCAGCACCCATGGGTACCTCAGTGGACTGTGTGGGAACCGTCGTATGAGCACAATGTCCAGTAACTCCAGCTGCAAGGAGCTGTAAAGGCAACAGGAAGAAGCATAGGTGTGTCTTGACCAAGCGAAGAGAGAACCCCAACTCCTTACCCCTGGTAGTGGTTCTCAACTTTCCCATGTTTCAGAACCATCTGGAGAAATACGAAAATGAAGTCTTCTGATGGCGTAGGTCTCAGGGATCTGTTGCAAAAGGAACACTCCAGCGTTTCCTAGTTACCCAACGACTGCATTTGAGCAGCCCCGGTAGTTGGCCCAAGTCCTAGGGCTGCATTTGATCAGGTCCACAGAATGCCAAGTGCCTGCACGCCCATAGCCCCAGCTGAGACCCGGCGCTCGCCTCTGGGAGGACGCGTCTGGCTTAGAGGCACTTCTGCATCCTCAGAAGGCCCACATTTGGAGACCTTATTTGTGGGTCCATTGGGATGTAGATTCCTTAGTATGCTTAATTCCCCGGAAAAGGCCGATATCTCAGCAAGTTTTCTCTTTTCCATTGGCGCCTGGAAAACCTTAGGCCACACCGTGCTGGTGCCTGACTTGACTTAGGGGCTTGCACTCATTTGCTGCCTCTGCTGCCTTCAGCCGCCTCTGCTCTGCTTCCTGGGCAGATGTCTGGTTTTATAAATTACCATCGTGCAGGGACCCTCAGGGCCTTTCACCATCAAGTTAACGACCGCAGAGGCAGCCGGGAGCTTTGAGAGCTGCTAGCGTGGCCAGCCCCTCGTACAGAAGGGGAGCCAGGCTGAAAAGGGAATGGGGCTGCCAGTCCCAGGTGACGGGCCCAGGGCCACTGAGCCTCACGACAGGCCCAGAGCTGGACAGGTGTGGATCTGCCTAGAGGGCAGATGGGAAAAGTAAGGCTGGGAGGCATTATGTGACAGCTGCACAAGGAACATGCCGTCTTGGAGCTTATATTCTCTGAAGGTGAATCTGGGGCTCTTCCCATGAGGACTACTGCCTGCCCCTCCACACCTGGCCCCGCTCAACTGAACGTTGGCCGGAAGTGGGGTCAAGTTGGTTTGGCTTCGCTGTCCCCAGAGCAACTCCAAGGAACTTGGGAACTCAAGGCTGAGTTGTCATTCTGTTTCATTCCCCGTGCCTTTCTTTGCTGGTTGCAGGCGCTTTTAAAAGACGCCCTGAACTATTTGTGAGAATGAGTGACAGTAGTATATTTGCCAAAGCATCATGTGGGCATGTCGTGCCGCTGTCTGCTCTGCCTGCACAGACAAAGGCTGCTGCTGCTGTCATCTGCTCTGCCTGGCTGTGCCCACCTACCCCTGCTGCTCCTCCCCCGGGACAAGAGCTGACGATGGCGCTCTGTGCCTAAGCGGAGCGCGGGCGCCGAGGGCTTGTCCTCTCCGGGGTGTTGGCTGAGAGCCAGGGACGGGCACTGGGGTTGACGTTCTTGTTTCCATTTTTGTTGTTGTTGGGAGGTGGGGTAGGAAGGAACAGGGCGTTTCTTGGAGATACGTGGGGTGGGGTAAGGCAGCCTAAATTACAACTGAGAAATGAAACCTTCCATGATTTAACTTGCAGCAAGTTCAAAGGATTTGCTAGGAAAATGACAGGTGCTGCTTCTGAGGTATTTGGGGTTTAGATGACAAAGAAAAGCAAAGAAACTACTTGGCAACTCATCCCAAAGAAGGACAGGTGTGCAGCTCACGCTTCCCAACTAGGACCCCGCTTCTCAGGGTCCCCAAGGATACAAGGGAGATGGACAGGACAGGGGGGAAGGAGGAGGATAGTAAAATATATTTTTTGAGACACCCTCCAAAAAGAACCACTTGCTCACCAGCTCTCTCTATGGAAACAGAGTGGGGACGTGGACCGTGCACCACATGGGAGGATTTTAAGAGACGCAACAGAACAAAGGGAGTTTTTGATGTTCTAGTTTTGCTAAAGTTCAGGCTATAGAAACTAGAGTTTTGTTAAGAGATGGAACCAATTCATAAGACTTTTTTTCCCCTTTAATGTAGAGAAAAGTATGTTCTAAGTTGCTACTAACTCTGCAAAACTTATGCAGGATATCACAGTAGGAAGGCCCTGGCAGAGCTCTTCGTTTCTTCAGCTCTGGCTGAGAGGTCAAGGGTCACATGACCTGCCTCGAGTCACCCACAGAGGAAGGCAGAGACTGGGGGGGCTCTAAGGGCTGCTCCTGCGTCCTTACTCACCTCTGGGTCTTGGTAGCTTTCAGTTTCATGTTATATTAGTCAGCCAGAGGGGCTGGTACTGCAAGGTACCAGAAATCTGTTGGCTTTTATAAAGGGTATTTATTTGGGGTAAATTTTATAGTTACAAGGCCATAAAGTGTCCAATTTAAGGCTACTTTCTTACCAAACTCTGTTGTTGCATGTTGAAGCAATATGGCGGGTAACATCTGTGAGGGTTCAGCCTTCCTCTTTCCTCTTAAGGCTCCGTGGGTCCAGCTTCTTCCAATCTCAGCTGTAGGCTGGCATAAGGCTCATCTCTCTTCCTGGGCTTGTTTCTTTCCTGACTCAGCTGCTCTGGTCTCTTCACTTAAACTATCAGGTGAATGACTCATCTCTCGTCCATGGGCCTCTGCCATGTCTATGGCGTTCTCTCTATTCCTGTGTATCTTCTCTGTGTATCTACTTTTGTGTGTCTCCTTGACTGAGTATCATTTATATAGCCCACAAAGGGGGTGGGGACTCAAACTGAGTCACCTTAAAAGCATGGTCAAATCAAAGCCCTAATCTTAACATAATTTAATCAAAGTCATCTCAGCTGAATCTTTTTTTTGAAGATTTATTTAATTTATTTATTCTCCCCTCTCCTACACCCACACCCTTCATTGTTTGCGTTCGATGTCCCCTCATCTTCTCTTTGGGAGGCACCAGGAACCAAACCTGGGATCTCCCAGGTGGGAGAGAGGCGCTCAATCCCTTGAGCCACCTCAGCTCCCTGGTTTGTTGTGAGTGTCATTATCTTTCCTCTTTGTGTCTCTTTGTTGCATCATCTTGTTATGTCATCTTGCCATGCGAGCCCCTTGCATCAGCCCCCACCTTGCTCATCTTATTTAGTGGGCACCGGGAACCGACCCTGAGACCTCCCATGTGGTAGGTGGTTTCCTAAGGGCTTGAGCCACATCCACTCCCCTCTGTTGACTTTCTAAGTCTCTGAGTCTGAAGTCTTCACTTTCTTTGCTTATATGAAGATAGAGGCAAATAGATACTAGCTCTAAACCGAGACTTTCTCTGTAAGGAAACCTGAGACAAAAATAAACAGAAAGCTTCTGCTACATGCTACAACACATTGAACCTAGGAGACATGCTGAGTGAAATGTCAGACCCAAAATGACAAATATTGTGTGATCTCACTGATATGAAATAACTAGAATATGCAAATTCATTTAGACAAAGACTACGGGGTGCTGGGGCAGGGTGGCGCAGGGAGTGGGGAGTTCAACCTTAGGGTACAGGGTTTCCACTTGGTGTGATGGAAAAGTTTTGGTAATGGATGGTGGTGATAGCACAACAGAACGTAATTAACACCACTGAGTTGTACACTGGAAAGTGGTTAAAATGTTATGCTGTGTGTATGATACCACAATTAAAATAATAAATAAAATAAATGGAAAAGAAGTGACTTTTCCAAGATGTCGATTTATGTTATTTAACTCTGGGTCTGAGCACCACCTGGAATCATCTCACATGTTGGGGAAATAGAGGCTTTCTAGTTCAGGGGTCCCCAACTTTTATACTTTTCGTCTCGCCAGAGGCTTGAGGTGGGGTGGGGTGGTGATTTGAATTATGTGCCCCAGCAAGAACCTGTTCTTAGTCTTAATCCTGTGGGTGTGAAACCACCTGTAAATAGCATCCTTGACTATGTCAAGGTGAGTCAGGGAATAGGATCTACTACAATCCCATTTAGGTGGGGCCCAGTGGGATCTGGGTGGGCTTTAACCCACATTACTGGAGGCTTTACGGAGAGAAAGCCCCGGGGAGGGGAGCCAGAGGTCAATAGATGCGAGGATGAGATCCCCATGGGACAGGAGGCAGCTGTGAGAGCCAAGCAGCCCCAAGGTTTGCGGCAGGCCAGCCCCAGAATGTCGCGGACTGGAGAGGAAACAAGCCTTGCCGACACCTTGATCTTGGACTTCCAGACTCCGAACCACGAGATACAAATGCTTAAGCCACCCCCTTGTGCGGTATTTGACACAGCAGCCTGGCAAAACAAGGAGGTGGCCACCCCGTGCCCCCACCTCCCCCAGGAATCACCAAGAAGGTGGGAGGGGGCAGCTGTTCCTCCTGCTCGTGGACAAGGTGAGGGTCAGTCCCCTGCCGTCTCCTAGCGGTGCAGAGGAGGGTCTCGGCTGGGGCAATGCTCATGCACAAGCCCCACAGCGCCATGCCGCGGTGAGCTGTTCTCCTTCCGCGTCCCCCCACTCAGCGGGCACAGGTTCCTTGTGGGATGGTGGGAGGAATAACCTACCCCACATTAAAATGCAGCCCCCCTCCAGTGGATGGAGTTGCGCCCAGGTGTTAAAGGAGCTTCTGACCCCCCCTGCAGTCAGGGCTCCTCCGATGGTGGGGGGTCCCCAGCCCTGAGCCCTGACCCAAACACAACACCTTCCCTCCTTCTGCCAGCTCTCGTTCCCCAGGGCTCCAAGCTGACCTGGCCCAGCCCTGGCTTGCCTCCTTCATCCTTTCCTGAGCCCACCCGCAACCCAGCCCACCACAAATTCCACGTTTATGCAACAGGGCCTTCCAGGCTGGTGCCAACGCCGTCCTGGCCACTCAGTGGGGTCTGGTCCTTAAGGGACCACCGCCAGGTTCCTTGCCAAGGATTGGTTTTCTTTGTACGTATCTGGAGCATAGCGATACATTTACTTGGTTTGGTTTATAGGTTTTTTTGTGTTTTTTTAAGACCTGTTATTCTGGCTTCATAGTTGGCGGATTGAGGAGTTTTATTGACCCTCTGGTTTCTATACTTGCTAAGAGGAAGTAGAGGTGCAGAAAGTGGAACAGGAATGCACAGGAAAGGATGAAAGAACATCTAGACCCTTGAGGTCTGCAAGGGACCAAGGAAGAATCCGGGGAGACACCCTGGCTAAAAGGTCATTTGTGTCCAGCCTGTAACAATCCACCCTGCCATGTACTGGGTCCAGCACGGGCAGCCCCTGGGAGCAGATCACATGCCTCATTTCCCGGCTCTACATTTGGTGCCATCACAATGGGTAGCGTGACCTGTGCCATGGCGGAACTCTTCACACCAGGGAAATCAGCAAATGCTGATTACCACCCCCTCCCCTGAGAACCTGCTGTCAAACATTTACCAGCACACGACTGAGCACGCCAGGCAGAGGTGCTCTCTAATGTGTCTGCAGAACACTAGGGGTACCCGGGCAGCGACGTACAGAGCCTGAACTCCTGGTCCAGTCTCGGATTGTTTCTTACCTATCCTCTATCTATCTATTCATCTATCCATCTGTCTATCCATCTATCTGTCTAGCATTTATCTATTCATCTATCTGTCTGTCTATCCATCCATCTATCCGTCTGTCTATCATCTATCCATCCATCCATCTATCCATCTATCCTATCATCTATCTATCTATCTATCTATCTATCTATCTATCTATCTATCTATCTATCTACCTATCTATCTATCTGTCTATCTATTCATCTATCTGTCTGTCTATCTGTCTATCTATCTATTCATCTATCTATCTATCTATCTATCTATCTATCTATCTATCTATCTACCTATCTATCTATCTATCTATCTATCTGGTCTATACATTGATATCTGTATACCTACGTCTGTTTGATTCTTAAGATTGGGGAGTTGCATTAAAAGAAGTCAGAAGCAGATCCCTTGCCTCTAATGGAACTCTGACCTGGCCAGTGGATGCATGAAGAGTGGGGGTAAAAAAAGAAAAGAAATACCCATTAAGCAGACTTAGGACAGGGTAAAACTCAAATTCTTTTTTAGAGAATCAAAAGATTATTTTTTCAAAATCGTTTCTTCTTCAGCCCTTTAGAATTTCCACAACTTAGGTTGCAGAAGAGCTGCAACATCATTCGTGCCCTCCCAGCCTTCTAGAAATGAACCCAAGGCCAACCTCAAGACCAGCCACAAGGAGGTCAACACCTTCTCGGAAAACACCGTCCACAGCTGGCCCCAGGAGGGGTTAGGCCAGCGATTGTCACCAAGGTCTTGCCCACATTCACTACATTATGTTTAAATAACCCAGGGTTTTCTCTTTACTTGGATGGACCCTTGTGTATCATATACCGAAACATGAACAACATCTCTAAACTATACTTTCCAACCGCTAGCTCTCTTGATTTTGGAATCTTCCATGAGACCTGGGCCACTGCTGGAGAGGAAGACTTTGGTCTCTGTAGCTGGGCCAGCAACTTGGCAAACATCAAGATGCTTGGTTCCTGTCACAGCTCAAGACTGGGCTACGCAAAAGGACCTCTCTGAATCCACAAGGACCAAGTGTAAAAATCCAATGACCGGAACCAACAATAAAAATGTGATTTTTAGTGTTGGTTTCCTTTTTGTTGTTGTTGGTTATGGAACTGGCATAAAGATGGCTTCAAAATAAAAAGCTCAATGGTGAGGAAGTTGGCTGGAAGCTCTTGGTTAGCTCTGTGCCAACCTACTTCCAGTTAAAAGGGGGCCTGGAGAACTGGCCCTGGAAAGGGGTGAACTTGGGTGATCTCAGCCAGCTGCTGAGGGAGGCCTGGGCACTCGTCCACTGGCCCAGGTGGAGCTGGATGCCATTTGGCCATGCAAAGGAAATGAGCACAGCCCACCCCTGCCACTGAAGCAGGGGCTCACCAGGCTGCCAGCTGGAGCACGATGGCCAGGGCCAGGGCCAGGCCCACCCTTTGCTCTGTCCCAGCAAAAGCCAGGGTGTCGAATAAATTTCTGCAGGTGAGGAGGGTCTCATCACACACTCAGCAACTTGTGGGCCCCTGGGCGTTTCAGCACTCACTCTGCCGTTTTTGTCTGTGTGTGCCAGCGACAGCAGACTCCAAACCAAGGTGGGTTGGAGATTATGTGGGGAAGAAACCAGAAAAGTCCCATGAGCTGCCCACTCAGACCCTGCTGGCTGGGATCATGCTGTACACCCTCCCCTGTTATCCTTGAGACGAGAAGCTCTAGGGTGATGACACTTCTTGGAAGGAAGGGGCCCCTGGGGACGAGGATGGATTTGTGGTTGTCTGCCGCTCCATGTGGGATGCATTAGAAACAAATAAGTTAAATTGACCAAACGAAGGGCTAGTCAAAGCCGCTGCTCTGTGGGGCCGTGGCCTCCGTGGGGGCAGCCGATTGCCTCACTGTGTGGCCTCTGGCAGCCTGGCCTCCGAGTCCCCAAACTCTACCTTCCTGGGGACCTCAGAGGGCCGGGGTTTGGCATGCGAGGAAGGGACTTCCTTTCAGAGAGAGAAACTAGGGGAGCGGGGGAGAGCTGGTGGGAAGTAGGGCAGGAGAGAGACACGCACTGCCCGGGAGTGGAGAGAGATCAGGAATGACAGGCACAGAGAGCTGGAGGGAGGCTCAGGGTCTGAGAAACAAGTGGACAAAGAGACAAAGAGATTGGGAGACACTGAGAGACAAAGAGGCAGAGCCCTGGGGAGAAAAAGTGCGAGCGAGCAAGAGAGAAAGAGAGAGGGGGGGGGAGAGAGAGAGAGAGAGAGAGAGAGAGAGAGAGAGAGACAGAGAGACAGAGAGACAGAGAGACAGAGAGACAGAGAGACAGAGAGAGAGAGAGAGAGCCAGCAAGCGAGAGAGAGAGAGACAGAGAGAGAGACAGAGATACAGAGAGAGAGAGGGAGAGAGAGAGAGGGAGAGAGCGAGCGAGAGAGAGAGAGAGAGAGAGAGAGAGGGAGAGAGAGAGGGAGAGAGAGGGAGAGAGAGAGAGAGAGAGAGAGCGAAAGAGAGCGAGAGAGAGAGAGCGAGCGAGCGAGCGAGCGAGAGAGACAGAGAGACAGAGAGAGCGAGAGAGAAGCGGCGAGGGGGGGAAGCGTGGTGGAGCGCGGTGGGGTGCAGACGCCCGCGGGCTCCTCCTCTCATCAGGCTCCTCCCAGGACCTGTCTAAGGAGGCAGGTGCGGCCCGGGAATGTGCCCTGGGGAAAAACACTGCCTACAATCAGGAGACACACTCTGCGGTCCTCCGTGCCTCGTCCTCCTGGAGGCTGGGAGGGGATTAGAGGCTCAGGGATGCCCCTGCCCCAGCCCCCCATCCCCACCAGAAAGAAGCAAACCTGCCTGGGGCGGGCGCCCCTCCCGCTGGGATGGTGGCAGGCTCGCCCTCAGGGCTGCCGGGCCGGGCTCTGCCTGGCTCCCTGACCCTCCCCGAGTCTGGACTTGTGCCAAGGGCCTCCCTCAAGGGCTCTGAGCTGAGCCACAGCTGTGCTGCCATTGAGAGGCAGAGACTCAGGACTCACCTGAGCGGCCAAGGTCACGGCCTGGTCGGGGCAGAGTGGGGACGGGGAATCTGGGTTTTTCCATCACCAAGGCAGTGGTAGACACTTGACCACCAGCAGAGGGGAAGGGGCAGGGAAAGCAACCGGGTGGCCCACCTCTCCCGGTCTTCCGAGCCATCCATCCCCGCCAACTTCTCTTACTCTCCTTAGCAAGATGGGGCGGGCCATCTGCACGTCACAGAAACACCTTCGCTCACTTAGGGGTGTTTCCTCCTCACCCAGCTCAGTGCTCAGGGCTTTAGACGTCTCATCTCAGCAAATGTCACCACAGCCAGATGGGGCAGGTGATGTCATTGTTTAACAGATAAAGAAACAGAGGTTCAGAGAGATCAAGTAACTTGCCCAAGGTCACACAGCTAGTGGATAGCAGAGCCAGGATTCCATCCCAGGTTTCTCTCGTCTGGAGCTAGAGCTATTTAATAAACGTGCCCTGTGGCACCTGGAGAACAACAGAGAGGCCCAAAGAGATGGCATATGTTAAAGAAGAAATGAGCAAATCTCAGGGACTTCACGGTTTAGATTTAGTGCTGGAGAATGGTTTTGTACTGTTGCCAAGCCAGAAGGGACCAAGAACCCCTAACCATCCCTTCCTTAGTGGAGGGATCCGAGGCTGCAGCCAGGACTAGACGGGATCTTAGAGGTTCCTGCCTTCCTCCTTCCAGGGTGGAGACCCCGAGGCCCAGAGAGGAAGTGGCCGAGCTGCTGGTTGAGAGACCGTGGGATGGACTGGCTGAGTGTGGGCGTTAGCTCTAGCACTGTTTGTGCTAAGACATCTCCAGAGCCCACCTAAGTGCTCATTTACAGAGGACTGGTGAAAAGATAGGCATGGCCCATCCATACAGAATACTAAAGAGGTAAAAAAAAGAGAGACGAAAAACTCCACAGAACCATATAACACAAAGAGTGGACCCTGATGTGAACTGTGGGCTTAAGTTCATAATAAAATTCTAATAATCCTGGTTCACTCATTGTCACAAAGGGACCACGTTAATGCAAACTGTTAATAATAGGAAAAACTGTGTGCGTGGAAGGGGGTATATGGCAACTCTGTACTTTCTGTAAAAGTTTTCAGCAACCCTGCAATGGCTCTAAAAAATGATGAGGCCAATCTCTATGCACTGATACGGAAGCATCTTTAAGATACACTGTTTTTTTGTTTTTTGTTTTTCTTTTTTTAACTTTAACTTAATTTTTTTTTTTTTAAATTTTGAAAGAAGCTATAGATTACATAAATGTTACATAGAAAATATAGGGGATTCCCATATACCCCAGCCCCTCCCTGTTCTACACTTTCCCCCATTAACAACATCGTTCATTTGTTGGTACATTTGGTACAATAAATGAACACATTGAAGCATTGCTACTAAGCAGGATCTATAGTTTACACTATAGTTTATACTTTGCACTGCACAATTTTATAGGTTTTGACAAAATGTACCATGACCTGAATCCATCACTTGGCTTGCTTTTAAATACGCCTATGGGTCTTTTTGCACTTAATATTCATTAACTTTTAATAATGTTATGTTGTTATTTTAAACAAAATATTAAAATTACAACACAGTATTTGTCATTATCAGCTTATGCTGAGTGTTTGCACCTGAATTAATATGGATAGTTTTAATAAACCAGTCTTTTAAATTCACGTTTGAATATAGCATGTAGCATTGCATATAAGAATTATGATATTTGTTCTATTCTTGCAAGAATTATAATAGATATTCAATGGAAACCATAGTGCTAACAATAGTATTTTTCTACTAAATTATTAACTAAAGAAGTAAAAATGCACTTACATAAGTTTTTAAACTAAATTATATGCCATTTATTTATTTTTTTAATATATTTTTAATTTTTTAAAAGATACTTAGATTATGTAGTTACTTTAAAAAAATATAGGGGATTCCCATATGCCCCACTCCCCACATCTCCCACATTTTCTCACATTAATAGCATCCTTTATTAGTGTGATACATTCATTGCAATTGATGAACACATTTTGGAGCATTGCTGCTAAGCATGGATTATAGTTTACATTGTAGTTCACACTCTCTCCCACATAATTCTGTAGGTTATGGCAAGATATATAATGGCCTTTATCTGTCTTTGCAATGTCATTTAGGATGATCCCCAAGTCCCAAAAATGTACCCGTATGGCACCTGTTTTTCCCTCTTCCTACCCTCAGAACCTCCAGTGACCACAGCCTCCACATCAATATTAAGTGAGAAAAAAAGCCAGGGGGGCTGCAGTGTGTTCTCAGGGAGCAGGTGGGGAAAAGGATCTATATTCACAGAATATCACATAAGAGATGAACATTCTATTCCACTTGTAAGGGGGATCTTTTCACACATCTGGTAATGTGGTACTTTCTACCAAAAAAGAAAGGAAGGCAGGAGGGAGGGGGGAAGGAAAGAAGTGGACTCAGATGGATCTGGGCTTGGGCAGATCTGGCTCCATCGCTTCCTGGTGGTGTGGTCTTGGGTGGGTTCTGTCTCCTCTCGAAACCTCAGTGACCCTGTTTTAATTTCTTAGGCTGCTCAAGCAAATACCATGAAATGGGTTGGTTTCGACAATGGGAATATATTAGCTCACAGTTTTGAGGCTAAAAGGAAGTCCATTCAGGGTGACACTTTCTCCCCCAAGACGGTGGCATTCTGGGCTGGCTGCCAGCGCTCCTTGGCTCCTCTGTCACCTGGCGAAGCACGTGGCCACGTCTCCTGGCTGGTTGCTCCCTTCTCTTCTGGGTTCTGTTCATGTTCAGCCTCCTGTTTCCTGTGGCTTTTTCTTTCTGTGTCCGAATCTCACTCTGCTTACAAGGGACTCCTGTAGCAGGGTTAAGGCCATCCTGATTGAGATGGGCCACATCTTTTTAGCTGAAGTCACCTCAACAGAACGTCCTGCTTCCAATGGTTTCCCACCCACAGAAATGGGTTAAGTTTAAGAACATGTTTTTCTGGGGGGTCCATACAGCTCCAAACCAGCACAGACCTCTTCAGTAAAACAGGGAAAATAATGACACCCCAATAGTTTGGGTGGTTGGGAGAACTGAGTGAGAAATGCATGCTAAGCACATGTCCCGATAATGTCGTTTCTTAATTTTTTTATTAATGAAGATGGCTCACGCAGGCTGCTGTTCCTTCAACACCTGAAGGCAGTAGAAACCTCCTTCCTTTCCAAGAAATGCAGGATGTCACAGTGTCCCCAGGGCCCTGCAGGCAGACTGAAGGCTGGACCTGGGTGGTTCTCTGCAGGTGGGGCCGTCCGGCTCTGTTTACCTCAGACACACCTGGTTCCACTTATAGCCATGCCTGGACTCTGATTGGAGTTGGGGGCTCAGAAGCCACCGTCCCAGGCTGTCATGGGGCATCGTAGGGGACACAGGAAGGAACTTTGCTCCATTCCCACCAACAACATGACTTGGAGCAAATAGAACGGAAACGTCCTCACCCCGGTTTCCTCAGCGACAAGACAGGATGACGTCATCTAACTGCCTACCTTTTGGAGTTGAACAGTTCTAGGATAAAGTACCTGTAAAGTGCTGTAAGGAAACCGAAGGCCAGCCAGGGGAAGTGCTTTTCCTAAGGCCACACATTAGAAATGTCGAATTGCTGTCTGTGTCATGCATTTGGGGACCGAATCCTTTTCCTAGGGCCGCCCTAAGAAATGACCACAAACCGGGTGGCTTAAAACAAAAGAAGTCTATTCTTTCACATCATGGAGGCCAGAAGTCCAAAATCAAGGTGTCAGTGGGGCTGTGCTCTCTCTGCAGGCTCTAGGGAAAGATCCGTCCTTCCCTCTTCCAGCTTCTGGTGGCTTCCAGGAATCCTTGGCATTCCTTGACTTTCAGCTGCATCATGCCGATCTTGGCCTCAGTTGCCACGGGACCATCTTCCCTCTCTGTGTGTCTGTCTCTACATTCGAATCTCCCCGTTCTTATAAGGACGCCAGTCATTGGATTTCGGCGCCCCCTAAGCCAGTAGGACATCGTCTTAACTTGATTGCACCTGCAAAACCCTAGCTCCAAATAGAGTCGTATTTGCAGGCCCTGGTGTTTGCACTTCAACATGCCTTTTTAAGGAACACAATTCGACTCACAGCAGGCACCACTGAAGTATTATTTGGGGGGAAGCTTTCTGCTGGTAAACCACATGCTCTGCTGTACTGCCACCTTCTCAGAACCTTGCTTTTCCAGTGAATGGATTATTGAAAAACAAAGTAGCGTTGAAAGCTAAAACCAGTTCTAAACAGCCAACCAGGAAATGGACTTAACTGGAAAAGGAGAAAGAAGGACCAATTTCAGATTGACTCCTACAAACTCCGTACGAAGATGTGGGTCCACGGGAATGGCAAAGCACAGCACTGCATTCTCTGTAAAAAGGAGAAGCTTGGCCTCACTGACCTGCAGGAGAATGGGCTCCTGCTGTGCTCAGGGTCCATCTGGGAAGAAAGGCTGTCGTGTCCCAGTGACAGGATTGCAGGGCACATGGCCAGCCCACCCAGCCAGGCACGAACTCATCATCAGTATTACAATCCACACCCCATCCACTTCTTCTCCTGTTTTATTTTGAAATCCCCATCTCATATCATTTCATCTGTAAATATTTTGGTGTGCATCTCCAAAAACTATGGACTTTCTTTTCTATTATTATTATTTTTTAACTTTTTTTTTTTAAATCTGCAGCATTTTATTTTAAAGATATATTTATTTATTTATTTCTCTCCCCTTCCCCTCATACCCCGGTTGTCTGCTCTCTGTGTCTATTTGCTGCGTCTTCTTTGTCTGCTTCTGTTGTTGTCAGCGGCACGGGAATCTGTATTTCTTTTGGTTGTGTCACCTTGTTGTGTCAGTTCTCTGTGTGTGCGGCGCCATTCCTGGGCAGGCTGCACTTTCTTTTGCGCTGGGCGGCTCTCCTTACGGGGTGCACTCCTTGCGCGTGGGGCTCCCCTATGCGGGGGACACCCCTGCGTGGCAGGGCACTCCTTGCACGCATCAGCACTGCGCATGGGCCAGCTCCACACGGGTCAAGGAGGCTCGGGGTTTGAACCACGGACCTCCCATGTGGTAGACGGACGCCCTAACCACTGGGCCAAGTCCGCCACCTGGATTTTCTTTTAACATAACCACAGTACTACTGTCAGAGTGAAAATTTAAAATTAACGGGGTTATTTAAACACAACACTAAACTCTCCCATAAAAAGAATTATAAACTAGCATTTGCTAATATATGCAATGTAGCAGTTTGATATTATTAATGAATTCCAAAAAGAAATATAGAATATGTTTGTAAACTTGTCGGTTCCTCTGGTATGATAACCTTTTTATTGTATTAGCTTCAGCTGAGACATCTGATTAAATTATGTTATAATTAGGGCTCTGCTCCAGCCACATCATTAAAGTGAGACTCAGCATCGAGTCCCAGACTCAGTGGGGATAAAACAGATGCTCACATGGAAGTAAATACACAGAGAAGATACACAGAGGATCCTGCAGCCCCAGGAAGCCTGATGTCTAGAGAACAGAACAACTGAACCCAGAAAGAAATGAGCCCCGGGGAGAGAGATGAGCTTTATACCAGCATACAGCTGAGATCAGAAGAAGCTGGGACCATGGAGACTTAAAAGGAAAGAGGAAGGCTGAACCCTCACGGACCTCACCTACCATCTTGCTTCAACATGTGGCAACAGACTTTGGGTGAGGAACAGCCTTGAGTTGTATGCTTTAGGGCCTTGTGACTGTAAGCTTCTACCACAAACAAATACCCTTTATAAAAGCCAACAGAGTTCTGGTACTTTGCATCATACCCCTTTTGGCTAATACATGTAGCCTTCCAGATTCATGTCATATCTCATTTAAACCACCCTCCTTTCCTCGGGAGGTAGTTACCTATTGTTATGCCTTATCCAAAATTCCAACACCCACTACCCACAGTGTTATCCCTCTTCTCTGCTTTATTTTGTATTTTTGAACATATATTTTTAAAACTTTTTTTTGGAAATATTTATAGATTCACAGAAGTTGCAAAATAGTACAGAGAGGACCCATGTACCCATACTGTAGCGCGGTGTCAAGGCCAGGGGTTGGTCTGACGTGTATGTGCAGCTCCATGCTATTTTTATACATGTGTAGATCCGCGTAATCAACACTTCAGTCGTGATGCACAACACTTTCATCACCACAAAGAGCTCTCTCGTGCTACCCCTTTAGAGTCAGGCCCACCCCTCTTCGCTCCCACAGTCCCTAACCCCCAGCAACCACTACTTTGTTTTCCATCTCTACAATTCTGACATTTTGACCATGACATATAAATGGAATCATACAGCATGTGACCTTTGAGATGGACTTTTATTCACTCAGCATAATGCCCTGGCCATCCACCCAAGCTGCTGCATGCATCAGTACTTCATTCTTTCCTTATTGCTGAATTGTAGTCCGTGGTAAGGATGCACCACAGTTTGTTAAACCATCTACCTCCTGAAGGGCATTTTCGATCCCCCTGCTTTGTAGTTTTCTCCTTAGCATGTGTATTAGGTAGCCAAAGGGGTGCGGGCAATGTCTGTGAAGGTTCATCCTTCTTCCTCTTAAGGCTCTGTGGCCCCAGCTTCTTCCAATCTCAGCTGTAGGCTGGCATAGCCTCATCTTTCTCTCTGGGGCTCATTTCTTTCCAGGCTCAGCTGCTCTGTTCTCTTGACAAGGTCAGCTGTAGACTATCGGGCTTAGCTCACTTCTCGGAGCCTCTGTGTATCTAATGAGCTGTCTCTCTTCCTCTGGTCTTCTCTGTGTATCTACCTCTTTGTGAGAGTCTGTTATCAGCCCACCAAGGGGGCAGAGACTCCACCCTGCATGCCCTAATGACATGGTCAAATCAAAGCCCTAATCTTAACATAATTTAATCAAAGACATCTCAGCTGAATGTAATACAATCAAAGGGTATTGCTCCTGAGGAACAGGCCAGTTTACAAACATAATCCATATCTCTTTTTGGAATTCATAAATAATATCAAACTACCACAGTATACATGACCAACATACTATATACCTATTTATGTGCCTTGTTTATTTTTGTACCCCTTCTAGAATGAAAACTCCATGAGGGCAGGGACTTTTGCCTCCTTTGTTGATCAAGGTATTTTTAGGGTCAGGAACAGTGCTTGGCACATGGTAAGATCTCTGTAAATGAGATTTAAGGAAGGTCAGCAACTTGCCCCAGGTGGCGGAGCCAGTGGGCTGCAGAGCCTGGCCTTGCACCTAGCTCCTTGGCCCAGAGTCCTGCTCTCACTCCACACTGGGCCTCGGCTCGTCACGCTGGCCAAACGTGGGCAAAGTGGGATCCCATTTCTTTGTTTCCATTGGCTTAAAGTACACTGGCAGGGGTTTTCAAGTGGAACTTTACTGACAACCCACAATAGCCAAAGGGAAATAAACAGGGAAACATGAAAACTTATAATTATGTCATTGAGCTTATGAAATAGAAGGAGTCCTTTCTTTATAAATTCCCTCATCTATGTAAGGCACACTTGGGGTATAAGAGAGTTGAAAAAGGCAGTTCATACCCTTAAAAAGCCCATAGTCTAGTTAGGGAGACAAAGATATAACAAAACTTGGTAAGCAGTGTGGCAGCTTGAAATTATTTTTTGAATCCCAAAAAAAAGAAGATTATGTTTGTAAACTAATCTATTCCTCTGACTCTGATACCCTTAGATTGCATTGAATTCACTGAGAGGCCTTTGATTAGATTATTCAATAAGTGGCTTTAAGGCTTTGGATTGGACTACATCAGTGAAGCGTGACTCAAATTGAGTCTCTGCCTCCTTGCTGGGTCTGAAATAAACAGAAACACAGAGAAAAAACTCAGGCACAGGAAAAGAGAGCTCTGCCTTTATTTTTTTCTTAAAATAAATCAATTTTATTGATACATATCAACAAAGCATACAATTCACTCTGCCATTTTTTTATTCCCCTCCCCCTTTGCAGCTTGCTTGCTGTCTATTCATTGTGCATTCTTTTGTGTGTCTGTATTTATTTTTATTTATCTCCCCCTTTGTGGCTTGCTTGTTGTCTGCTCTCTGTGTTCATTCACTGTGCACTCTTCTGTGTTTTTTGTTTTTTGTTTTTCACCTGTCTCCCTTTCTTGTTGCGTCACCTTGCTGAGTTGGTGCTCTGTGGTGCTTGTGGGCCAGGCAGCACTCTGCAGTGCCCGGGCCGTCAACTCTCCACTGTGTGTGGGCAAGCCTGCCTTCACAAGGAGGCCCTGGGACATGAACCCAGAGCCTCCCATATGGTAGACGGGAGCCCAATGGATTGAGCCACAGCCGCTTCCCCACTCTGCCATTTTTGATCCTGCCATTTGACAGAAAGGAGAGGCTCCAGGGAGAGATGAGCCATTTACCTGGCAGTTTGCAGCTGAATCAGGAAGAAAGTAGAGACACTGAGCCTGGGAAAAGAGGCCCATAAAAGAAAAGTCCTGTGCCTGGTTGCCCTCAGCTGAGCTCTGGGAGACAGTTCAACCCGGGGGGAAAGGCAGAGACCAGGCAGAGATCACCCACCATCCTGCTTCAACACGTGGCAGCTGGCTTGGTGCGAAAGCACCTCTTATGGTGCCTTGAGTTGGACTTTCCAAGTTCTTGGAACTGTAAACTTTTACCCCAAATAAATACCCACTATAAAAGTCAACATATTTCTGGTACTTTGCATGGGCAGCCCTTTGGCAAACTAAAACAATCGGTGAAGCATGATTTGTGTGTATAAAAAACGTATGAATGTCGATTATTATATAGCTTCCTATTGCTTCTGTAACAAATTACCACAAACGTAGTGGCTGAAAACAACACAAATTTATTCTCTTATAGTTCTGGAGGTGGGGCCTGGGTCAGCAGGGCTGTGCCTCTTCTGGGACCTGGGGATAGTCCTCTCTTTGCCTTTTCCAGCTTTGTCTAGAGGTCACCTGTCTTCCTCAGCCCATGGCCCTGTTGTCACTCTGACCTCTCCATCTCCATCTCTTAGACCCTCCTGCCTTCCTCTTTTAGTCTCCTTGTGATTATACTGGGCGGACCCAGATCATTCAAGATCATCTCCCTATCTTAATCCTTACCTTAATTTGCACAGTCCTTTGGCCTATTGACAGCTTTTGGTGATTAGAACATGGACATCTTTGGATTGGAGGGTAGGATCCAGCCAATCCCACCACTGATTAGAAAGAAGGCAAAACAGTGTAATGGCTAAAAACACAGCTTTCAGAGACTTTAGACTGGTTCTAGCCCATTTCCCCTCTTGCCAGCTGTGTGACTTTGGGGAAGTCACAAAATATCTCTATATCCGAGTTTTCCCATCTGTGAAATGTGGAAGGTGCCAGGACCTGCCTCACGTTACTGAGAACATCAAATGCAATAACACATATAAAGTACCTGGCTCTGGGTCTGGAATGTGCTATGCTCTTAAATGATGGTTTTTGCCAAGGTTTCTTCCTGCTGGAGGATGCCAAGTTTCCTAAAGATCCAAAAGTCCTGGTCAACCAGGCTCAGCTGAGTGTCCTGCAAGGCCTCCCCTGCTCCAGCTGCAGGAGCAGATCTCGAGGTGCTGCTGAAGCTTAAGGGACCACTTCAGCATTGACCCCTCAGCCCCTCCCCATCTGACACCCAGACCTGTCATGACAAGGGACCGTGCAGCTAAGGGTTCTGCCTTTGCAGCCCCCAGAAGCATTTTTTTTTCATCAAAGTAAAGAGAATTTTGACCTCACCATAGCTAAGAGCATGAAGTATCAGTCCAGAAGACCCTCTTCCACACTCTGAGGAGCTGGACCCTGGTAATGGGCATTTTAAAGCTCAATAAAAACTGGGCAAAATAATCGGACACTTCCCAAAGAAGACACATAGATGGCAAATAAGCATACAAAAAGATGCTCAACATCATTAGTCCATAGGGAATGGAAATTAAAATCATAATAAGATACCATCCCTATTAGAATGGCTAAAAAAAAAAACCCCAAAACATAGCAAACAAATAAAAAACCTGACACTGCAGTACAGGCAAGGATGCAGAGCAGCTGGGACTTCCCTGCTCTGCTGATAAACAAGTCTACTCCTTAGTGTCTGCCCAAAAGAAATGGAAAACTTATGTTCATACAAAAACCTGTAAGCAAATGTGTATAGTGGCTTTATTCATAAGTGCCTCAAACTGTGAGCCACCCAGATGTCCTACAGCTAGCGAGCGCATAAACAAATGGTGGGGCTCCATGACACGGGTCCTGGGACCAGGACTCAGTGATGACAAGGCACAGACGATTGGCACCTGCAGCCATGGAGGAATTGCAAGCACATTGCGCTGCATGAAAAAGGCCAGACTAAGAGGCTATATTCTGTCTGATTCCATTTATATGACGTACTGAAAATTTTTTTTTAAAAAATGGTGATGGAAATCTTATCAGTGGTTGCCAGGGCCCAGGGGGAGGAGAGAGGGGACTAACTATAAAGGGGCATTAGGGCACATTCGGGGGTCATGGAAACAGTTCTTTGGCACAGTTGTGATGGTGGTTCTCAAAACTCATCAAATCCTACACTTAAAATTGGTGAATTTTCTTCTGTGTAAAGTATATCTTGATAAAGTGGATCAAAAGAAAAATCCAGTTTTGCAGAGACCACATCCTCCTCCCTGCGTGAGAAGCTGCAGGGTGAGAAACCGGAGGCACAGAACCTTGTGGCAACTCAGTCGGGGTCCAGCCCAGAAGCAATAGCCCCTGAGAACCCAAGTGAATGCTGACGGAGGGCACGTGCACCTGCCCCTTCTCATAGGTGTCTCCAGGTTCCTGGCTCTCATTGAGCACTTTGCCTCTTCTATTCCTTCCATGTTCAAGGCCAGCAGTTGGTAGCCTCTCTCCAGTTGCCTCAGGGAGGGCCCCTTTCCCACTCTTTTCTGGGGGTGCTGCCGCATGGCCTGGACCCATACTGGCCATCTGAGAGTGGAACTCACCCAGGGAGCATCTGTCCAGCCCGAAGGCCAGAATGTCCTTGACTGTCGTCAAGATTTGGTTATCCATCCTACAGCGGTTTCCCTAAATAGTAGCAAAACCTTACAAAATCTGTGACCATCGTATCTGGTCTGGGAGGATATTAACCCTTCTGTTATCATGAAGAAAGAGTTCGTTATGAGAAACAAATGGGGCCAGCGATGTTATGGAGAAAATGTTTAACTTTCTTTGGAGGCTGTAGCAGTTTGATAAAATTGATGAATTCCAAAAAGAAATATTGGATTAGGCTTGTATCTGATCTGTACCTGGGCATGATTGAGTTCTGATGAGGGCGTTGAGTATCCACCCCTTGGTGGGTGGGGACTCACAGATAAAAGGCATGGCAAAGAACAGAGTTGAGGGTTTCTGATGTTGGAGTTCTGATGTTGGAGTTTGATGCTGAAGCCTTAAACTGGAGCCCCGGGAAGTCAGCATGCAGAGGAAAGAGAAGCCAGCCCCAGGAAGAAAGGAACCTTGAAGCCAGAGTAAAACAAGCCCCAGGAATGTAGGAACCCAGGAAGCCTGAACCCTTGCAGACGTCAGCAGCCATCTTGCTCCAAATAGACTTTGATGAGGGAAGTAACTTACGCTTCATGGCCTGGTTTTGTAAGCTCCTACCCCAAATAAATACCCTTTTATAAAAACCAACCAATTTCTGGTATTTTGCATCAGCACCCCTTTGGCTGACTAATACAGAGGCTAATCTTTACACAAGGACTTTGCATTGAGGTTTATGTTTATAGACAAATAACCAGTGGTGTTTGGTGGCTAATCAGGTATCTGCTGTAGAATGGCTTTGGTCTCCTAACAGCAAAGCTGGAACTGCCCTCCAAATTCTGAGAGCAAGTAATTTTCAATCTAGACTTATTAGCCCAGTCAAATATTCCTCAAATGTGAGGATAACAAAAAGACTTTTTCACACATGCAAGGTCTCAAAATTTTTTTCCTTTCTCAGGAAGCTGTTGGAGGATGAGCTCCCCCAAATGAGGGAGTAATCTAAGAAAGAGGAAAGTCTGGGAAACAGATGTTCCATCCCAAGGTGGTGGTGAAAGGAATTGCTAGCACAGGACTAAAGGTGAGTCCCAGGTGAAGAGGTACAGCAAGCTGGGCAGGAGGGTTCCTGGACAGGCGTCTCCAAAGGGGGAAAAATGGAACTGATACAGTCCCTGGTAGAGTTGGCCTTGGGAAAAAAATTCTTGGATTTTTCAGTTGTATGGAAAATTTAGGAAGAATTAGTGATAGGGACACATCAAATTAAACCAACAAAAGGAAATTACTAACCTCGGAAAGAACAGAAAAAGGTAAAAGATGGAAGTGGTTGTGGCTCAACTGACAGAGTGTCCGCCTACCATATGGGAGGTCCAAGGTTCTAAACCCAGGGCCTCCTGACCCGTGTGGTGAGCTGGCCTACGCGCAGTGCTGCCACATGCAAGGAATGCTGTGCCGTGCAGGGTTGTCCCCAGCATAGGGGTGCCCCACATGCAAGGAGTATGCTCTGCAAGGAAAATTGCCCTGTGTGAAAAAGCACAGCCCACTCAGGAATGGCGCCGCATACCTGGAGAACTGATGCCGTAAGATGATGCAACAAAAAAAGCGTGACACAGTTTCCCAGTACTGCATGACAAGAATGCATGCGGATACAGAAGAACACACAGCAAATGGACACAGAGAGTAGACAACAGGGGGATGGGTAGAGAAATAAATCTTTAAAAAAAAAAAGGTAAAAGAAGGTCAATTTAACAAGCAATAAACATCTATAGTCATAATAATATAGTTGCTGTATATTAATTAACCAAATAGTGTACTATAACTTTGGGAGAGTTATATATGTATTGGGAGATTAAGGGGCAGTATTAGTATGCTAAGTTCTCATCTTCCTTAACAGAAAAGCTACTGATAATATCTAGACTTGATATATCAAGAAAGTGGTATAAATACATTACTTAGATAAATGGGTGTAAATACGAAGAATGCAAGTTTCTGTTTGAGTTGAATATTATTATATTTTTAAAGATTTATTTTTTATTTATTTAATTCCCCTCCCCTCCCCCGGTTGTCTGTTTTCTGTGTCTTTTTGCTGCATCTTGTTTCTTTGTCCGCTTCTGTTGTCATCAGCGGCATGGGAAGTGTGGGCGGCGCCATTCCTGGGCAGGCTGCACTTTCTTTCGCGCTGGGCGGCTCTCCTTACAGGACACACTCCTTGCATGTGGGGCTCCCCTACACGGGGGACACCCCTACATGGCATGGCACTCCTTGCGCGCATCAGCACTGTGCCTGGGCCAGCTCCACACGGGTCAAGGAGGCCCGGGGTTTGAACCGGGGACCTCCCATGTGGTAGACGGACGCCCTAACCATTGGTCCAAAGTCCGTTTCCCCTGAGTTGAATATTATTATCCCTACAGGGTGGAGCGAGCAGGTGGGAGAGGTAGGCTGGGAACTGCTAACACCTGGGCTCTTTGACTTAGGTCAACTTAGAACATACTGGCATAATATATTCCACTGATAAAACATGAAAAATATAGGCGGAAATAACCTTAATGTGAGAAGACCCCACTACACTCCTTCACCTTGGAGGGTGCTTGCTGCTCCTCCCGGCTGCGAAATAGCTGGTGGGAGTTGTGGGGAGGGAGGAGGCGGTGGATATGGTGCCCACAGCCCTGCTGAGGGGACGGCCCTGGGCAGCAGTATTTGGACCCCGTGGCATCAGTCTGCTTTCCCTGGCCCCTCTTCTCACCTTGGGACATCAGAAAGTGGACCGAGGATGGCCATCAAGGGTCACCCTGGGGCAGGCTACGAGATGGTCATGTGGGCAAACGCCTGCCCAAACAGAGCCATGGCTCTCTCTCTTCTGTGAGCTCTCCCTCTCCAGGATTTGGGGTGGGACACGTGGAGAGCACAGGTTGGCAGGAGGAGAGGGCCGAGTGGCCGCGAGCGGGAGAGCTGGGAGCAATCAGGAGCGACGGCGGTGAGGAGCCCGGTGTGGCTCTCAGGGCTCAGAAGCTCCGAGGCGAGGGGCAGCCATCTGGGGTCCAGGGTGAGGTGGACAGGGGTTACCAGATGAGAAGCTGACCACTCGGAGGCTGAGGCTTGGGGAGTAGATGCGTCACACCACGGGACAGGCCCAGGGTGGAGGGGGCTGCTCCAGTCTTCAGGGGGCCCCATCTTACCACAGTCCTGTTTTCTGTCTCCCTCATGGCCACATGAGCCCTTCGACTTACAGCGCTGAGTGAAGTCACCAGAGGGATGAATTAAGCCCGTGAAGAGCCAACAAGGGCAACGAGGGCTATCATTTCTGACGATAATGCCAGGGACCGTGCATGGCTGTGGAGTGAGGACAAGCAGGGTCCAAGCAGCTCATGGACTGCACACACCACTATGGACTCTCAACTCTGCTTATTCTGGAAAGAGAATGGACTTTATGGTCAGAAAGCACAGGGTTCAAATCCCAGCCCTGCTATATCCTGGCTGTGTGACCTTGGATGAGTTATTTCAGCAACAAAACCATAGTTTCCTCATCTATATGACCGGGTAATACTACTACTAGACTGAACAATCCTTTTAAGGATGAACTGTGATAAAAGTAACAACAGCCAACTTCCTCCAGGCCCTGGGCTAAGGGCTCCTGAGGAGTCACCTCACTGAATACTCACAACAACCTTATGAGGTGACGACTGCCATTCTTCCCATTTTATGCTGAGGCTAAGACACCCATGCAGGGGCCTGCTCCTGGATATTCTGATTTCATGGGAGGAGCCACCAGCACCCGCAGTTTAGTTCTTCAGGAGATTGTAATGAGCCTGTGTCCTTCACCAAGAACAGGAGCGCTCTCTGGCCCTTCCTCTCACCTCTTCCCTCCCTTCCTCCTTTCCTCTGGGCCCTCTCTGGGGAAGCACTGTGGGGTGGCAGAGCGCTGGACTTGGGACTGGGGCCACTGCTACAAGCCTGGCACCTTGGAATTTGCTTCTGTGTCAGGTGTTCCTGAGCTCTAAGGTGGCTGCACCATCTGCCCTGCCTCCTGCCTGAGGCTGTGTGGAAAGGCTGGTGTTCCTGAGACACCAAGCCAACGCCAGCAAGCGGATTGATGCGGTTGCTCTTTGCCTTTTTCCTTCTCTCCTGCCTTCCCCATTTTCCCAGAATTCTTTGTGGGTCTCCTATCCGTGCTCAGGGGCTCTCGCTGCTGTCCCTTGTTCCTCAGGAGCTGACCCCTCGCAGGCTGGGCCAGCGGATGTGGCCTTGGGAGCTGAGTGGGAGGGGATGGGAGCTGTGCCCAAAGAAACTGAGGAGGAGCAGAGGAGAAGCAAGCCGAGACCCTGCGTCCTGAGAGACTGAGACAGAGAGGCCGGGCCAGTTCCCGCCAAGCCCACGAGACCCAATTGCGCGATTCCCTGGTTTCCTTCATATATTTCCTTTTCTCGTCAGCTCATTTTCAGTTACCTGCAGTGAAGAAAACTCGACTGAGGCAGATGGTTCTGGGACTGACCAAGGGGTAGGAGCAACCCGGGCTTGACCAAGATTTTAGTGGCGAGAGAACAGTCACCCATGTCTTCCACAGAACATTCTAGAAGGCTGAAACAGAAGGCTCATTAAACCCCCTCCCGTCTGAGGAGATGGAGCCCCTTTCCCTCACCACCACGGCACCACCTGGGTGACGGCTGGAGCCCCCAGGAACCAGTCCCTGGGCTTCACCCAAGGATCCAGGAGGACGGTTTAGATCACGTCAACCGCGTAATTGTTAAGAAAGCTGAGTGGGTCCCCCGGGGCAGAGCCGGGTCCTTGGAATTTTACTAAGTGTTCCAGGGCAGTGCTTCTCAAACTGCAATATGCAAGTCAGACTCTTGTGAACAGGCGGCTCCCGACGCAGCGGGCCTGGGCGGAGCCTGAGCTTCTGCTTTTCCACAAGCTCCCAGGAGAAGGCGCTGGTCTCAAGGCCCCGTGTGAGCAGCCAGGACTGAGGTGATGCTGACGCTCACAGCATGACGGAACCTCGGGCCCTGCCCACCCTCCCGCTCGCCTCCCTCTTTTCCAGGAGAAACGTTCCGCCTCCAGGAAGGCCCGCCCGGCTTGTGAGGCCCGCGTGGGTGGCGGGCGGTTCTCCCAGCTGAGGTGGGGCAGCGGCGCCCGGCAGGAGAAAGCCGGAGCTTCAGGGCCCACGTCGCTTGCCATCTCTGCCTCTTGGTTGCAGTTTGAACCGGGACAAGCCCCTTAGCCCCTCTGAGCCTAAACTTCCATGGGGTTGCTCGGGAAGCTAATGAGATGCGGGGACAGGGTGAGTGTCCCGTACCTTACTTCTCTTTTGTTAATTGCAAAAAAGCGCCCTCCCCACCATGTCCTGTCCCCTGGCCCTGGCCACGCCTGCCAACACTCTTGGCCTGTTAGAGAGCTGTGAGTCACGCGTGGAGCAGACAGGGCCTGAGCAGTCAGGGCTTGCTGGGAAGCGTGGACATCCAGGAGGGCGGGCGGCCCCCTCCAACAGGCCAGCCCACGGGCTGGGGCCTGACCTGGCAGGAAACGGCTCGAGCACCTAAAGAGAGGGCCCCTCGGCTCGCCTGCGGGAGCTGCCCCAGAGGCTGGGCCAGCGAACGGCTGAGCACGCTGGACGCTGGGGTTCCGGCTCCGCTGGGGGACTTGGCAAAGCCGCTTGGCACCTTGGGGCCTGCCCTGCTACGGGTGGCTAATGGAGCTAACTTCTACTTGTCACTTCCTCCAGGGTTGATTTCAATAACTCAGACAAGAAAGCATTTAAAAAATATATTTATTTATCGTAGTAATTTGCCATTTTCCTCATTTTTAAATGTACAATTCATTACCAAAAATTTCCTGTCACCCCAGACAGAAATCTTTACCCATTAAGCATTAACTCCCATTGCCCCTCCTTTGCCCCAGTACCCTCTGATCTACCTAAGGAAAGCTTTTTTTTCCCCAAGATTTATTTATTTATTTCCCCCCCTCCTTCTCCTTCTGCCCTATTGTTTTTGCTATCTGTGTGTCTTCTCTTCTCATTCTCTCTCCTCTGATGGGGAGAGAGGTTCCTTGTCAATTGTGCCACCTCAGTTCCTGGTTTCTGCTGTGCTTCACCTTGACTCTCCCCTTGTCTCTCTTTTGATGTCTCTTTTGGCATGGGGCACTGGCTCACCATGAGGGCATGCGCACGGGCACTGGCTCACCACGTGAGCACTTGTATGGGCACTCACACAGGCACTGGCTTACCACGCGGGCACGCTTTCTCCTCTCTTTCACCAGAAGGCCCCAGGGATCGAACCCAGTTCCTCCCATATGGTAGGCGGAAGCGCTATCACTTGAGCCACATCCGCTTCCCAGGAAAGCATTTTTTAAGGGCCGTATTCAATGCACAGGCTCCTGAACCCACGCTATGTGTGTGGCTCCTACTTCTGACTTCTCTTAGAAAAAGTAGCAAACAGCCCGAGTGGGTCCTAGTGGGACCACCCAGGAAGGAGATCTGCTCCCGAGGACACACATGGGCCTCCAGTGCCTGCTGCTGAAGTCCCCTTGTAAGGACCTGGGGCAGAGACACAGCCGGCTCCACACTTTCCCCTTCACAGACAAGTATTGTCACCCAGGAAGCAGTTGGTGTCGCGCCCAGGAGTGTGTAGGGAGCCAGCGGCTGCTTTGGGGGGCCTGCAAGTGATGGTGGGAGCAGCAGGAGTCAAAGGGTGGGCCTGGTCAGGGCCTTCCCCCAGTAGCTGTCTCCTCCCCTGAGCCAGGTCTGGGCTACTGCTGGGTTGGCAGATAAGACTCCCTCTGGAAATCAGACTCTAAGATTTCTCTGCTCAGCCTGGGACTGCTGAGGGACTTTCCTGCCAGGGTCCTCTGGCCCCGAAAGGGGACCTTTGCCCTAATTCCAATGTTTTCCCTTATTCTTCAGGTTCTCTGTAATTATCATGAGGCTTGGTGAAGCCCCTGTTTAGTCCTGTATGTCTTCACCAGTTTCTTTTTTTAAAAATCCCTCCCGCCCGCCAGCCCGCCATGGCTCCCTTGACTGTTTGCTCATTATTTGCGGTTGTTGTCTGCTTGTTGTTTTTTGCTTGTTGTTTTTGCTTGTTGTCTGCTCGTTGTTTGTTGTCTGTTTGTTTTTTTTATTTTAGGAGTCAACGGAATGGAATCCGGGACCTCCCATGTGGGAGACTGGTGCTTGATTGCACGAGCCATATCCGCTCCCTTTACCAGATTCTTTAGGACAGAAATGGGGTGCTGCAGTGACCAGAGGTCACTCAACCCTGACCACAGCTCTGAATGTCCACTCTGTTCTGATATCACTGCATTGGACAGTACTGCACAGAAATGCTTGGGAGACCAGGGCCTCCCAGGGCTGGAGAGGGTGGAGAGGAAGCTCAGCTGTGGGCCCTGGTAAGCTATCCACCCCACACCTGATTCTGTAGGACCAAGTGCCACTGTATGAACACAGGACACCAGGCAAAGGGCTGGATGCTCTCTGGGGAAGGTCTGCTCTGCCTGGGTTCTCCCTGCACAGTAGCATATCCCTCACTGGATCTGCACATAAGGCATATCGTGCTCATAGGATCATAGTCACCCATCCATGTACCCACCCACCCATCTGTCCATCCATCTATTCACCTACCTGCCCATTCATCCATCTCTGCATCTATCTATCTGTCTGTCTTAGAGCATCTGATTTCATAACTGTAGAGGAGTACATATAATAGAAGGCAATATAAATGATATCCCTGGGATTTTTCAGCCTTCTTTCATCCCTTCACTTATTATTATTAATGCAAATGGCCACGGTCCAATCAAAGAGAGAATAAAAAGGAGGCGAGGTGGTCAGGGAAAGCAGAACAAGCTGCAGACGTCTGGTAGATTATTGAAAGGGGGAGAAAGTGTCCCATCACCCAAGTCCAATGCTTCTCCAACTGCCACGGCCAGGAACGTGTCTCAAATAGTCTCAGGAGTTAGGGACTTTGCCCCAAGCATCCAAAGCAAGAACAAACATTTTCAATGTCTTTTGTTTTATCTTATAATTTCATGCAAAATTGAAGTCTTCTCTATAAATTAATTGTTTATGTAAAGATTATGTTTTAAACTAATTATCACAGAACAAATCTGCAAGGTGGAGGGTCAGGCTTTTAAAATGTTCCCATTTTATAGATGAGAAAACTAGGCCCAGAGGATGAGGCTTGCTCATTCCTCTTGGAGGGAAATCCATCCAGATACCTCTGCTTCAGTCCAGGAGGGTCATGGCTCTGGCCCGGGTGGAGATTGAGATGCCCGCCATTGGGAAGGAGGGGTTGTGCCCCTGAAGCATCGGGCCAGGTGGGCCAGGATGAGGTCAAGACTGCGTGGGAGTGCGGGCACAGGCCTGGGAGACCCCGCAAACCCAGGGTCTCTCAGGGAGAGAGACATCTGAGCCTGTCCATTTCAAAGCTTTTAGATTAAAAAAAAAAAGTCTTGATGCTGCAAAAAGGATAAACAATTTGTAAAGTTAATTGGCCCAATGGATAGGGTGTCTGCCTACCACATGGGAGGTCCGTGGTTCAAACCCCGGGCCTCCTTGACCCGTGTGGAGCTGGCCCATGCGCAGTGCTGATGCATGCAAGGAGGTCCCTGACACGCAGGGGTGTCCCCCGCGTAGGGGAGCCCCACGCGCAAGGAGTGCACCCCGTAAGGAGAGCCGCCCAACGCGAAAGAAAGTGCAGCCTGCCCAGGAATGACACCGCACACACGGAGAGCTGACACAGCAAGATGACGCAACAAAAAGAAACACAGATTCCCGTGCCGCTGATAAGGATGGAAGTGGTCGCAGAAGAACACACAGTGGATGGACACAGAGAGCAGACAACTGGGTGGAGGGGAGAAGGGGAGATAAATAAATTTTTTTAAAAACCTTAAAAAAAAAAAAGAAAGAAAAAGAAATAGCTGCTATGAAAAAATACTCCCAACACATGCAGAGAACAGGGACACGGAGTCGTGCTATTAATGAAGTAATTATAGAATTAACTGCACAATTAATCATGTTATTTCATGACAGGAGGTGTCCAGCAAAGGAGCACACATTTAAAGTTGTTCAGTTCAGGGGAGCGTAACCTCCGGTCACGTCCATGAGGTCCCACCCCCACAGGGGTGGTGGAGCTGAGTGACCCCTGGGCCCCAGGGGCCTGGTTTCCTTGGAGGTCAGGAAAGGCGACAGCCTCTCTGCCTCCCTCAGGACTGGGCTGAGGCTGAGCAGTTCCACTGCGGATCTAGGTCAAGCAGGGTCCCGCGTCAGCACAGCTCACTGTTGCCAGCCCTGGGATTTCACACCCAGCAGATTCTGGAATCCCACAGAACGGAGGCTGGATGTGCTCAGCATTGCCACCAGCCCCAGTGGTTCTCACACCCATGAGAAAAGGAGAGCTAAATGCTGGTGTTAGGATTTCACGAAAGGGCGTGTATTGGGGCAGGTTGCAAGTGACAGAAAATCGCTTCATGCTAATAATCATTTTTAAAAAAGAGGGTGGGAGGAGGGATTTCTCAGTTCCTGTACCTGAGAAGCCCACCGGGGTAGCTTGGAGAATTCAGGAAAACGCTTCAGGAACCCGAGCCTTCGAGGCAGGCCTGCCGGGGCTCCTTCTCTCTGTGGGTCGCTTCATTCCCCCCTGCTGCAGGGAGGGCTCTCAGAGACGCTCAGACCAGTGAGGGACTGAAAAGAGACTTTCTTTCTCCCACGGTCTCTGTATCGATTCCAGGGAAGGAGTCTGCCTGGCCTGGCTTTGGTCAATGTGCCTGACCCAATCCTCTGCTATCGTGTGGCCGGAGGTTGGGATATTACGGTCAGCCAGGCCTGGGTCAAGTGTCCACTCCCACGGCTTCAAGTCCCAGAGAGAAGTGTTTGTCACCTGAGGAAGGGGGAGCGCCCGCCAGGCAGGCCAAAGCACCGATTGCCACGGGCTTCTGTCGGGAGACTGGCCAGTGTTCGGAATCCCCTGGGGACTCTCAGCACACCTGTGGGGGGGGCTCCCCACCCTGGGTCACCACCTCGTGTCTGCACATCTCCCCCCTAATCACTGGACTGTGAGTGGAGGGCAGGGACTGGGTCCTATTCACACACGGGTACCCAAGGTGGTTTAGTGCATACTGAGTCTCTACTGGGGTCAGCAACTTTGCTTATGTCACATTTAGGAAACAGAGGCAGAACTGGGGGATTAGTCTAAGAGGATTTGATTCTGTGAATAGCTTCATGAAGCTGAACCCAATCTCCAGCCTATTCTGTGAGCCCCACACACTGCTTTGGGAACACTCGAGAAATATTTGTGCCGTATGCTGAGGCTACAGAGCAGGTGGGTGCCTGCCTTGGCAGGTGCTATACTATTCAGGCACAATAAAATGTACACAGAGTTATATTTGGGAAGTACTTGTCATCTGTTGTCAATTTTCCTTTGTTCTCTCTTGTCAAAGTGTAATCTTCAAAAAGTGAAGTGCATGGCTTTATGCAAATATAGAGTGAACATGTGTCAAAGATTTACAAACTGATTAATGAGGGAGCTAGAAAGAAGGCAAAATCGGTTCAAAGAGTACAGCTGAGTATTTATAGTCATTTAAAAAGAAATGTCAGGGCACAAGCAGTTGGGTGCCCGCCTACCACATGGGAGGTTCCAGGTTTGGTTCCTGGTGCCTCCTAAAGAAGACTAGCTGACACAACGAGCTGGCGCTGCACTGATTGAGATGATATCATGAAGAGACACAACAAGGAAACACAATGAGAGACACAAGAAACAGGAGCAGAGGTAACTCAAGCTATTGGGCACCTCCCTCCCACATGGGATGTTCCGGGTTCAGTTCCCTTCAGTTCTCTTCCTAAAAAGAAGAGAGCACACAATGAACAGACACAGAGAGCAAACAGCAAGCACAAACAATTGGGGGTGGGGGGAGAATAAATAAAATAAAAATTAAAAGAAATGTCAGGATGAAATTGTTAGATTTGATCAAAACTGGTTAATGCCCTACAGGGCAATAAAAATCCATAAGCTTAAAGGTTATATCTTTTACTGGATAGCATTTATTTGCATCTCTGCCAAACGAGAGCTATAGGTTAGCACAGAACATCACAGAGTTTGAGCCCTTGATTAATAGTCAACAGCAAAGTTGAACAAAGCTACATTTCCCTACGTGATAAAAAGTCTGACCACATCAAATTTTGGTAAAGATGTAGAGTGGAATGAGTTGAATGGTGGACCCCAAAAAATATGCCCACATCCTAATCCCTGAAACCTCTGGACATGACCTTATCTGGGAAAAGGGTCTTTGCAGATGGAATTAAGTAAAGGATTTTGAGATGAGTTCATCCTGGCTAACTTGGGCGGGCTCTAAATCTTATGACAAGTGTCCTTGTGAGAGATGGAAGAGGCGAGACAAACATGAAGAGGAGGAAGCCATGTGGTCACAGAGGTTAAGAACTTGGTGTGATGCAGTCTAAGGTCAAGTGTGCCCACAGGCACCAGAAGCTGCCAGAGGCAGGAACGGAATCTTCATTAGAGACTCTAGAGGGACTGCAGCCTGCTGACCTTGACCCAGGACATCTGGCCCCCAGAACTGTGAGGGAAAACTTCTCTGTTGCGTTAAGCACCCAGTTTGTGGTTATCTGTTGTGGTGGCCCTACGTAGTGGAGACATGGACAAAGCAGATTTGGCTCAACTGGTAGAGCATCTGCCTACCATATAAGAGGTCCAGGGTTCAAACCCAGAGCCTCTTGACCTGTGTGGTGAGCTGGCCCACATGCAGTGCTGATGCATGCAAGGAGTGCTGTGCCACACAGGGGTGTCCCCCATTAAAGGGAGCCCCTAGTGCAAGGAGAGCTGCCCAGCACGAAAAAAGCGCAGCCTGCCCAGGAGTGGTGCCGCAAGATGATGCACCAAAAAGAGACACAGATTCCCAGTGCTGCTGACAAGAATGCAAACAGATACAGAAGAACACACAGCGAACGGACAGAGAGCAGACAACAGGGTGGGGGTGGGGAAGGGGAGAGAAATTTAGAAAAAAATTTTAAATAAATTAAAAATAAATAAAAAACAAACTTGGTATATCCGTACAACAGAATACTATACAGCAATTAAAAGGAACGGACTCATCTACACAACAGTGTGGTTGACTCTCGAAGTCATTATGCTGAGTGAAAGAAGCCAGACACAAAAGACACTAGTATATGATTCCACATATATAAAATTCTAGAAAAGGCAAAGGTATCGTGCCAGAAACCAGATCAGTGGTCCCTAGGGCTGGAGGGTGAGGGGTTGGTAGCAGTGGTGGCAAAGGGGCATGGGGGAACTTTTCAGGGTGGTGGAAACACAACTGCACGTATTTGTTAAAACTCTTCAAATGTTATGCTTAAAATTGTTGTCCAAGTTTTCCGTCATGTTTCCTAGTGCCATAGACACCCCAGTCAGCTCTGTCATCCGTTCTCCTCTTCCATCCCCTGACACACCATGTGAATGCCCCAACCCCCAATCATTTAGAAAAAGGAAACTGGCCCGATGTTGGCCCAAGGCACCAGAGGCTGGCTTGGCCCCACTCTGCGTGGCACTGAGCCCGGGCCCATGGAGAGCTTCTGGACTAGAGTCTGAGGCCATTTCAGCACCCCTCTGGCAGCCCCCAGGAGCCCGGAGGCCAAGAGCCCCGGCAACACCTGCAGGAAGGCCTGGGGACACAGGTGCAGCGGAGATGGCGCCAGGACGGCCGGGCAGGGGTGTGGCAGCCTGCGGCCTGCAGGTGCTAGACCGGGGGGGCCCGGCCTCCGAAGAAGCTGGACACGCCAGTGTCCTGTCAACCGTCCCTCAGACTGCTCAGGGTTGACGTTGGTGCCACAGAGGCCGAAGGCAGTATGTGGGATTGACCCTACTGCCATACGCCCCCAATCTTTGGTCCCCAGGGCTACCCTCAGGGACACTGTGAATGAGACAGTCTCTTCCCGGGGACTGTTGCTTCTGTAACAAATTACCAAATGCAGCGACTTGACACGTGTTTATCATCTGACAGTTCTGGAAGTCAGGAGTCTGACGTGGGTCTCACTGGGCTCACATCAAGGTGTTGGCAAGGCTGCGTTGCTTTGGAAGCTCCAGGGGAGAATGTTTTCTTGCCTCTTCCAGCTTCCAGGGGCTGCCTGCTTCCTTGGTTCACGGCCCCCTTCCACTCAAAGCCAGCAGTGGCCTACTGAGTCTTTCTCACACCACATCATGCTGCCACCGACTGGTCTACCTCCTTCTGGGACCCCTGTGATTCCCCGGGACCCCCCCCGCCTAGTCCAGACTCGTTCCCTCCTTAAAGGTTGCAGGTAGCACTAGCAAATGTAATTCCAGGGGTTGGGATGTGGACATCCACCCTCAAGTAGGGTCACTCCCCAGGGGAGGGCAGGCCTAAGTGCGGAGCTGGACAGCGAGTAGGAGTCAGCCAAGAAGAGGGGTGGAGGGTGTTTGGGGCCGGGGGCCTAGCTCATGCAAAGTGAGAAGGCATCGCATTCGGGGAAGTGTAAGTAATTCAGAAGCTCTCTGAGTAAGGAGGGGGAGCGGAGATGAGGCTGGGGTGGGGAGTGGTGGCCACACCAAAGACTTCTTTCTGCGGGTGATGGGGAGCTACGGAGGGTTTTATGTAGGAGAGCGAAGCGATCTGGTTTCTGCTCTGGAAGGAGTATTCTGGCTGCCTCCTCCGGCCCTCTTGAGGCTCACCTGCTGCTCCAAGGATATTATGAAAAGGGCTCAGCGGGGGGTGTGGGGGGGTTGGCATCCCCTGGGCATGCCATGGCACCTCCCAGGCCCCCTCACCCTGACCTGGACCCCGTCCCTCTGCTGCTGGCTCCTGCGCGGTCTCCAAAACCGCCAGAACCACGCCACTCCCACCAGGCAGCCTCAGTGGAGGGGCCTCGTGAGAAAGCCCCAAGTCCCCTCCTCTCCCCCCGGCCCCCGAACGCGCAGCAGGCCGCCGACCTCTCTAACAGACCCTGCGGGAGGTGGGGACCTAGGGGAGGATACAGCACACCGCACAGAGACAGCTGGAGACTGGGCCAAACGTGTTTCCATCAGCCAAAGATCCAAAATGAGTCAGCCCCACAGGGCGGGGTGGGTCCCCCAAGGACGCGCCCCAGGCCCTCCTGGCTCCCTGGTCTCAAGGCCCACCCTTCTCTGGGCGTGGCCCGGGGCCAATCTCCGGCTCCACCAGCTTTTCAAGCCTGAGGGGCTGGCCCAGCCGTCTCGCCCTCGCCCTCGGAGGTGATTCCAGAACGCGGCACCTGCGGCGGGGTCTGCACTTCTCCCCAGAGGTTGGGCAGGCCCCCCCCCGGTGGGCCTGGGCTCTCCCTGGACCGCCCTGGCGGCCGCCTCCGGCTCTCTCCAGGCTCCAGGGGTGCCACCCCGTGTCCCCGCAGGGTGTTCCCAGAACCAGGACCACCTGCACCCGTGTTGGGGAAGCAGAGCCTTCTCTAAGGCGACCCGCTTCGCTCAGCCCCTGCTGCTCTCTGGCCGGTGTTTAGAGACGGAGGGGAAGAGGCTTCTGTCTCTTTCTCGGGCTCCCACTCAGAGCCTGAGACCCTTGGGCAGGGCTTCTTAACCTTTTCTGTTCCACGGACCCCTTTGCCAGTCAGGTGACAACCACGGAGCCCTTCTCAGAACGCAGCGGCAGGTAGTTTCATGACACTCCTCCAGCGTCGGGTCTAACGACCACCGTAACGCCGGATCAGCATAAGCGACCTTTCCAGCTACTCCCACGCGTGGAAGGCCATGCGACATGCGCACTACCGCGGTTCCCTGCGTGTACTCACAGGTGAAGGAACTGCTCGAGTTCAGTTACAGGCCAGAGAAAATAAGGACAGTAAGTTGATTTTTTCAATTCAAGCACACGGACCCCCTGAAATCTTCCCACGGACCCCCAAGGGGCCTAGCCCCTGGTTAAGAGCCCCTGCCCTGGGTGGAGGCGGCGGGACCCAGGCCCAGACAGGGCTCGCCACTCTGCGGCGCTGCTGGTGGGCGAGGCCGCCGGGGCCACACGGGCTGGTGGAGGATTTCCAGAGCCTTCCACAACTCCCTCAAGGGAAGCTTCGTTCTCTCCTCCAGCAGGTGACTTTGTCCAGCGGCCCCTCCACGCCCACCTTCTCGCGGTGGGGACGTCGTAAGCACGTACCGGCCGCCACTTTGGGCAAAGCTTTGAGGCGGGGGGTGGGGGAGCAATGCTTACTCTTCATGTGATAGTTCCACGGGGGAAAGCCCTTAAGCATGATTTTTAATTTTAATTAAGCTTCCCCTGGCTGCCTTCTGGGGAATGAATTGGGAGATCTGGGGAGAGAAAGATCCTTTCCCTCCTCCCAATGCCATGGGGAGAACCGCTGGGGAAGGGACGCCTCCTGCTGCTCCAGAGGCCTGGCACACCCACCCACCCCCCTGCCGGGCCTCTGCAGAGCTTCTTCCTGGGGACCCTTCCCAGAGGCCAAAGTGCATCAGGCGGGGCCTTGGAGCCTCTCCCTGCCCGGGAGGACTCCAACACCCGGGGGCACTCCCGAGGCCTTTCCCTCTCTAACCTGCCTTTGCTGTGTCAGCAAGACCTGGATTTCATCCAGGCTCTGTCGCTTCCCAGTGGCTTACCCCTGACACACTGCTTTACCTCTAGAATTGTCCGTTACTTTATCTGTAAACTAGGAATGATAATAGTCCTGCTGCCAGCAGAGTGGGCTGGGTGTGATAAGAGCAAAGATCTTAGTGTGGTGGCCAGCAGTAAATAGTAGCTGCTGGTGATAGTTTTATCCTCTGCCTATCTCACAGTTCTAGATAGTTCTATAATAGACGGAGAGGTGGGTAGGGGTTCACTCGGGCACCATCAGTGCCCAGGTTATGCCAAGTTCCCTCGAGCCCCCAAGAGAAGCCCCAGCAGCCCATCTCTGTCGTTGGCCGCCAGGAACCATGGGCAGGCAGGACAGGAATGAGAAAGGGGCTGGGAGAACCCCACAAGGGCGCGCTCCCCCCTTGCGTCGCGTCACCTCCAGGGCCAGACATGTGGCGCGCACACATGCCTCTGGTGATCTGGCTGCAGACCATCTGCAGCGAGCACTATTGTTCATCCAGATGATGTTTTCCCAAAGCCAACAACAAATGCTCTTTCAAGTTAGCGGGAACTTGGATGATAATGCTGGGAACAGCTCTGCTCCAACGTGCAGCAATTAGCTCGAACCCAGCATCAGTCAGCATTTCTGGTTAGGCTTTGTGGTTTTTGTTTTGTTTTTAGGAGGTGCGGGGGATCAAGCCCCATACCTTGTACATATGAAGCAGGCTCTCAACCACTGAGCTACACCTGCTCCCCTGGCCTTGCAGTCTTGATGGTCATTTTTGTTATTGTTTAATGGAGGGTAAAGGAGGGGAGAGTATAATTCTTTTCAATGTCTCCCATGTGCCAGGCAAATAAGTACATTCTCAAATTTAAAGTGGGCTTCAGTTTTTCTATAAAGTGACCTCCTTGGATGAGACAATCTATGTCTCAATGAGCTCAAGGTTCTGGCATTTCCTGTCTAAGCATGTTTGTCTTTCTGAAGTCACTGCCTTTGGTTGGGAAGAGCAAACAATTTCTTCACCGTAGTGTAAGCATGACCCAGTGGTTAAGCATGCAAGTTTCAGAGTGTGAACTGCCTGGGTTCAAATCCCAGCTCCCCTACTTACGCTGCTGGGAGAGCTGGGGCAAGTTACCCTCTCCCAAGTCTTGATTTCCTAATTTGTGTGTAGTAAGAATATCCAACCCCCCCTAGGTGGCTGAGGGGATGGAATGAGGTAGTCCTCATAAAGTGTGTGTCACAGCACCGGGCAGACTGTAAACCCAACAGGTGGTAAACTACAGGCATTATGCATTAAAGACAGGCAGGGTAGGGCAGTGAGGTTGGCACTGAATTTAGTTTCCAGAAGCTTCAGGTGGAATCGCAGCTTTACTGCCAGTATTGCAAATAAGACTCTTTTGAACAAAACTCTTTATTGTGGAAAGTTTCAAATATGCCCAAAGTGGAAGGAGCAGTATAATAAACACCCAGTAAATCTTCCTAGCTGCTAAAAAAAATACCATACAATGCATTGTTACCAACAGGAATTTATTGGCTCAGGGCCAAGAAGGCTGGAAGGCCAGAAGGCCTGCTGGTCGGCGATCTTTGGGGTTCCTTGACTTTTCCATCACGTGGCAATGCACATGTCAGTGGCTCTTCCTTTTACTTACGGGTTCTATTGATTCCAGTCTTTGGCTGCTCCCCCCATGGCTGCTCTCTCTAATTTTCCCTCTGCTTCTCAAGGACTCTGGTTATCCAGATTAAAGCCTAGCCTGATCAGGCACCACACTTTAACTGAAGTTACACCCTGAAGAGGTCTTCTTTACAATGGGCCCTCTGCCACCAGACCTGGGGTTGGGACCTGAACACGCCCTGGTGGGGGAAATGAGTCAGTCCCTAAAACGATGCCCATCTCCCAGCTTCAACGTCAAGTTACAGGCAATCTTGGCTTGTTTACACTTCCCACTAGTCCCCCCATCTAGCCCTGCTCACTTCCCCTTATTCGTTTAGTTAGTTAGCTCTAGGACTGGAGATTGAACCTGGGACCTCTTATGTGGGAAGCTGGTGCTCAACCATGGAGCCACATAGGCTCCCCGAGTTGTTTTTTTTCCATTTGTTTGCTTGTTGTAGTTTTTTTTTTGTTTGTTTTTAGGAGGCACTGGGAACTGAACCTGGAACCTCCTATGTGGAAAGCAGGTACTCAACTGCTTGAGCCACATCGGCTCTTCCCCCAATTTTTAAATTTTATTTTATCCCCCCGCTTTGCGGCTTTTTTTTTTTTTTTGCTTGCTGTCTGCTCTCTGTGTCCATTTGCTGTGCGTTCTTCCGCATTTTTGCTTGTCTCCCTTTTTGTTGGGTCACCTTGCTGAGTCGGTACTCCATGGCACTTGTGGGCTGATGGCACTCCACGGTGCCTGGGCTGGCAGCTCTCCACAGCAGGCGGGCCAGCCTGCCTTCACAAGGAGGCCCCAGGACGTGAACCTAGGGCCTCCCATATAGTAGGCGGGAGCCCAACTGATTGACCACAGCCACATCACTCCCTGTGGTTTTAATACATATTTCATCAATGACTAAAGGTGCTGAGCTTCAATAATCACTCTTATATTCTTGTCTTGGAAGTGCCTGTTCAAGTCTTTTGCCTATTTTCATTAGATTGTTTGTCTTTGTATAACAAATTTATAAGAATTCAATATATATTCCAAATGCAATTCCTTTGTCAGATATATGTATTGTGGATTTTTTTTTCCAGTCTATGGCTTGCCTTTGCATTTACAGTGTCTTTTGGCGAGCAGAAGTTTGTAACTTTACTAATGTTTTGGTTTACCAAGTTTTTCTTTATTGTTAGTTATTAAGTTGTGTGTGTGTTTGGTATAAGAAATTTTTGCCTACCCCCAGTTTGCAAAATAGACTCCCATGTTTTCTTCTAGGATCTTTACAGTTTTAACTTTTACATTTACGTCTGTAACCCATTTGGGTTAACTTTTTGTGACTGGTGTGATGTATGGGTCAAGGTTCAATTTAAAAAATACAGACATTCTGTTAACCCAGCATCATGTATTGCAAAGATTTTCCTTTCTCTGTAGAATTGTTTTGACACTTTGTCAAAACCAATTGCTCATACGTGTGTGGTTCTATTTCTGGATTTCTGCTTGTTTCTATTGATCTACTTGTCTTGTTTACTGTTGCTTTACGGTAAATCTTAAAATCTGTGGTATACGTCCTTCAACTGTAGTTCTTCTTTTTCAAGATTGTTCTGGTAATTCTACATCTGTTATATTTCCATGTATCTTCTGGTATCAGACCATTAATTTTTCCAAAAAAAAAAAGCCTGTTGGGGTTTGTTGATAATAAATAGACATACAATTCTATCTATAGACTTTGTATCCTGAGGTCTTGCTGAATTCATTTATCAGATTTAGTGTGTGTGTGTGTTTGTATATTCCTTAGATTTCCTTTGTACACTATCATGTAATTTCCAAATAAGGACAGTTTTACTTATCTGCTCTCAATATTTTTTTTTAAGATTTATTTATTTCTCACCCCTCCCCCCGCCCCAAACCTGGTTGTCTGTTCTCTGTGTCTATTTGCTGCGTCTTCTTTGTCCACTTTTTGTTGTCAGCGGCACGGGAATCTGTGTTTCTTTTTGTTGTGTCATCTCTTCGTGTGTGCGGCACCATTCCTGGGCAGGCTGCACTTTCTTTCGCGCTGGGTGGCTCTCCTTACGGGGCGCACTCCTTGTGCGTGGGGCTCCCCTATGCGGGGGACACCCCTGTATGGCAGGGCACTCCTTGCACACATCAGCACTGCGCATGGCCCAGCTGCACACAGATCAAGGAGGCCTGGGGTTTGAACCATGGACCTCCCATGTGGTAGACGGACACCCTAACCACTGGGCCAAGTTTACCGCCTGCTCCCAATTTTAATGTCTTTTATTTTCTTGCCTTATTACATTATATTATATAGAGAGCCTCCAGTGTGATATTGACTAGAAGTGGTGAGAGTGGACACATTTGCCATTTTCCTGCTTTTAGAGGAAATGTGTTCAGAATTTCACTACAAAGTAAAATATTAGCTGTAGGCATTTTTGTATGCTTTTATGAGATTAAATAAATTCCCTCTTTTATCCTTAATTTTTGGAGAGTTTTTAGCATGCATAAGTGTTGGATTTTTTGAAACTTTTTTTCTGTATCTATTGAGATGATGATAATGATCTTTCTTCTTTACATTGGTTGGTTTTTGAATGTTAAACTTACTTTGCATTCCTGGGATAAACTCCATCAACTATTTGGCTAAGACTAGATGTGATTCTTTCCCATTATTTACTAATTTTCCAAATAATGTGTTAGTTCTCTAGAATCCTTCCAAGATGACTCACGAAGTTGTTCTTTTTTAAAAATATTATTTTGAATATTACTATTAACTCCTGGGTTTAACCGTACGTAGTTTAATCCATGGTTGTTGTTATCTTTATTAACGCTCAAATTGTTTCTTTTCCGGCCAAAGGGAACACCTTCAAGTTGGTGCTTGGGTCCTTTTGACACAACCGTAGTAGTCTTTCTTATTTTCCTCGTCTTCTGGTATGACAAGCTGTCCTCTCCTGCTTTTGGACATTTCTCTCCCCAGCCATTTCTCCAAGAGCCCTGGTTCTTTTTTAGCGGGAAATGGTATTTGGCAGGCCACAGTCTGCTGCTGGTCATTATTTCTAAAGGATAAATACTTCTTAAAGAAAAAGTTTATCTTGTGTTGAATTAAGGGGCTTTTCCCTAACTTTGATTTTGTGTTTTTATTTTTCTTACATCAAAAGCCTTTGTGCTTAATGACATTGCTTGTTTTACCCTATAATACATACTAGTTGCAGTATAATAATGCCCGAATTATTGATTAGTGGAAACAGTTTATGATTGTTTTGGCAGGTCTTTCTGTCCTTAGGATTTGTCCCACTATAGGAATGCACAGCCACATTTCTCTGCTTTAAAGTCATTTGGGAATGTTCTCTGTATAAATTATCCTACCAAACGCATGCACAGATCTGTTTATTTCATTTTTAATTGTTAGAGATAGCTTTTTAAAATTTAATTTTGTTTTATACGTATGTAAAACATTTACACATTTCCAAGTCAAGCGTACAAAAAAGGTACATTCAGGAAGTCTGGCTTTTGTCCCATTCCCCTCCCTCTCCCTGTAGTTAACTTTCTTTTCTTTTTTGCTTTTTGGTTTATCCTTTCATTTTTAAAAACATATGGCAGTATCATTGTATGTTGTATCCCATTTTTCAATGTTTATTAAAAAATGGTAGCTAACTGGACATACCTTTCCCCATATGCAGGTGAGAACATCCACCTCTTTGACTTTCCGTTGTCTGGCTGCTCTGCCCCGAGAGGCCTGGTGAGTTTTAAAGAGAGGAAAGCCTTTTGTAAACGAGTAGTCCTCAAACTTGAGTGTGCGTCCAAACCTTCCAAGGGGCTAACAGGATCCTGAACCCCACTCCCAGAGTTTCTGGCTCAATAGGCCTCGGGTTCGAGGCTTTGCATTTCCCAAGGATGCAGATTCTTCCTCTTAAGAGGCCAGATTCTGAAAACGACTGGTATAAACGCTCCGTAAGGGCAGGGCAAACATCGGTGATTCTTTTTTTTTTTTAAAGATTTATTTATTTTTTTATTTAATTCCCCTCCCCTCCCTTGGTTGTCTGTTTTTCTGTGTCTTTTTGCTGCGTCTTGTTTCTTTGTCTGCTTCTGTTGTCATCAGCGGCATGGGAAGTGTGGGCGGCGCCATTCCTGGGCAGGCTGCTCTTTCACGCTGGGCGGCTCTCCTCACGGGCGCACTCCTTGCGCGTGGGGCTCCCCTACGCGGGGGACACCCCTGCGTGGCACGGCACTCCTTGCGCGCATCAGCACTGCGCATGGCCAGCTCCACACGGGTCAAGGAGGCCCGGGGTTTGAACCGCGGACCTCCCATGTGGTAGACGGACGCCCTAACCCCTGGGCCAAGTCCGTTTCCCTGGTGGTTCTTAATAAAACCCAAGGTGGAGCCTGAGGGCGCGGGCAACGGGAGTGTGGGCTCCCGTCTAACTAACGACCTGGCCGGATGTTCTGCTTTGGCGTCAACGAGGCCTCACCCAATTTGGGTCCGTGGACCAGCAGCTTCACCTGGGAGCTTGCTGGAAACACAGACCCTCACTGGCCCCGGAGGTCCTGAAACACCATCTGCATTTTAACAACAGCCCCAGGGGAGTCTGTGTTCCTGACAGGGCGAGAGGCACAGCCCTGAGTGTCCTGTGCCCTCCGGTTCATTTGCCAGTGTCCGCTGGTGTCCCCCGAGGATGCAGGCCCCGCAGGGCAGGTGCATCTTCTGACAACTCTGAAAACAGCACTGTGGGCATAGCAGGCTGCTCGTAAGTCCTCGGTGAGTGACTCGACAGGGAGTGAGAACTCGCCCTCCTGAGCCAGCAGGAGGGGCCTCCTTCCCGGGCAACTCCAGAGGGGGCAGCGTCAGGCCTGGGGCCTGCGCCTGCCGGGACCTGGGCAGGGTTTGGCTCGAGGAACCTCCGGGCTAAGTGGAGCCCCGAGCCCTGACCTCCTGCAGCCTGTCCTCCTATTCCCAGGGGCCCCAACTTGCCATTTCCCTTTGCAGCCTCCGGGAAGGCAGGCAGATCCACACTCCCAAAGGACCTCCCAGTCCAGCGGCCTAAAGTTCCCTGGTGCCCGGGGATGCCCACTCCAAGCCGGTTCTGGAAAGGAGAAAGGTGGAGACCGTTTCCGAGACCCCATTCCGCAAATCCGTGGCTGTCTGGAGTGCAGAGGAGGGAAGGGGCCCTGAAAAGAGCAGGGGCAGTGGAGGAAAGGGACAGAGTGGTGTAAACGGTGCGGTGGGCTTTGGGGGCTTCGGTGGTCCCATGCCCTCAGACCATGTGTCCCAGGAGCAAGGGCGGCTTCTGTTGGCCTGGGGGGCTGGCTGGGGCAGTGCAGTTTCCTGCGATGGTGGAATGGGAGAAATGGTCCCCGGGAAGAAGTTTCCTCTTGGCTCTCCATGGTGCTGTGGCCTCCCCACTTCAAGGTCAGGTTGTCCCCTCACCCCTCCATGTTTCCCATGACATCTTCTCTCACCCTCACTGTCCTCCGCAGCACCGGTCAGCCGATCAGGTTTCCTTCCTTCCCAGGAGAGACCCTGTCCCAGTCACAACCCCTCCTCCCGCCCCACCCCATTGCCAACCAGCCCCTTACTCTCTCCCTCCAAATCCAAAAAGCTTCTCCAAATAAGCACATTCCACCCCAATCCTCTCCTTCACTTGAAAAGATGTCTACTCCTTGGAGCCGTGCAGTCCATCTCCATCTCCTGTTGAGATGTGAAATGACTGCCTGGACCTCCACCAAGAGTCAGGCAGAAGCCTCCGACCTCGAGCCAGTGCCTGCTGGGGGTGCATCTGCTCGGGCTGGGCTGGGGGCGGTGAAGGCGTGTGAGTCTAGGACTGCCACCCAGGCCAGAGATCAGAGACAGGGGACTGCTCAAGGGTCAGAGAGCGACTGTGTCCTCCACAGCAAATATTCAGGCAGGGCGTCACATGGGCGCTCACTGAATCCTCTAGTAGCCCCGATGTAAAGCTGTAGTCCCCATTTGACAGATGCACTGAGGCCCTACTCAAGTGACCTGCTCAAGGTCCCCCCATCAATGAGGGGTTGTCTGAAGCCTAAGCCTTCCTCAGTCCACCACTAATCCCAGTCGGGGGCTCTCAAGCCAGGGTCCTGTGGCCGCCTTCCCTTGCTGCCTACCGCGGCACCAGCACTTGATGAAGCCTGAACAGTCAGAGCAGCCTCTGTGGGGCCCACCTCTGAATCCTGGTGTCTTCCACGGAAGACACGTCAGGGGGAGGAACAAATGCCCCGTCCAGCACCAGGGTGCTGGCTTTGTCGGGGCCTTCTCACGCGGCTGGAGCACTCCGAAGCCATCTGCTGGGTGTGAGGCCAGAAGCTGATCGGCCTGGAGAGGGTACAGATGGTGCCCTTAGGTGCTGCCCATCAGGCCCCCTGTGGGCAGTTCGGGGGGCGTCAGTGTGGGGACCAGGTTTGGGTGGGGCTGGGCCACCAACCTGGGCAAATGGCAAACTGAAAGGGCTGCAGCAACAGGCCGAGGCGTCTTGGGGGTGCCGGGCACATGCAGGAAAAACAGAAGAAGAGCTCAGCAGAAGGGAAGAAAGGCAATGTAATTTTCATTAGGGAATTTATTTCTTTAAAAAAAAAACGACAACAGTGGTTCGATCTAGATACAGCAGCGCCGTGACACATTAGACGGAACGTACAGCAGAACAAAAGCCTTTATCCGCAGGAATGATGGCTGGAATGGAACTATTTTCAATGGTAAAAGCTCCCTGAAAAGAAGAGAAACCTTTGGATATTAGAATGATTATTATTTTAACACCAATAGCCACGAAGCTCTTCTAGTTGAGAACATTTGCTTTTGATCTATTATGAAAGTGACTTATTGACAGACTCAGGAAAGACGTCTAGATTCTTCCTCTAATGCTTTAAAATGGGGTCCCTGGCAGGAACCTCTAAAGTCAGACCAGAAAGGCGCCCCCCTGCCTGGGCAGGTGTCTGACCTGTGCATGTCTGAGCTTTAACGGGGTTGGTTGGTTGTCAAAGCAAGGGCAGAAGGTGCTTCGGGGACACGGCTTCACACTCGCCATCTGCTGTGATCAGAAAGAAGAGAGCTCTGCCATTTGGGAGCTCCCGCAGCTCTGTTCCTTCAAAGCGCACCAAGATTCCACACCTACTACCTTTCCAGAACAAAGGATACCAAGTTAGGTCTTATCTAAGAGTGTCGGGTCATGGCAGCAGCAGGTGGCCTGAAGAGGTTGCCCTTGGAAGGGTACGAGTGTACATCTGGATACACAAGCACGGAAGCAGCCCCAGGGGAGAGCTGACTGCCACCCAGACGGGTGTTTCTTCTTGACCTTGGGAGGCTTCTGGATGTGCAAGAACTGCTGTCCCTTGGGTGACGGCTGAGACGCCAGGCTCAGGGAGGATGTGGTACTCCCTAAAGACTCCCTGAGAGCCGGTCCACAGGCTGGGTCGGCAGCTCACTTGAAAGAGGCGGTGGGGAACTGGAACCCAGGCCTTTCAGGGACAGCCCGGGCATGGAAGAAGAAAGAGGAGCGTCACCACTGGGGCCGGGCTCCTTGGAGAGCGTGCCAACCAGCTCATCTTGCGCCTTTCAAGTCAGGGCGGCGTCCATATGCTTGTTCCCAGAGCTCCCTGCCACATGTCCCGGCAAGCTGCGTGTCAAATGTGCCTATAACCAAGGCCACAGCTGCTTCCAGCCTCCCGGGTGCCAGGCCCACCCTCCCGAGATCCAAATTTCCCACTGGTTAAGAGCAAAGCAGTTCAGAAAAGAGGCAAAGCCTCCTGCGATTACTCAAGGTAGAGTAACACTACCCTATACCCGCAAAACCTCGTGTGTAAAAAGCCATGTTCCTGGCCGAGGAGGACAAGAGAGTGGGTTTAAGCCTGACGTGGACGCCACCCTCCAGGGGGCATGGGTAGAGTCTTCTCAATATTGTGGGTGATTCTCAGTACCCTGTGGGGGCCCAATGTGTGCTCGTAGGTTACGGCAATCACAGCAGACACCGCCCCTGTCCTGCTGGGGACAGCAGCTTGTCTATGGAAAAGTAGAAGCCGAGACGCTTCTGTAAGACCCTGCGTCTCACCTCAAAGGCACTAAGCCAGCTAACGTCCTGGCGTGACAAATGTCACACTTGGAGAAAGAAAGGCTCTTCCTAAAAGAGCTCAAATGCATTTAAAAGATTTAAACCCATTCATTGTCCAAATAGACCTTATCCCAGCAGATGGATGGTTTTTGTGTTGTTGTTTTAATTTAAAAACATCTTTGTAAAAATGCAGCTATAGAAAACAAGGTTAGAGTAGGGATGTGGTAGGGAGGGGGCGGGGACAGAGCCTGTGATACCTCAGGGGCTCGGTGGAGCTGGTTTTCAGGCGCTGCTCTAAAAAAGGACTTCCCTTCTCTATTACAAAGCAATGGGCCAAAGGAAGAGGAGGATTTGAAAGGCCAGTGGTGCTGACCCCACGTCTCCAGACACTCGCAGCAGTGCAGGTGTGAGCAGAAGGAAGACTCAGGCGATTATCAATGCGAAGCCCTGTGCTTTAGCATCCGCGACGCCCTTGAGACTCAAGCACAGTCATCAGACTCAGGGTTTTGCCCCTGCTCCCGGGGGATTGTCTACAGAAAATAGACAATAGACAGGGCATAGGCTTTGAGGCATAAAGAGGGCGGTGTGCTTCTCACCGCCAATCCACTCTGTAAGGGTTGAGCGGGCTGTGAATTGGGCAAAAAGAATGAAACTTCTGGACAGGAGGACCTTAAAATACTGTCCAAAGAGATTTCCACTTCCTTGGGAAAAAACAACTGTGCACGGCTGTTTGTATTTATCTTGTCTGTAGCGCAAGAGGCTGCCTCATGAGACCCAAGAGTTGGTCTTGAAGAAAATAATACTGTGGATTAAAAGGATCTGAGGGAAGCCCAGCTATTTCTTCTCTCCCATTTGGTTGTAAAATTACCTCAAAATCATCAGTCCCAAAGTCCAGGCCCCTTTCCAGCAGCTTACCCGCAGAGGCCGGCGGCAAAGCCTGGGGAAAGCGCACGGAGATGCGTGCGGGCTGCCAGCTCCCTACTCGCCTTCCTAAGGGGTCACACTCCAAAGCGGCCCGGGCGACCCAGAGAATTATGTTTTAGGTGATCACAACTGAACCCTGTGGGCAGCAGCGGTTCTCATAGTTGAAGGTACGTCAGCATGACCCGAAAAGCTTTTAGAAGATGCAGATCCCTCAGCCCGTTCTGGAGCTTCCCCTTCCGTGGGTCTGGGTTGAAGCCCAGGAACCTGCTTCTTCACAGGAGGGGCAGGGCCTGCCCTGGGAGAGCCCTGGCAGCGGCCGGGTGGCTGAACCAGGCCCAAGGCAGAGGCGGGCGCTGGGGGGACAGCCAGGCAGGGGGGGAATGCCAGGCCACCGGCTCTCCCTGGCCTGGGCAGAGCAGAGGGAGAGATGCTCCTTGTCTCCTGATGGAGGCAGTGGGGGAGCCTGGGGTGGACGGCTCGAAGGGCGTGGGGATGGTCTTCAGAGGCCCCTCGCCGGGCAAACCCCCACGTCCTCTGGGGGCTGCTCGTGCCAATTCGAGCTGGCCTCTGCCCCACCTCTCCCTGGGAAGGGAAGTTTGTCTCAAAGTTCTCTGGTGGCCCAGATGCCCTGTGGGCATCTTGCTTGCCTGCAGAGACCACTCCATCCGTGCCACCTTGGTCACTGATCCACGGGGCTCTGTGGAGCTCTCGAGACCCTGCGAACATGTCAGGACCTGCCTAGAGTCTCTTCTGGGGCTCCTCCGCGCCAGCCCTGTTGTCTTCTGTCCTGAAGAGCCCGTGGGGTGGACATGCAGCTGGTCACGCAGAGTGACCCTTCTCTCTGACTTGCTTCCTGACACTTCCAGGCTTGGGACACTTGAGGCTTCATGACTTATCCTGATCATCGCTATGCTCCCCTCAAAAATAAAACAAAACACAAGCCTTTTGGAAACATACTGGCTTTAGGAGGCAGGGCCTGCTGGGAAGGAAAAGGGCTCAGAGACCACTGGGCTGGAGGCACCCAGCTCAGCCACGGCCGCCTTCCAGGGGGAAGGAGAGGCAGAGGCTGACGCCACCACAGCGTGCTGTGCTGCTCGAGGAAAGTGGACAACTCAACAGAGCTGCCCCGGGCGACTCCACCCCCAACCCCCCAAGACGACGTTGCGGCTGGGGGTGAAGTCCCAGGTGTGTCTTTGAGCATTTAATTCAGTATGTTACAAACCAAGAGAAAGGTGGTATCATGATGAAAAGGTTATAGAGATGGATGTAGGTAAATACAACCAATCCTTTAAAGGTGAAATGTGAATAATTTTCTACATTTAATAAAAACATTTTCTCGTCTGAGGCTCTGGAAGTCTTGAGTCAGTTTTTTTGGTAAATTCCTCCACTCCACCCCTAAAATGCCTTAAAACACATGGCTTAACAGTGGCTGCACAGAAAATATACACCCTCGGAGTCTGACTTTCCATTTAAATACAAATATACAAAATGTAAACTGAGACAATAGAGAAATTTACAAAATTTTTCTTTAAAAATAATAAAGACAAAATTCAGTTCTAGGTATGATGCTATTAAAATACGTGCAAGTGTCATATCCAAGTGGATTTCTATTGCAATGTTCGACAAGGACAAATCCAATCCACACCGGCTTGAGGGCCACCTCTGAAAACAGACCTGAGTGGAAATTTCTTTGAGAAACCTCGAGGCTCTACTTCGCGGGAGTCAGACGGCCTCCCTCCCCGGTTCCGGGGGGCACCCCGAGCATCCAGCCGGAACGGCAGCTCCCCTGGTCACCAGTTCCGCTTCTAAATGGACGGGTTTGGGCTGGTTCCACTTTGGACTTCAAAGCCAGAGCTCAAACTAGCTGCTTCCAGTGGAGTTTGAACTGACATGGTTGGAATTTATGTGGTGGTTAAAACTGGTCTTGGAATTGGGTGAACTCTTGGAATTGTTCTGATGCTAGTGGGGAGAGAGAGAGAGAGAGACTGAGTTAGTCCTGGCAGAGTCAAGCCTGGGCTTTCCCATTGGAGATTCTGGAGTCGGAGCTTCTGACCTGCTCCTCCTGCCTTTTGCTACCTTCTGCATGGCCTCCTGCAGACCCAGATCTAGGGACCACTCCTCGAATCTTCCCTGGTGCCTAAGAGCTGTGGAAGCCACGGAACCCCAAGTTGGGGAGCAGATGGCCCCTCCACTAACATCTATATGGGTTAACCCTGCAGGCTGGAGTTAAGAGACGGGGTTCAAATCTAAACCCACCACATCCCTGCTGAGCAACCTCGGGCAAGTTATTTAATCTCTAGGTTTCCTCATGGGTCAGGTGGACCTAAGAGCAGCTTCTCCACAAGGCTGTTGGGGGAATGAAATGAGGTCGTGCATGCACATGGCTTCAGCCAAGGGCCCCCAGAATTAGGAGCTACTTGCTCTTCCATTCCTGGTCCTCTCCTGGCACCCTGTGGACCCCGGAAGCTGCAGGGGAGGGAAGGCGAGAACAAGGAGCACTTCATTTCTAGATGCTCACACAGGCCTTTTGCTGATAGCCACCACCCTCTCCACCTTGCCAAATCCCCTCACAACTCTCTGGGCAGTGGGGCTTTCTATCCTGATATTTCAGGTGGGCAAACTGAGGCTGGGAGAGCTTCAGTAAGCTGCCTCACAACTGAGACGTGTCAGGCCTGGGATTTGAGCCTGGGCTGGCCAGACCCCACAGCAGGTGTTCTTTCCAGGACCTGGGGGGGTCCCAGGGGGCTCTGCCACGCGGCGGAGCGGAAGGCACCATTTCCTCCTGGAGTTTCAACTTGACTTGACAGAAGCTTTTAAAAATTATGTTTTCATATGATAGGCATATACTTACATTATGTGAGTATATTCTAGAACAGGATGTGAAACCTACAAGGAACAGTTTTAGATAAAACCCCACTCAGGGGCCCCAGTGTGCATTTTCTCTCCATGTGTCTGATCTGTGCTCCCCATCTGCTGAGCCCCAGATTCTTCATGTGTGTTTACCAGATGTCTGACCTGTCGGCCTCAGTTTCCTGATCTGCGAGATGGGGCACTGAGAGTGCAGCCTGGCGCTTGGGCTGCTCTAGAGTGCCCCGGGCAGGGATTCGGGGTCCCTCCCAAGTCCCTAGAAGACAGCCTGGTGCCCAGTTGGTGCTTGATACCTACTGGTAGTTGAATGAATTGTTGGATGCAGACCCAGCCTCTGGTGAAGTTTACATTAGATGCCTTTGAAAAGCGCCCAAATTAAAACAAAATAAGAAAGAGAAAAGCACCCAGCACGCACCAGGGATGGCCCCCAGCCAAGCTCCTTCGATGGTCGCCCCTGGCATCCAAGAGGGAGGAGCTGAGGTCCCCAGGGCCTGTGGACCAGAACTGCTGAGCTGCTGGGCAGCGCCACGGCCCGGGGAGCCCCAAGGCTCCTGGAGTGAGGGGCTGCGGGCCCAGCTCCCCGGAAGTCTGTGGCTCGTGTGTGAACGTGCGCTGGGAGCAAGGGGCACGGGTGGGACTGGGGGCGGGGGAAACTGAGGCACTAGGTAGGGGCCTCCCAGCCCTGGGGCCACAGGTCCATGGCTGCTTGGAGGGCCCGATGGGGGGGTAGTGGGTGCTGATGTGGCCCCCTGTGTGGCTTAGGGCCACGGGGCCTCGCGCTCTCCCTGCCCCTTAGCTCAGGGACAGGCTCTGAGGGGAACAAGTCTTCTCCCAAGGAGCAGAGAACCTCTGGCTGCCACTGGAGGACACAGAGCCACACAGGGAGGGGCGGGGGGGAGGCAGGAGCTTCTGCAGTGATCGCTGTGCCCGCTCCATTTCTTCCTGCTCTGAACTAGGTGACGTCGTTCCCCATATGACATGCATCTGCAATGGCCACACAGGGCAGAGGTTCCCACCCGGGGCCCCAGGGGATATGTGGCCACACCTGGAGACACCTGATTGTCTGGTAGGGGGAGGAGAACATGAGTCGCCCACGGTGACGCCGTTATCATCCTACTGCATACGGGACAGCCCCCACCTTGAAGAAAGACCTGGCCCCAAACCCAAATGCCCACAGTATCGAGGCCACCCTGATGGGGGGGTGCACTTTGTCACCCCATTTTACAGAGAAGGCAGCGGAGGCACCGGCCTTCCAACGCCTGCACTTCCCACTACTTGCTGAAGGCAAGCTGAGCCCTGGGGATCTTTGTGGTTTGCCGAAGGACACTTGGGGACAGGCTGGCCCTGCCCCTGCCGCCACGGGGCTCCCGGCAGCCACAGCGGGTCGCAGGACTTAGGGCAGGCCACTGCCCCCCTGCCCGGGCCCCTCGAGGAGGGAGAACGAGGCTTCGGGGGCCGCAGGGCCGAGGTCAGAAGGGCGGGGCGCGGCGTGGGGCTGGCACCTGCCGTCTGAAGATCCTCTGTAGCAGCCCTTTCTTGGGGGGCTCTGGGGGGTGGCTTCTGTTCAGGTCTGGCGAGAGGGTACCGTGAGGTCCAAACACGTTGAGCTCCTTGAAGCACTCTGTCTCTACCATCTGGAGAAGAGGGGCGGGCGCGGGTCAGGGGCCACAGCCCGCCCCCCGGAGGAAGGGGCTCAGAGCCGCAGAGCCTCTGGGGCCGGACCCTCCCCGAGCCCCCCACCCTCCAGCCAGGACTCGCCCGGGGGCCCGCTCTTCCCACCACCAAAGCCACAGCCCACCCACTCCTCTCTCCCGTGGAAGCCCGGGCCGCCGTGTGCTCCATCCCCGCTGCCCTCCCCAAGGCCTCACGCCAGGCCCCCACACTCGCCCCTCAGTGCCAATGGCCCCCAACTCACTCGGTCCCTGGTCTGCCTCCAGCTCTGGCCCAGCTTCTCAAGAAAGTCCTCTGTGTATGGGCCTACGCCGTCACCTTCCTGTCACCACCAGCCCAGCATCTGGCCTCTCACACCCCTCCTGCCCTGTGGCCTGACGCTGCTGTCACTCTTCTGTCCTCATCCCACCCAACCTCTCGGTCTGGCCCAGCTGCCCATGCTCTCGCCCTCAGAGCGGAGCAGATGCCCCCCCACACCTCGTTTTGCCATGGGATGGACACGGAGCCTGTGGAGAACTTGGAGTAGAAGTCGTCATCTGTGTGGTCCAGGTTGACACCCTTGACGGTGGAGAACTGCTCGATGTCCAGCACGTCCTTGCAGTACACGGCCCGGGGCTGAGGGGGACAGGGGCCCCGTCACACCAGCCCTGCCCCAGGCCCAGGCGTCCCCAAGCCAGGCCTGGATGGGGCAGCAGAGGGGACGTGCGCCCCAGGCCGCCCTCCTGAGAACCCGTGACGCCTTCCCTCAGATGTGCCAAGGGGAGATCAGGGCGCACAACTCTGCGCAGGGCCTGTCCTTCCCGCAGTCACCCCCTCCCCTCAGCAGATCAAGCCACGCGCTCTCTCCAGGCTGCGGGGACATGCCGGGCCCCTCTCCCAGCTCACGCATCTTGTGGGGACTCCTACTTCTGGTCAGACGTCCCTTGTTACCCGAAGCTCACCTAATCGGAAAGGCAGAAGTGTTTCCAGAGACATCTCTGTTGGAATGAGGGGCTGCTCTGGCCACAGTTTGGGGTCTCTGGGCCTCTGGTCTACTCCTTGATAGAGACAATTAATACTGGCGACCCAGGGCCAGGCCAAGGTGGGAGAGGGGCACCCCGGATGGCTCTGCCTTGTGGGGGAAAGGCAGGACGTGGTGAACGTCCCGTGGGAGGGTGGCGAGGGGCACTGGTTGAGGACTCGGGCTCTGCAGATGGCCCTGGGCTGGAGGCCCAGCTGCAGGGCTTAGGAGCTTTGGGAGGGTCACCTGGCCCTCTAAACCTCAGTGTCCTCGCCTGCAAAATGGGGTAGTGCCCCATAGAGCTGCTGGAAGTGCTGGCACGGAGCCTGGCCCCCTGAGCAGGTGCCACTCTCCTGGTGGTAACATCCTGTATCTCAGTCGCCCATCACACAGTCCAACAGGCCCAGGGGCCTGGGCTGGGGCTCCCAGAGGTGAACCTGCCCCCAGGAGTCTGTGGCAGTGGGGGAGGAGCCCTAGGGGCTTGACGACAAGGACTTCACAGAGGAGGTGGCCCCAGGTTGGATGCAGAGGGACCCCAGCCCTGGCGACGCCTCCCGCTCCCCAGTCTCGTCCGTCCTGGCCCGGGGCCCAGCACAGGCGTTCAGCGAATTCTCAGTTTGGAAGGTGAATCAGGGCCCAGGGTTGGCGTGGGTGCAGCCACGCGGGCAGGGTGCCAGCATTGCTCCCAGGGTCCAGCCCTTCCAGGGACTCTCCAGGGGACACATCCAGTCCTGCTCCCCAGCAGAGCAAATGCCTGGGGCACAAGTACAGGTGGGCAGTGGGGGGGCCGGGGGGCTCCAAGCCTCCCCTCCCTGGCATTTCCCAAAGCCCAGGACACCCACCACTTGTGGACCACGGCAGACTTTCAGGTGGCATCAGGACCGATGCATCAGGAAGTACAAAATGAAATTGAGGGACCTCTTGTTAAAAAATGATTAAGAAGTGATATATCCTGCCATAACCCACTGAATGGACTGGGAAAGACTTAAACCTCAACATAAAGTATAATCCATGGTGTGCAGCAATGCTCCAAAATGTACTCACCAAATGCAATGAATGTACCACACTAATAAAAGAAGTTGTCGATGTGGGACGAGTGAGGTGTGGGGAGTGGGGTATATGGGAACCTCTTATATTTTTTAATGTAACATTTTGTGTGATCTATGCGTCTTTAAAAAAAAAAGATTAAAAAAAAAAAGAAGTGGATGACGGTGCAGGGCCCTGTGGGACTGACTGCACAGGTCACGCGTGGCACACGGATGAACATTGAAAACAACAACCAAAAGGGCAGTAACTCTACATTTTAAAAATCTGTAATGGAAAAAAGATGATCTAACAACAAAACCAAACCAAAACTATTCCATGGTTATTATTTCCTTGGATAAGTTTCTTTTTAGAATATATTTACTTTGGTTTAAAAAAGAGCCAATTGACATTATTCACAATTGCCAAAAGATGGAAGAAACACAAATGTCCATCAACTGATGAGCGGGTAAATAAAGCATGACACACACAGAGGCGCACTATTCAGCCGCGGAGCGGAATGTAGTCTTGATTCATGCGGCAACATGGATGAGCCTTAAAGACATCATGTTGCGTGAAATAAGCCAGGGGCCATAAAGGACACATATTCTATGATCTCAGTGATTGGAAATAAAGAATAAGCAAAGTGACAGAGTTAGAATCTAGAATATAGGTTCCTGGGGGGTGGGGTGGGGGTAGGGAAGGGGAAGTTAAGGCTTAAATTATACATGGTCTCTACTTGGGATGATGGAAATGTTTTGGTAATGGATGGGGTGACCGAAGCACAACACTGTGAATGTAATTAACAGCACTCAAATATATTTCTGGATGTGGTTCAAAGGGGAAAGTTTAGATTATATATATGGCCCTGGAATTAAAACTTACAAAGAAAAATCCTTGGAACTATACAAGACAAATAGTGAACCCTAAGCTAAACCCTGAGCTATGGTTCATAACATAATTATAAAAAGGTCCTTTCATCAAGTGTAACAAATGGACCACACCAATGCAAGGTGTGACTAATTGGGGGTTATGGGAGAACCCTGTATTTTTATATATGATTTTTCTATAAACTTACAACTTCTCTAATAAAAAGTTTTTAAAAAACGAGCCAATGGAAATGAAAAACATTAAGTAAACAATAGCAGTCGTGGTACTCGGCCACGGCAGCTGCCTTGAGGGTTCCTGGGTGCCTGGTGGAAGAGGGGGCAGAGGAGCGGGGGCCGAGCCCCTGCCGCCCACAGGGCTGCGGCTCCAGGCTGCAAGTCCACGGCTGCGCAGCCCGGGAGCCTGAGGGCCTCCGCTGCCCGGGAAGGAAGGCCCACGGGCGCCAGGGGGCGCCACGGGACTGGGGAAAGAAAGAACCCGTGGGTTTTTGCGCCTACTCCTAGGCTCTGGGAGGGGCGCTTCAACAGGTCACACCGGGGTGACCGACTGTCCTGGGGTTCCCAGAACGTCCCCGGCCCACACTGGCAGGGCACCCGGCGGCCGGTCGCCCTGGCTGTGGGGAGGCCTCCTCCTGCCCTTGCCCCGGAGGCTCTTCTCCAGCCAGCTCTGGCCCTGGCCAAGTCCTCACAGGGGCCACCCCACCCTCAGGGGTGTGTGGGGGTGGGAGCCCGATTTGTAGCATTGGCCAGTTCCAGGGGTGTAAATACTCCCACGACTTCATGCTGCCAACGTGATGTCACTGCACACGGAGGTGGGGCGCAGGGTGTGGGGTGGTGAGAGGCAACGAGCTGGCGCCAGGCCCCCAGAGCCCTCCACTCCCCACGGGGGTCCATGAGCCTGCGTGTGGGAGCCCTAAAGAAGTAGGGGCCCAAGCAGACCTTCCTGCCTTCTGACTCCTAGAATTTATGGGGTGCAGGCCCCTGGGGCCGCAGGGCCACTAGCAGGCCCTCCTGCAGCGCTTCTTGCAGCCAGGACCTGCAGCCTTGGGGCCTGCCCTCCAGCTGGCTCCCTCGAGCCTCTGAGCCTCGAGGCTGGGCCCCTAAAGCAAGCCTGTGCTTCAGGACCCTCTTGGGGATTTTCAATGACAATTTTGACTTGACTGGATCCCCCTGCAGGCACTGCCTTGGGGCTCTCGGCCCCAGGGAAGTGACAACTCCCTAAAGGGAGGGAGGGGCCGTGTCTTGCTCATTACTGTGCCTGCCCTGCCTAGCCCAGAACCTAGAGTATACAGTAGGCGCAATGCACACTAACCCGAACTGACTGCAGTGGTCCTTGATGTTTCTGAAAGCATGTCACATTTGGTTCTTATTTCACCCTAAAAACACCCCTGGAGGGTTGGGGGATGGGTATCACTAGCCCCATTGGATAGATGGGGAAACCGAGGCAGAGAGGAAGGCATTTGGACGAGCACTGAGATCTCTGGACAGGCTGGGTGGCGCTCCCTGGCCACACCCCACCGGCCCTGCCTGCATGGAGCTCACTTACAAGGCCCAGCAGGCAGGGGCTGGCAGTGAGGGGCAGTGGGCACGCTTTGGTCCCGTGAAGGTATCACGTCAGTTCTGCAGGAGCTGACTTGGGGGCAGTGCGGGGAGGGCAGCCCTGGGCCGCAGCCGCCGCTCGGAGGCTACTCACGTCTGGAACGAAGGGCGGGTCCAGCATCCCGGCTTCTAAACGCTTGAAGTTCATGTTCCTGAAAAAGGGGTGCCTCTTGACTTCTGCAGCTCCCTCCTCCTGGCAGCCCAGCCGCAGCTTGGCATCTTTGGTGAGCAGCTGTGGTAAGAGACAGTCCCATGAGGCCTTGCCACGGGGCCGGGGTCAGGGCTCCTGAGAACTCCCTTCCAGGCGTGAGTCCCGGAGCCCTCTCGGACATCCCTCCGGTGGCCTCCAGGGAGTCTGTGCCACCCCCAGGTACCCAAAGGTCACTGCCCGGGCCTGCTCCGGTCTTACGTGCATTTGGTGATTCAGGCAGTGGTGAGGTGCCTGCATCCCCAGGAGAGCAGGACTCGCCTGTCCCTGCCCACGCCTGCATGCCCGGGGCTGGCACATCGCAGGCACCGCTAACGTGTGTGGAGTGCGTGGACACAACAGGTAAGCAACCAAGGGCAAGGACAGTATCCGCTGATCTTTGACATCCGTGCTCTTGACCTCACAAAAACATTGCAGACTAGAGCCTACAAAGGCAAATCACTGAGCAGTCAGGAAGAGGGTGCCCGGGGTCTTTGTGTCATGGAGCTTTTAGACTTGTGGTGAACTAAATCATGTTCAGAGGCTCCTTCCCATCAGGCCAGACCAGACGCGCCCCCGTGGCTCAGAGGTGTGTGAGCTGGCTGCCTGCTGGGGAGTTGGGGGGCGCTTCCTGGGGAAGGGGCATAGGAGCCGAGGCTTGCAAGATAAACAGGTTTCCCAAAGGCAGGCAGGTGCAGAAGGTTCTCCAGTGGAGGGAACGGCATGAGCAAAAGCCCAGGGTAGGACCAGGCAGGGTGTGTTTTGGGCAGGTTGGGACTTTGGGTTTGCGCGAAGGATCAGTCATGGTGAAGGGGATTGATTGGCTGGGGAGAGATGAGGCAGAGTCCTGGAGGCAGGGAGGTTACTAGGAGAGGAAAGGACAGCAGGGGGCAGGCACCTGGGCAGGATGAAGGCAGGAGAGCCAATGGGGCAGGTGCAAGGCGGGAGTGGGGGGTGGAGGTCAGGTGACCACAGGGCTTTGGCCCCTCCTCTGCACTCCCAGCAGCCCAGCCTTGGACTTCTCTCTTCTCCCCTTTTCCACAGAGCACTGCACCTTGTACACATTTGGTGTCTAGCAATTTGATACGGTCACGAATTCCAAAAATATATATTGGATTATGTTTGTAAACTGGTCTGTTCCTCGGCAATTGAGTCATGATTAGGGCTTTGATTGGGCCACATAAGTAGGATGTTGAGTCCCCACCCCTTGGTGGCATGGCAAAGGACAGAGTTGGAGCTTTTTGATGTTGGAGTTTTGATTTGGTGTTTGATGCTGGAGTCTTGAGCTGGAGCCCTGGGAAGTAAGCTCACAGAGGAAAGAGAAGTCAGCCCCAGGAAGAGAGGAACCCTGAGCCCAGGAAGAAGCAAGACCTGGGAAGAGAGGAACCCAGGAAGCCTGAACCCTCGCAGATGTCAGCAGCCGTCTTGCTCCAATATGTGAAAATAGGCTTTATGCTTTATGGCTTGGTATCTGTAAGCTTCTACCCCAAACAAACACCCTTTATGACAGCCTGCAGATTTCTGGTATTTCGCATCACACCCCTTTGGCTGACTAAGACAGGTTCTGCTAAGTATTTGCTTTCAGGTGGGGTGTCCTACACCTTGCAGGGAGTCCACTCTGACACCCAGCTACCATTGGCCTCTGCGAAGCAAGCCCTGCTCCATGCTGGGAACACAGTGGGTGGGAAAGTGGACAGTCTGGGCTGGGCAGGGACCCACAGAGACCACTGTCAAATCCCAGCCTTGACAAGTGTCAGGAAGGAGGGTGTAGAAATGGAAAAAGAGGGGATTTGATGGCCAGACAGGTCAGGGAAGGCTCCCTGGAGGAGGTGACAACAGAGTGGAGGTCTGAAGTAGGAGTAAGAAGTCTTCTCAGCAGAAGGACTAGCATGTGCAAAGGCCCTGGAGGAAGAGGTCACTCTGACTGAGCAGAGAGAGGAGGAAGGAGTGTGAGACGAGGCTAGAGGTAGGCAGGGGCCATGCAAAGCCACCTTCCGGAGGCAGCAAGGAGCCTGCTGGGCTTCCCCACTAGTGCAGCAGAAGACACTGGAGCAGGGAGGATGTAGTCATGGGCTTGGGGATGGGGGTCTTCTGGGGATGGCAACCTCGAACCAGGCCCTTGGAGGAGGCAGTGGCTGACCTGCCCCAGGTCAGAGTCCCCTGGCACTGGAGAAATAAGGCAATACCGCAGGGGACCTAAACGTTTCTGTTTCCTCTCACAGGGGGCCTCTGGGGAAGGGTCCACAGGAGCCAGGGCAGGTTATACCCAAGCGTCTCCTACTCAAAAGACACCCCCCACACCCCCAAGGAAGCAAAGGTGGTGGGACCAGCTCCAGGTCTTGCTCCAATATGTGAAGGGTTGAGCCATGAGTTCAGTCCCTCAAGGCCCCTAGACCTGTTTGCCCAGTGGCTGGTGGCCTGGGTCCAGGCTCCACACCTCGGCCTCCCTTCTCCAGTTTAAACAAAGGTTTAAGGAATTGGCCTCTTGCTGGGTGGGCCCTCCCTGTACCCAGAAATCCCAAAGAGGTTGGGCTCCTTGTGCAGGGCTGACTCCAGCCTGCAGATGCCAAAGCCTCCAGGGGCTGGCCAAAAGGTGACACAGACAAGGGTGAGAAAGGTAAGGGGTGGCTGGCGGGGGGTGCCAGGCTGCCCAGTAGCCACTGCCAAGCAGGAATGGCAGCCTGTGCCCAGGGCTTCAGCTTTTTTCAAGAGATGACAGAAAATCCAGGTTTTTATGTGAAATCTCTCAGTCTTTAATTGTTGGCAATTAACCCACCATTCTCTTTTTTAAAACATTGTGCAGACTGAGCAGATACCCCTGCCACACTGCCTGTGTGCAGCCATGGTGTTGGGTCAAAAGTTGCATGCCTAGGAGGGGTTTGGGTATATGGGAATCCCCTATATATTTTTTATGTGACTTTTCTAGAACATAAACTTCTTTGAAGACAAAGCAAAAAAAAAAAAAAAAAAAAAGACAGGGGGAACATATGGAAGAAATTGTCACTATACCTAAAAGATAACAGACCTTACACTGACGAAAGACACAATGAAGAAGTTATTTTGTTATATTTTTAAAAAATTTTATATTTTATTTATCTTTATTATTATTTCATTATTTATTCTTTTTTTTTTTTTTTTTACTTTGTTTTTGGGGAGGTTTTGGATTGCAGAAGGGTCACAACTGTGGCAAGGGAGGACCACTGGTGCGGGGTGTCAGTGATGGGGGGATGTGTGGGGAAGGGTGCACTTGAGGCGTGCCTCCATGGCATATAAATGTGTTCAAGTAGTCATAGGGCATTGTCTCAGTGGGTGGAGTCTCACACAATAACCAAAAGAATATTGAATTCCCATCCTGGGAAGCCTTGCTATATTCTCTAATAGAGTGGCAAGAAGCCTCTGAGTACGTGGGCAAAGGAGGACAGACCATTATGCCAGACCCTTGATATTGGTGGTTGCACTTATAAACCTTTTCTAGTGAAAATGAAACTTGGCCTAGTATTGTACATCACCTAAGAGTTACCTCCTGAAAGCCTCCTTGTTGCTCAAGTGTGGCCTCTCTTCTCTAAGCTAAACTCAGCATATAAATGCACTACCTTCCCCGCAGTATGGGACATAACCCCCAGGGATGAGCCTCCCTGGCACCAAAGAATTATTACCAAGCAATGAATCTGGAAAAAGACCTTGAACAAAGGGGGGGAATATTAAATACAAATGAGTTTTTATGACTGAGAGACTTCAAAGTGAGTCGGGAGGTTATTCCAGAGGTTATGCTTATATATGTCTAGCAGGATCTCATTGACTGCCATAGCAAACAGTGCCTCAAACAGTGGGACTCCTGAGGGCTATAGGGATATCTAGACACTCTATGCAGAGAAGACAATCTCAGGAATTTGGCACCCTGTCAGTGGGCCCTACTTTGGAACATATGCTTCCCAATGTAACAGAGTTAGACTCATTTATAATCTCCCTAAACATGGCTCTTCTGCTCCTTTTATTTGAACCTAAAATTAGCACTATACTTTTAAATATATGTCCCCGAGACTTATATCTTGGGTCTGTTCTTATGTTGAGCTCTGAATCTCAGCAGAGTTGCAACACCTACTCACCAGTTCACTGGACTCGCCCAGGACCATTAACAAAAGAATGAAGATGGATGGACAATGCCCATCCCAGGAAGTGGAGAGTGTCTGCAACTGCAAGCAAGTTAGTTCCATCCTCCTGACTCATGGGATCTAAGCCGTCTCTCAATTGGAGACAGGGTGGGCATCATCATCCCCAAATCCTCAAGACTGAGGAATGAACAAACAGAAGGGTGGAAAGCAACTATGAACTAAAGTAGAATTATGATAAATTCTAGCAATAGAAGAACGAGTATCACTGATATAAAGGCAGTGGAAGAATAGATGTCACAAGGGGGCATTTTTGGGACACTGGAATTGTCCTGCATGACACTGCAATAACAGATACAAGCCATTATACATACTGCCAAAACCTATAAAATTGTGTGGGGCAAAGTGAAAACTATAATGTAAATTATAGTCCTTGGCTAGTACAATGCTTCTATATGTGTTCATCTATTATAACAAATGTACTACTGATGAATGATGTTGTTAATGTGGTAAATGTGGGATGGGGGAAGGGTGGGGTATATGGGCATCCCCTATATTTTTGATGTAACATTTATGTAATCTAAAGCTTAAAAAAAAGTTTTTTTTAAAGTTTAAAAAATTAGAGTTGAGTGGCATTCACACCAGGAGAAGAGAAGGATGGTGTGAGCTGGGCAGTGGCCAAGACCAGGCTTCTTGGACAATCAGAGCTAGGAATGGGCTGGAAGGATGGTGGGACCTAGAGGGAGCCTGAGAGAGGGAATGGGGAGTGGGGTATGGAGACAGGCATACACGGTGGAGGGGCTCAGGAGGGCCTTAAGGAAGGTGGGGGCTGAGGGAATGGGTCCAGGACTGGCCCTGGGGGACTGGGGTAAGGTATGTGAATTTCTGAGGGGCCAGAAAAGAGGGACCAGAGGCTGCCAAGGGAGACTGGGGATGGCACCTGGGGCCAGAGACCGGCTTCCCTGCTGTTTGAAAAGCGGCCCTCTTAGGTGGGTGGGGCCAGAGTGCCTGCACCCAAAACAGCCCAGAACCTCAGAAACAGCCCAGAGGGCCCTGGGTCTCCTTTTCACCAGACATTTGTCCTGAGCTGGCACTCGGAGGAGGGGAGGGGGCAGGCAGGCTGGGCTGCTGGCCCAGAGGAGGCCCAAGACCAGATCCACGGTGGTTTGTAGAAGACAGAGCCAGGGGCGTTCAGGAACAAATAACTTCCAGGGATCCTTCATACAAAGTTACACTTTGTAAACTTAGGTCCGGATCCTTTCTAAGTGGAAGGCTTGGTCACCACCTTTCTCACCATGGCCACCAGGGGGCAGCAGAGGGCCAGCAGCGTCCTGGCCCTGCAGCAGCGGGAGTACCCAGCACCAAAGGCGGGTGCCAAAGTGGGTGACTGGGCCGCCTCCCCCCCTCCCTGTTCTCCCAGCACATCTCGAGTCCCTCCTGGGGGTTCTCAGATCCACTTCTCTGAATTTCCAACCATGCCCTGGGTACACTTGGTGATAACCTGAATGTGATCCCCCCTTCCATCCCTTGACCCATGTGGCCTCACCGGACACCTCCCCATGACATAACCAAGGGCTTGCTTGACGCCTGGCTTTTAAAATTCCCCAGGACCCCACATTTCCATTTCCATCGACCTGAGCTTTGCTCCACTGTCCCCCCCACCTCAACTCTGGCTGCAATGCCCTCCTTGATTTCTTGGAGGCCCTAGGCTGATAGGCAAGTGCCTAGCTGCATGGCTGGCTAAGGCTGTGGGGTTTGGGGGTGTGGACACCTCCCCTCCAGCATCTCTGTCTGTCACACATTTAAATGGTGTATCTATGGCTCCTTTTCTTTTGCAAGTGGTCAGATGGCAACCCTAGCTCCAAATCCTTCCTCTCATATCCCCATGACAAGGGCGTGAAGCTGGGAAGGGGAAGTGGTCAAGCAGACAGTGGGTGGCTATAGGAGAGGGGGCTCCTGGGGGTGGGGGGAGCTAAGCTGGATGGGTCCTAGGCCCCTAGCCACGCAGCCTCGGGTTTTCTGCAAGTGGAAGCCTTGATATTTAGGATCGACTCCCCAGGGCTGCCACTTCTCTAAACTCCCTCCTGGCATTCCAGTGCCTGATCAGTCTTGCCCTGAGGCCTCTGAGGATTCCCGTGCGTGGGAAGAAGAGAGGTCTCACCCCAAGGTTCTGCTGCTCCAGGTGCAGCACCCTTGGAGGACAGGATGCCCGCAGCTTGGTGCTCTGGCTCTGCCAGTGCACCCGAGGGCAGCTCCCGCAGTGGGGGTACCCGCCCAGCTGTGCCCAGCACCAGAGGAGAAGGACCCCAGGGGGCAGACGTGGGGACCTGGGAGCAGGAGCCCAGGCTGGGGCAGGAAGTGTGAGCCAGGTGGTGGCCGCTGGCCACTAAGCCACTGCCCTACATCCCAGAGGAAGAGCCCACGGGCCAGTCTCAGGGTGGGGGGCCCACCCGGCTGAGGTGATGGGCAGGTGTCCGGGATGGGCTCTACTCCCAGACTCACCACTTCTGTCATTCCCTCCTCTGTTTGGCTTCCCCAAACTCCAAATCTGGCCCTGACCACCCAGTCGGTCTTACTGTGGTTACTTCCCACGTGTGCCCTTGGTCAGGTCACAACCTGGCTGAGAGTGGTGACCGGCGTCCCAGGGAGTGGATGGAAAAGTATTCCAAGCTCTTCCAAGACTGTGAAAACATCACCACCATTACCCGGAGCCCTGGGCCCCTGCCTGCCCTCTGGGATCCAGAGATGGAGGGAGCAAGAGGTCCAAGGTCAAGGGCGGGGGTCTGTCCAAGGTCCCTTTTATCTCGGGGACCAGCTCAGACCGTCTCTCCCACATGCTGACCTCCCCCAACAAAGGCTTCCTCACACTGCGGGCCTCAGCGCCCTTCCTTGGTTCATAGGGTGCACCCTCAAACCCCAGCCTGTGCTGCTCTCTCCTGGATGGAAGCCCCCGCTGACCCCCCAGTCCACAGCGAGCTCTGACTCCCTGGCTTGGTGGGCTGCAACGCAAACCCCAAGTAGACCCCTTTAGCCTGTTTGCTCTTCCTGGGTGGGGTCAGTGAGGAGCCACCCACTGGGTGCCCAGCCAAGGGAGTATCTGGCTCCCAGGAACTCACCATTTTGCAGATGGACTTGGCTTCCTCGGAGAACTTGTGGGAGTATGTCTCCTCGGTCTCCAGGACCCGGCGGTCCACCTCCTCCCGCTGCACCTTCTCCTTGCGCCCGCGGAACGGCGACTGGCCCTCGATCATCTCATAGATGAGGCAGCCCAGCCCCCAGTAGTCGGGGCTCAGGCCGTACCTCTGGTTGTTCAGGACCTCAGGAGCTGGGGGCAGAGGTGGGGAGCGAGGGGACTGAGACAGCGGGCAGCGTGACAGAGCCAGCACCTGGGCAGGCGGCTCTTCATGCTGAGTGGGCTCAAGGCGTCCTGCCCCCAAGGATGATGCTGTTGCTTGGAGAAGGTCTGGTCATTCATAGCTGGGACACTTGTCCCCCAGCTAACTCTGGGACTGTGGTTTCAGGCCCTGACCACAGCCTGATCACGGCAGTCTGTTCCCATGTCTCCCCCACCGGACATGAACTGCCTTATTTGCCACTGTGTCCCCAGTAATAGGAGCCATGGCTAGAGCACAGTAGGTACTGTGCATAGTAGTTGAGGTGCACAGTAGGTGCTGCACACACATCTGCTTCAGGGAATGAAGGTGTGCCCACCCAAATGAGAGCAGGTGAATTTAATCTCATCTGGAATTCAAACAGCCTCTCGATATGGTTCCCCCACCACTCTGATAAATGATAAAGTGAATTCTAGAAGTGCCAAAAACATAGTTGCTCGTCATCAGGCAGGCTGACACATCTGGAGGCAAATGCATTCAACATGCGCGGGTGCGCACACCACTAAAGCTGTGCAGACAGATGCAGGCACATGTGTGCTAAAGGAGGTAGATGCAGACACACGGGGTGCACACGCAGGCACGCAGAGGGATCCCCTGTCCACCCGTCGTCATCTATCCACCCACCCACCACCTCTCTCTCCCTCCTTCCCTCTCTCATCGCCATCATCAATCTGCCTTATCTATCCATCTATCAGCATTCACATGGGTACACATACACTCACATATACAAAGAACACACAAACCACAAGTTGCCAAATGTCACAAAACCTGAAAAGGACCTTCTAGCACCAGAGACAAAGGACGGACCCCATGCATCTGCTGTCAGCAGCAATCTGGCCACATTGGGGTCCCTACATGTGCGGTGAGTGTGTGGGGTGCAACCCAGCTGGACGGGAGATTCCAGGGGACAGGACTCCAGCTCCTCCCTGCAGCCCCCAGAACCATGGTCCTGGTAGGCTGGGGCGGTGGGGGGCAGGGAGCCCAGAGTGGTCCCTACTCAAGAGTCACGGTTGGTGACACAGCAGACACGTGCTCCTCTCCCTTCTGGGTCATTCCTAATGCTTTCCCAGCTCCCGGGGGCACTGCCGTGTGTGCCCAACTCTGCCCCTGACCCTTGCGGTGACCAGCTTTGAGGCGGGTAGGGGTCAGGGGGTACAGGGAGCTCAGTATAGTCAAGTCACACCCCAGCACCCCAAGGCTCCAGCCACCCTCTTCCCAGCTCAGGTCCCCCCCCAGCCCCAGTCCAAATAGACCCTCAGGAGACAGTGACCCTGGTTCAGGGCCACACGAAAGGGCTCGGAGGGGTGCAGGGATGGAGCGTGGGGACCCCCTGCACTTACCCATGTAGCCAACGGTGCCCACCCGGCCCCGGATCAAGTCGCCCTCGGGGATCTTCACGGCCAGGCCCAGGTCCGAGATCCGAATGTGGCCTAGGGCGGGGGAGAGCGGGCTCAGAGGCTCCCCGGCCGCCCCGGGCGGTGCCACAGACCTGCCGCGCGACCTGGGCGAGGCGCCAGGGGCCCCACACCTCCGGGCTCCCATCTGCCCCCCGGAGAGCCTAAAGTGCCAGCTTGGGGGTTAGTCCAGGTGTCAGAGGCTGTGGGGAAATGATTCCTCTTTGGGTGTAAAACATACAGATCCGAACAACAGCTGGATGTGCTTGGCCTTCGGCCCACCTGCTTCATAAAGTGCCTGCACGGGCTTTTTGGAAGGTTGAGGTCATAAAGTTTAAACTCCTGGCTGGATTCTGGGATTGCTTCATGGGAAAAATGTGAGATTCTCCTGACATTTTGCAACAATTTTCTTTAGGGGAAAAAACTAGCCAGTCATTTGGGAAGTGACTCCCTGCCCTGCTGTGTTGGTGTTTGGAGGTTGTTAGTTTCTGCCCTTTGGCGAGAGAAGAAGGGAAAAGGCCTCGGCCTGGCGCGGCTGGTGAGCGGCCCTGGAGCTTGTGGCCCGGCCCTGGGCCGGGGTCCAGCAGTGCTGAGGGCTGGGCCGCAGGTCTCCTCTCGCCCGCAGGCCCACCGGGGAGGGTCCCGGCCACCTCTGAGCCCCCAGGCAAGGACAGTGTCCCCACCCCCTGCTCTGCCTGAGGACGTGGGGTCCCCACCTGGCCGCAGCTGTGGAAGTCTCCACCCGTCAGGCTGCAGGACAACAGGAGAAGGCGCCCCACGCGGGCACTGTGTTTGTTCCTCGCAAACCCCTCTCTAGGTCGCCGAGGCCCCAGCTGTGCCCCCATCACTCCACCTGGGCGTGGTGCGGGGACGGCTGGGGTCTGGTCTCGCCCAGTGACCGGCTGCTCTGAGCCCCCCTGGGCAGAGATGCGGGCCCTGCACCCCTCGGGAGCCAGGAAGACCAGTGAGTTGAAGCCGTGGAAACTATTTCCCAGGCCTAAAGCGCTAAGCAGTGGAGAGAGGTGACCTCAGAGCACCCGCGCCTCCCTCAACAGACGCGAGCAAGGCTAAGGCAGGACACGGTGCTGACGGCCACGCGGCCACGGGGCAATCTTCTCTGGAGCTGCCCCACAGGGCGGCACCACCGCCCTCCTCCCTCTGACGCCTGCCGGCCCGTGGCTCCCAGTTTACAAACGAGGAGGATGAGGTACAGACGGCGGTGCGTGATGACTGAGTGACTTGCCGAATATTGTGGGAATTCCGGACGCCTCACGCAGGATCTCTCTGACTGAGCCACACTGCTCGCCACCCCACGGAAGCTCTCGGCCTGCCCGCTGCCTGCCCCAGGGGCCGAGGGTTGAGGAAAGGACGTGGGTCCTCTGCCCACTGCCTGCCCAGCCCCCCAGCATGGTCGCAAGCTAAAGCGGCTCCCTCCCACCCCCTCCACAAGTCTCGGGGAGGCCCTTTGTGCCCACCTCAGCACAGAGGAGAAGGAGCCCCCGAACTGCTCCCCGACTTACCGTAATCGTCCAACAGGATATTTTCGGGCTTCAGATCTCTGAAAGGAAAGACAGCAAGCATCTGAGTCTGGGGCTCTGGGCAGCGAGGACACACTGGCCTCTGGGCTGACCATCCTGGGCCAGCCAGGCCCGAGTTTGCTTCCCAACTCTCGATTTGGCCATCGGGTCTCTCTCTGGGTCAAGCCTCATTTCCCTCCTTCCCGCAGCGCAATAAGCAAAAGCTGCTGCTCGCCGAAGGCTCTTCCCGACACTGGAGAGCAACTGGGAGGAGGATGGGGAAAGGCCAGTCCTGGCACCTGTCCACACGCTGACCACCCCCGGGGCTAAGGAAACTCTTGAAAAGGGACCTCTCTAGGCCTGGCATGACCCTGAGGATTTGGGATACAGGGGATGGATTGAAGGCTGAGCAGAGCATGGGGAGGAAGGAAGAGAAATTTTCAAGCACCAGCTGTAAAATTGGGGGCTAAAGATTGTGAGGAGAGAGGACAGGGGTCCCCCAAAGGGGGCGGCCCCCAGGAGACTGGCACGTCCCGCCACTCCAGCCACAGCCCAAGAGAAGGCACAGCCAGAAGGCACGCATCCCTCCCTAATGTCCCCTCTCTTTGACGACACAGCCATGTTCACGAGAAAGCGCACCTCTCCATTCCCATCGTAGCGGGAGCAGCAGCGGTCTCGGCTGTACTTAGAAGGTCCTCGCCGAGTGGAGGGAACAGCCGCTAGGCTGTGTGTGCAACTCGGGGAAGCCCTTGGGCAAGTGAGTACATGGCACTTGGGTTGCGGTGCTAGTTTCCAACCAAAGGGCTGGCGGGGCAGTGGTTAAAGTACCCACATCCAGGGGGCAGCCTCACAAAGTGATAATTGGTGTTCACCTGTTACTTATCACAAAACACTTTTGTTACTTAAATTGCATTCTTCTGATACGTTAACAATTCCAAATAAGGGCAAGAGCCATCCTTTCAATAAACTGGCAGCCACCCTATTTGAATGACGGCTCACTGGTGGGCACAGGCCAGGACACAAAACCACGGAGCAGACACGGCAAGTGGTCAGGGCCAGGGAGAAACCGTGGCTCTCTTCCCTCCTAGAAGAGGATTTGGAGCTTGGAGGGCATTTGTGTTTATTTTTAGCTTTTTTTTTTTTAAGTAAAAGGCAATCAAGTAAAGGCTTCTTTTTTCAACCCTTAGGGAAAATTTTCTGACTCTCTTTTTCACCCAAATGAAAACAGAACAAAACCATAAATGGGGAGATGGTGTGGGGTGGAAAGGGCACGTCATCAAGACCAGTCCTTCTCGTTTTCAAAACCTTCTTGAGCTCCCAAGGTCATCTCTGCCAAGAGCTCTACAGAAAAGTCTTCCAACTGGGGTCCGTGTACCCGGGGGCTGGCGTGGACCTTCCAGGGGGCCCCCGTGTGCCGACAGCTTAAGGGATGAAGCCCGCCATGCGCTGTTCTGGCACCATGTGGGATCCCCCCCACCTGCCCTTCCTCAACCTCTTCTCCCAGTTTACCAAAGACAAGCAGCCCCCTCTTCCTGATTATTACTGCAGTGTTCTGACGCAGGAGGTAAAACCCCCAGGGCCCCTGGAATGGGTTAAGTTGTGTCCCCCCAAAAGATATGCTGCAGTTCTGATCCCCAGTTCCTCAGAATGGGACCTTATTTGGAAATAGGGCCATTACAGAGGGAACAAGTAAAACTGTTCCAAACTCAGTGAGGTGGGCCCTTCTTCCCACAGGACTGGTGTTCTGATAAGAAGAGGAAATTTGGACAGTGAAGACAGACAACACCATGTGACGACTGAGGCAGAGAGTGCCATGGGCTGCTAGCCAGCCCCCCACCAGGAGCCAGGAGAGGGGCTGGGAACAGATTCCCAAGACCCCAGAGGGAGCGCGGCCCTGCCGATGTCCAGGCTGCAAAACTGTGAGACAGAAAATTCTGTCGTTATAACGACTCAGGTTGCAGCACTTGGTTGCGGCAGCCCTAGAAAACCAAGACAGCCCCAAAGGAACAACTAGAAATAGGATCTACTCATGATACTTGTACTGGCAGTTTAACAGAAGAGATTATTTTAATACTCATGGCCAAAGGAAAAAATGTAAAATCCTATACATACATGAAAAAAGTTTATTACATGATGATATCATTCCATGGGAGGAGTGGAGATAAAAAAAAAAAATAGAAAATTCCTCCTCACCATTGAGGAAGAGCTCATTCATGCTTTTTTTGGAGGTAGTTGATGGTGGGGTGTAGCAGTTTGATTTATTGATGAATTCAAAAAAGAAATATTGGATTATGGTCTGTTCCTCCGGGCATGTTAGAGTAGATTGTATTCAAAGGTTTTGCTTTTACTTGATAATATAATTATTAAGGCTTTGATTGGGCAACATCACTAGGATGTTAAAAAACTGCACTGCAGAGAAGGGAGTTGGAGTCTTGAGCTGGAGCCCGGGGAAGGAAGCACACAGAGGAGCTTGGTCGTGAGGAAAGAGAGAAGGCTCTGGGAAGAGAAACAAGCCATTCACCTGAGTCTACAGCTGGCCTTGTGGCGATAACAGAGCAGCTGAGCCTCGGGAGAGGCAAGTCCGGGAAAAGAGGAACCTGGGAAGCCTGAACCTTGGCAGACGTCAGCAACAGACTTCGGTGAGGGAAGTAACTTATGCTTGATGGCCTGGAAATGTGAGCCTCTACCCCAAATAAATACCCTTTATAAAAGCCAACAGATTTCTGGTATTTTTCACCAGTGTCCCATTAGCTGACTAATACAGTGGGAATTAATGTTACAGCAATTAAATTCCTCTGGATACTTTGAAAAGTGTGATAGAGCTGTTCAATTCCACAATATCCGTACTTATTTACCACTATTTAAACATATGATGAAATATTCCAGTGTCTACTTAAAATAAGTGAGGGGGCACATGGTTTTCAAAATGCCTTGAGGAGGGCTGTGAGAGAAGATTGAGGACCCCAGAAGCTAGACACCTGGTTCTACAGAGTCCAGCCTCCTGTGGGATTGAGATAAGTGGAGAGAGATGGAGGAGGCACCAGAGCTGGCTGAGGGGTGAGGGTGGCCCCAAGCCCCTCCTGGGTCCCAGCTCGTGGGTGCTGATTCCCGAGCCTAGCCACCAGGCTGCAGAGAGCACCCGGGAGCCGGGGAGAAGGGGCAGGTGGTAATGGCCAACTCTGGGGAGCACTTGGTTTTGGGACCTCATTTCCCACGCGTGGCTTCTCCAAACTTTGGAAGTTAGAGAGCACAGGTCCAACTCAAGCGCTTTACCCACCGTGGTGACGGCCAGGTCCCATTCCCGGGCACGGACGACAGCCTCCTCAAGGGCATGGAGGGGCTGGTCCCCCACTTGGAACGAGGTGCGAGCTGCTCACCTGTAGACGGTGCTCTCTCGGTGGAGGTCTTCCAAACCACACAGAATCTCTGCCGCGTAGAACAGGGCCCGCTCCTCCTCAAAGCCGGGGTTGCCCATGTTGTAGATGTGGAACTTCAGGTCACCCCCGTTCATGATGGTCAGCACCAAGCACAGGGCATCCTTGGTCTCGTAGGCATAGGCCAGGTTGACCTGGGTGCAAGGGCAATGCCAGGCGAGGTTAAGAGAGCTGCCCACCACTGCCTCTTTGCCTCCTAAGGTTCCTTAAGGCAGCAGCTGCACAGTAAGGCCCTGGGGCCAGCTGGCTGCATGCTGGCCCTGTCTGCTACTCCTTCTTCCAGCGCAGAGGTTCCAGGTGAGGAGGCGGGGGAGAGGGGCAGGCAAGCTGGTACCCTAACTTTCAGTGACTCTGCTCGGCTGGGACCTGTGCTTTTGCATCAAAAAAGCACATGCACGCATCAGTTGGTTAAAACTGAAGGTCGCCTTGTTGGCCAGTCAAGAAAAGCAGGGCTTGTGGTGGCTGGAGGGGGCTCCCTCGGTATTGCAGTGCCCAGTGGGAGTGGGCTGGGGAGGTGCCCACTGGGGCTTTGCCAACTGAAGCACAGCTTGGCAACAGCTTTTTCTTCTTGCACAGAATGCACACTGGTCCACCTGTCAAGGGGATGCCAGAAGAGGCCAGGCCATCGCATCCCTGAGCCAGAGGTGTGTTTGATGATGTCCAGGCCCCCGAGGTGCCATGCATTAAGGCCACAAGGGGATGGGGTGCGGCGGGCAGTGCTAGGATTGAGGCAAATTACACTGGGTAGGCTGACAGATGAAATCTGGCCACCATAGACCATCGGGACAGGCTGGGCCATAAAACTTGGAGGTAAGCATCAGGAATGGCAATAATTATTTCTGAGGAAAGAAGACAAAATGGCAGCCAATTTTCTGAGTGAGCCATGAGTGAGCTCATGGAAAGTGTGCTTTGGCCGCTAACTGCCTTCGCCTGCCCCTCCTCCTCCCACACCTGCCCAGGTGATCGCTGAGAAGGACTCCAGGAGGCGTCACTGCTGGGGACCTCCCTGTTGGCGATAGTGGATGGGGCAGGTCAGGAAGGTCCAGCCGTTAAAACCAATGGCTTTAAAGATGTGCCACCGCAAGTTTGTAAGACACACAATCCTGTCCTCTGAGAGGACCCACAATCCTTTTCCCTGAAGGGCACTCTTTCCCCATCAAGGGCTACCATTGCCTTCAGGCTTATATATTAATAAAACATGCCTGGAATGATTACTTAAGGTGGGAGGTTTTGATTTTAATTTGAACTCTCTGTGCTGTTTGATTTTCACCTTATGCATATATTACTTTTTATAATAATATGTGGCAGGGACATTTAGGGTTGACCAAATATCTATGTATTCCTCCTTGTTTCCCAGGCTCCCTTGCAGCTAGCATGCCCCTGGCCACAACTGGTTCTGGCAGTGGACTGAGGGAGAAAGAGGTATCACTCCAACTGAGGCGGTGAAAACCTCCAGCACTCATTTCCAAGAATCAGTTGGGGTAGCTCTAAGATGGGGAAGGGTGGCCCAATCTGACTGGGTTTGAGGTGAGGGAGAGATTAACCTTTGTTGTATTCAGTCTCTGAGATTTTAGGGTTCTTTTATCACTGCAGCAGAGCCTAGCTTAGACCGAGTAACAAAATGTGTGGCAACAAAATAGCGCTACTCTAGAATCCTGACACTCAGGTCCCCACCACAAGGAGACCAGCCTAGAGGGGTCTCGGATCTCCTTGGCTGGGCCTGGAGTGGACTGTTTTGTCCACTGAAGCATTTGCAAGATAGTTCTGGAGAATAGACACTGTGGACTCACACACAGAGGGGAGCCAGGCATCGGTCAGCTCTAGTGACATGACATAGACAACCCAAACTGACCACCATCTGCAGAGGGAACATCTGGCTGCCTTCCTGTGGCTTCCTCCTCTCGCTGGCACTCCACCGCCCTGGGGAATGGGGGCCTGCCACTGCCCCTTCCCAACGGAGGGAAGTCCTGGTCCCAGGAGAGTGGGCCTGCCACGGGGCCTTGGACGCTCACCACAAACCGACTGTTGACCCTCTCCAGGATCTGCTTCTCATTGAGTGCCATTGACTCCCCTTTCCTCTTCTTGATCCTCTTCTTCTCCAAGCGCTTGCAGGCATACATTTTCCCCGTGGCCCGAACCTGGCAGGCACAGACCTGTAGAGCAAGAAAGGAGCCAAGGTCATGGGGACACAGTGGAGGCCTGCCGGAGTGGGGTTGGTTGCTGATGGGGTCAGAGCCAGGTGAACCCAGCCTTGCCAGTGCCCCCAGCCCACAGGGCCTGACAGGCCAGGCCTTGGACCCATTTCTGCGCCCTAGGCCCAGCCCTTGCAAGCTGGCTTCAGTCCCCCTTGCTATCACCCCTCCTCTGCTTAGAAGAATCCTAGCTCTACGTAGGTGCGGAATCAGCCATTCACACCAATGTTTACAGGATTGGCCGGGGCCTACAGTACCATCCCGTCCTCTGTCCTGAGCTCTCAACCAAATGCAGCAATTGCCAAGTGGGGACTTTTAAGCATCAGCTGCTGGTAAGAGAGCTTTGTTTGCAGGTATGTGTGGGTGTGTGTGATGGGAGATCCCTGAGAACCCTGACTTTATAATTCAGAGAATGGGAACCAAGGCATTTGGGTTCTAGTCTTAGCTCGGCTCCTTAGTAGCCGTGTGGCCTCGGCTGGGTCACAGGGCCGTTCTGCAAGTAACAAGTCTCACCTCACTTGGAGTACAGTGAAACCTGTATCCCAGTGTTAGCAGTACACATTGACATCATCGTCCAGGAACAGAAGTGCCAAGGTCAACCAGCCCCCTCCTGCCCTCTCCACTTCCTCCCCAGCACTACTCCCCTCCAGTCAGGAACCCTTCCTGAGGCAACCTCCTGACAGCTCCTCTGTCTCACCTGTCCCCTGCCCTGCCCCAGACAGCTGAGGGCTGCTCAACAGCCCTCTTTTCCCAACTTAAACACATCGAATGCTCCCAAAGACCTCTGACCTTTGCCCTCACCAGGCCCCCAAATAGCCACATTACCTAGGAACGTCCGGGCTGCTCACGACTGATCCATTTGCTTGGGAAACCCTACTTGGAAGCCCACTATGGGCCTCTCCAGAAGGAACCAGAGAAGGTGACTAGATTACAGGAACTTTCTGTTGACCAATGTGATGTTCACTCACCTCCCCGAAGCCCCCCTTTCCCAGCACTCGATACTGCCTGAAAGTGTTTTTGGTCACCGGTTGCCTGGGGAAAAAAATGAGAATCCACCATTGGTCTTGACGTTAAGATCCAGAATCCTTAAGAAATAGATACTGCACCAATGGAAGCAGCCAGGGGAGGCAAGATTCCTCAGCCTCCAAGCTGGCCCTGAGAGCTCCCAGAAACCATGGCTCTGACTGCCTCGGTGAGCCCTGGAGGACACGCTCCTGGGCTGGGTGTTTGTACCCCAGCCCGTTGACTCCTTGGCCCCTGTAAGCTGGGAGGTGACGAATCCTGGCTTGCTCAGAGGGTGGAATGGGTCAAACAATGCCACCCTAAAGGATATGCTGAAGCCCTAGTGCCCGGGGTCCTGTGAATGTGACCTTATTTGGAAATAGGGTCTTTGCAGATGTGACCACTCAAGGTGAGGTCACACTGGATTGGGGCCTACTCCGTATGACTGATGCCATTTGGAGAGGAGAGAGCAAGGGGAGGAGAAGGCCATGTGATGACAGGGGCAGAGATTGGAGTAATGCGTCTGCAAGCCAAGGATTGCTGGGAGCCAGCAGAAGCTAGAAGGTGCAAGGGAGGATTGTCCCCCTACAGAATTCAGGGGGAGCAGGGCCCTGCTAACACCTCAACTGCAGATTTCCAGCCTCCAGAATTTAGAGACAGCACATTTTGGTTGTTTTAAGTCACCCAGTTTGTGGCCATTTGTGTATGGAGGGGGAAAGCTGAAGCCATGAGAAAAATGTGAGCCCTAAGCCACGTAACTCCACTCTCCTTGTGGTTCCCCCTCTCGCCCAAATGCAAATCATGTGGCTAAACTCAGAGGGAAGCTGTGTTCCTGGGCATGGAAAGGGGACGAGGCTGGGAGCCCAGAGTTTCTGGAGGTCCCACCGGAGGGGATAAGGAGCCCACTGCCCTCCCCACACATCCAGGCCACCACAGGAGGTCAGCCCTTCCTAAAGTCAGGGCTATTTTTGCAGGAGCTCCTACAGCCCCAGGTCCACAGAGCCCTCAAGAGACCAAACCCCCGTTCCTCTACAAAGAGGGTTTACTTAAGTTGCAAAGGCTGCTCATCTTCAAGTCCAATCCGGCTAATCTTTGACCTCGGTTCCTAACCTTCTACCATGGAGGACCCCTTGATTCTACTTCCCCCCATAGATCCAGGGCATTAAAGATTCCTACCTGCCTAGAGCAGTATTTATGATGTGTAAGCATCAGTTTGTGTGCCCTGCTCTCACTTCAACTAACCAAAGCCACTTATAATGTCTAATCAGAACTCTGGTGATGAGGCAAGGCTGTTACTTCCCAGGCTTAAAAAATGAATAGTCGTTACAGTTGCTGTGAAGGATTCAAGGTCTCAGCTTGTATTTTTTCATCACTGGACTATTTGGCTACAAATCATCTGCTATTATGTCAAAATTGGCCCTTGGATCTCCAGGATGATTTTTGATCACACTGCAACAACTCCCCCTTCCACCATCTCCCTATCCTCTGATAAACTCTAATTTACTTTCTGTCTGTACAAATTTGCTATTTGTAGAGATTCATGTAAGAATTTGTTTTTATGCACCTTGCTTGTTTCACTCTGAAAAATGTTTTCAAGGTTGATCCATGTTGCAGCACATCTCAGAATGGCTTTCATTCTTTGGATTCATATTTTACATTTTGTTTATCCATTCATCTGTTGATGGACTCTTGGGTTGTTTCCACCTATTGGCTGCTATGAACATTGGGGTACAAATATCCGTTTGAATCCCTGGTTTCAATCTTTTGGGTTGGAATTGCTGGGTCATGTGGCAGCTCTCTGTGTTTAGAATTTTGAGGAACCGCCATACTGTTTTCCACAGTGGCCACGCACCAACTTACAATTCCCATCCAAGCTACTTTTGAATGAAACTTCCATGGAAAACCTTCTCACTGCCTGTTCCTGAAGAGGACTTGGATGTCCCTATAAATCACAACTTCAGTGCCAGGGCTGTTTTCTTTGTACCACCAACAGCTCCGAAAACCCCAGGGTACGCTCTGGCCAGCCTGTGCCAAATCCCTGTAACTTGCCTCACTTATCTCCTCTCTGGTGTTTATTTAGGAAATGGTGCCCAGTCCTGGTCAGTGGCTCACAGCTGCCCCTCTGCAGAGCCTCCACGGGCCCTCAGCTTCCTTACACACCAGAAGCCCAGGCTGGCCGGGATGTGGGGGACCTGCCATGCGCCTGCATCTGCCATGCGGCCTTGGGAAGTGTTTCCCACAGCTGCCCTCGAAACCACATGAAGGCATCTCGGGCTTACCAGTTTACGATACATGGAGCACAAACAGTCACTCAACATTACCGCAGAACTCCTCTACTAGGGGGAACGAGGGTAATACAATTTCCAAGGAATTTCTTGGTTAACCTTGGGAGGGAAAAAAACTCCTTTAATATTTCAACAGCACAGCAATAACAGGTCATGATCTTGTTAGCAAAAATTATGGGGGAAGGCGGGGTGCCATCACTGGGGGCGCTTCTAGGCCAAATTTCTACTCTGCTGGCTCCAAAAGCTAAAGGGTGAACTCTTAACTTCTTTGCAGTTGGCACACAGATGAAAAATGTCAATTTCTCCATTTCATGTGCTTGGTACAGACAAGTAAAATGAAAGCCAGCGGCCACAGCTTAAGGATTCTACTGGAATTGGAGTGCTGGGCGGACCGAGAGCAAAGGACTTGAGTCAGGGAAACTGAGTTCAGGTTCCACCTTCACCAGGCCCTTGTGTGACTCAGGGCCAACCCATTAACCTCTCTGAACCTAGGTGTCTTCGGTAAAATGGAGATGATAACTCATATGCTTGCAAGGGCTCTTTGTAAGCTGTTGCATGAGGGTCGGCTGACATATTTAGAATTCCTAGGAATAAAGGCCACACCCCCCCTTGAGGGTCGCCATGGTAACAGTGAAGATCCCCACTTGCACCTTGCACAGGAACTCATTTCATTCCCACACCATTCTTAGGAGGTAGGGCAATTACTTTGCCCACTCTGCAGCTGGGAAGGCTTCAGCTTTGAGAGGTGGAAATGAGATGCCCAAGGTCATGGATAGCAAGGGGTGGGGCTGGAATTCAAGTGCAGACAGCCAACTGCAGAGCCCACACTCTGTGTCCCAGCCCCACACTGGCACCTGGGAAGGTGGGCACAGACGGGGGTCGTGGGTTACACAGCCCAGGCTCCAGAGCAGAGGGTGGGAGCTCCTGGGGGGCTGAGGCATGAAGAAGCCACTCCCAGACTGTCCTGGATCATAGGAACACAGGACTGACCCTCCCGTCCAGCAAGGCTCTGCTGCTTTTTCTGATTCAAGCATAGTGAGGAAGATGTTGATGTGGTATAACTCCTGAGGCCACGTGGCTGACATTCGTTGAGCGCGTGCGTGCTAGGCTTACCTCCTCGTGTCCTCACCACAAGCCTGCAAGGCATGCATTATCATGAGTCTATTTTGCAGAGGAGGAAACTGAGATGTGGAGAGGCTGAGCAAGCCTTCCTGAAGTCCCTCGGGAAGAGCCAGCACTCAGCCCCGGCAGGACATGCGGGCGGCTCCTTCACTTCTCTGGCTCTCCTGGTATCTTGATGAGCACCTGCAGGCGGTGTGGCCTGTGGACCAACTGGCTACTGTCATCCCCGCTGGTCAGGGTGGAGGGAAGGGCCCAGCAAATGCGGCTTGTTGGGGTTCCTGCCCCACAGCTCCAGAAGCCTCTGCAGTGAGCTTGGCCCATGCTGAGGGGGTCCCATGCAGCAGGTGGGGGTGCTCTCTAACCAGAGTGTGCCTAGATGGCCATGAGTGCCCAGAGGGCATAAGCACAGGTCTCGCCCTCTTCCGTCAACACTGCAATGTCACAAGGCAGACCGAGCACTTGGCTGCACTACTAGCTTGCTGGGTGGGGAGGCAAGTCACCTCTCTAGGCTCTGCTTTCTCATTCTTATCTGCCGAAGTCACAGGTGAGAGCATTTTGAGAAGAACAAAGCAGCAAAGAACACAATCGCATAGATGCTGGGTCTCACCAGTTATTAGAGATGAGATGAGAAGCTAAAGAAGGAAGCGCCTCTGCTCACTCATCAGATAGGAAAACTCAAGAATGGTACTGATGAAGCTGCCAGGAAGCAGGCACCCTGGCCCTGGGGCGAGACTGTAAATTGGGCAACTGTTCCAGAGGGCAATTCAGCAGTCCCGCAAAACGTCTAAATCAGGTCCTTTTGACTCAAAGTTTTCTGCTAAGAATGTCCATGGATGCGCTTGCAAATGTCCGTAAAGATACACATACATTCATCCCTTAGGGGAGATTGCACAAAGAACTGAGAACAGCCTGGATGGGTTGGGTTAAATAAAGGCTGACATGCAAGTATTTCAAAGAATAAGATGGATCTTTATTTGCTGGTTGGAAAAGAATTCCTAAAAATGAGAGCAAACTCACAAAGAACGGGAGATGCAGGTGCACATGAATGTGTCTAGATATCTGTGCTTTAGTAAGTATAGAACATTTCTAGAAGAATACACAGAAACTTAACAGAGGAAGACTGGTTAATTTTTTTTTAGCCCTGAGCCCAAGGGGGTGAGTGATTTTTACATGAATTCTCAGGTATGAAACCTGTTACTCTCCCCGCCGCCCCCACCCCTCCATACTCCCGCACAGAATAGGAGTGCTCACCTTTCTAACCATTTCCACTGGAGAAAGCGGTCAAAATACATGCTGTCCAGGTATTCCTGGAATGGTTCTCCCCTCAGGTAGTCGTGGACAGATCTAGCTCAGATAGAACAAAGAGACAAACATTTATCACCCTGACCTTGAAGCAGACCAGTGGAGCTATGCTCAGGTTAGCCCTGGGCCTCGGGCTTTGGAAATGCAAACAAACAGGGGCTAGGAGCCCCTTCGTCCCACCAGGGACTGTTTGAGGTTGGTTGGTTGGATCTGCAAATGCTGACCACCTATATGGCTAGCTGTCCAAGGCCCTAGGCATAACAGAGACTGTGGGCAGGACAAAGACTAAATGAAGTTTCACAGCTCGCCAGGGGCAGGGAGTAAAAAAGGGGAACTCGGGCTGAGCTGAGAAGAGACAGAGACTTAGAGACTAACAAGGTGTGGGGGGAATGGGGGACACGGGCCCAGAGGTGGTAGGTGCTGGGGGACAGAGCAGGCCTGCGGGCCCTAAGGGCCCAGGCTCTGGATTTGGTCTGGGACCAGTGAAGGCCCGTGGAGATTTTCCTCCAGCAGCAAGGCTGACTGGCTGTGTGCTGTGGCCAGGTCCCGGCCATGGGACCCTCATCACAGGCTGTAAGTCAGGGCTAGGAGGCTGGCTGCAGGCAGGGAGGGGCCTCTGCCCTTTGCAGCTGACGGAGCACAGCGTCTGGGCAGAAGGGGTCTCGTCGGATGATTGAAGTGGCCTCGTGGCTAGAGAGCTGCCGGCCAGAGCGGACCTTGGGAAAGGCCGGTCCCCGGCGTTCACATGGCCAGTGGGACAGATGCTCAGGACAGCAGGAGCAGTTCAACGAAATGCTGAGCTGAGGACAGAGCCCACCCCAGGGACTGGAGTTTCTTGACCGAGGGCCTCTCCAAGTGGGCCCCTGTGAACCCGTGCATGTCCCGTGGCGCACAGAGCAGGCCCCGGGATGGGGGCGGGGTGGGCACCGGGCCCTCGCAGAGCGCCGTGACCCTGCCCTGTGGCCCTTCACCCTGTTCCTGGGCACCTGGGACCTAAAACAGCTGCCTCCACCTCTGAGCACTGCTCCAGCTGCCGCGCGTCCTTCCCGTGGCCTGCTGCACACGTGGCCTGTGCACTCAGGTGGCTCCCTCCATCTCTAGATGGGGGCAAACCCTTGGTTCCGTCCATAGACATCAGCCCTGAGGCTGCCCTATCACCCCGTAGCCCTGGCAGAAACCCCAAATGGAGCTCAGAGCTGGGGGCTAGACTGTCCTCGATGCCCCAGGCCTTAGAGTCCAACGGCCAGGACCCGCTGTCTGTCCCTGAGTATCCGTCCAACATCACTGTCCTGCAACATCACTGTCCGCCCGGCCTCCGAGCCTCGCCCTCTTGCTCGGGCCAGTGGCAATGCCGACCACTCTAGCCCAGGCACGAGGGGCCCTGCGAAGGGCTGGGGCCCATGGCAGGGTAGGGCTTGCCTGCACCTGTGGCCGCCAACCCTGAAAATGGCCACATGCATGAGCGCCCACTGTCAGATCTGACTCTCAGCCACTTGGGTGGCCGGCAGGTTTGTTTGTGCTTGCCGGGGTCCTCCCTGTCACCCGCGCATCAGCTCTCCTCACTGCCCTCCCCGCTCTTCCACAGCGCAAGCGGATGGCTCGTGGCTTTGTCTTCTTTCCCACCCAGCGGGACGCTCCAGGAAAGCTGAGACTGGGTTCGTGCTCACCGCGGTGTCCCCAGCACCCAGCTCAGTCCCCGGGGCATCACAGGCCTCGATGGACATCTGTGCTGCAGAGGGAGGGGCCTAGGAAGGGTGGCCAAGCCGCCCAGGAGGGTCAACCTTTCGCACGTTCCTCTGTCTCCACAGCCTGCGGAGCCACTCACTTGCAGCACCCTTGGAAGCAGATGTTTTCTTTGGACTGGCTGGCTGGGCTGGGGCCCCTGGGCACTGCCGGGGTGGGGGCTGGGGGCAGCCCTTCTCCAGGCCCGAGGGAGGGCGGGGCAGCCCGGAGCACTTACTGCGCACAGGCCGAAAAGAGCTCCTTGCAGGGCCTCTGAAGGAGCTTCTCCTTCGTCTGGGAGACCAGGTCTCGGCCAACTTGGGTGACGAACACTGGGGACTGGAGGAAGAGAGAGGAGGTTGTCAGTGCGGCGATGGCGCTGCAGTGGGCAGCTGGATGTGGCGCCTGGGCCGGCCCAGCACGCAGGGCTCTGCACCAGCCAGGCCCGGGTGCCATGCACATGACAGCCCTCCCCTGGCCTAGCCTGCCTGGGCGGCCCTGGGCGGCCATGACAGTGTTCGGTGGGGCTGGGGGTGGCCGGGTCGGAAGGTGGTGGAGAAGCCGGGATGTCGGGTCAGATTTCTGGCTCTGCGTCTCACAGGTGCTAGTGACACCATGGAGGACACCTGGTACCTCTGAGCCTCACTGTCCTCATCTGCAGGACATAGACGAGGATGGTCGCCGTGCCCTGGGCTTGTGGCCAGGCCCGTGCTTGCAGCTGTAAGGAGCTGGGCATGGCCGAGCCCCTGCCGAGCCTGGCGGTGTCCTTTGGGCACCCTGGGCCTGTTTCTGAGCACATACCAGGAGCACCTGCCCAGCCTCGGGGCGCCCCTGGGAAGGTTCTGCGGGCAGAGGGGCCGTGAAACCACATGCAGGGGGCTACAATGGGGTGGTATATGGGAATCCTGCATTTTATGCACGACTTCTGTAAACCCACAAGTTCTCTAATTAAAAAAAAAAAAGAGAAAAAAAAGGCAAAGGAAAAAATGTACGTGAAAGGGAAGGCTCAGGAGGGAGAGGAGAGACGAAAGGGGAGGAAAGGGAAGGAGGGGGGAGGAGGGGAAGGGGGCGCCTGACTGCTAGGCAGAGCTGGGTAGCAAGCCTGGACTTCCTGTTTGGAGCCTGGTCGTGACTGTTCCCTCTGCCTGTTATCAGGAAGATGATGAGGAATTAGTTTCTCTCCAAAGGAATCAATGAGACCTTTCTGTCAAGCATTTGGTCCCAGGCCTGGCACACAGTCTGAAGCGGGCAATGATGGTCACCACTGCCATTTCATTCTCCTTCTAGGAGAAGCTGCTGGCCTGAGTATTCAGTTTGAAAGGACAGTTCCAAGGGTTACAGCGTCCTGCCCCAGAGCAGCTGCCGCCTCTGGGGAGGCACTGGGAGCCCCCTCCCCAAAGGCCGCTCTGCCCGAGGCACGCAGCATCCCCGGCCCTGCCCCCACCACCTCCCTCCACCAGCTGGTCTCTTGGGCTGACTCACCAGCTGGGCCATGAGGGTGGCTTTTTAATAAATTACAGAAATAATTGAGAAAATTGCCAGGAGTGGGCTTGGGGCGTAGACACATCTTTCTCCCCAAAGGATGCCGAAATCGGAAAGGTCTGCTTTCTCTTCCCGGCTATTGAAATGTGCTCGTGGGGCTGGTTGCGCTACTAAATCCCCGGGGGTTCCGGGGGCCGATTCCCGGGGGGATGGACTCAGGGGCTCATTTTCTATTCTCTCTGAACTCCGGGCTTCTCCCTCCGCTCCTCCCTGGGCCCTGCCCTCCCCACACGTTCCCCCCTGCCCTGGGTCCCCCTCCCGGGCCCTCAGTGGGGAAGCGTCCTGCGTGGGCCGCGGCGGCTGTGACGGTCAGTGCACTCCCTGCCCAGGTGCGGGAGAAGCCACTTACACCCACCAACAGGCCTTGGGCCACTTGCCGGAGCCCGCTCTGGGGGCATCCCTGGATGCCGGCGGCTGCCCCGCCTCCTGCTAGTCCACTCTGTCCTCGTCCCCGCCCCACCCACTAGAGACTCGACGAGTGAGATGGCAGAAGAGCGGCACACAGTGTGCTAGCCTCGCTGGAGCCACAGCGGTCCCTTTTGCAGAAAAGGCACCTCAAGTTGCCAAAGGAGCCCCAGAGCTCTGGTCCAACCTCCAACCCTGGCCGTTTTGTGTCTCCATCTCCACCTCTAACGGCAAGGAACTGCCCCACAGATGCCGTGAGGGACCTTCCAGCTTTAAGAACTGATGGTTGGTGGTTTTTTGTTTCTAAGACTTGGAAGAATTGTACTGGGAATTCTGGCAGCTGAGAAATCTCCCAAGAAAATCAATAACTCTGGGCTCCTTAAGAACAATCAAATATCAGAACAAATGACAAGGCTATAGGCAAAGACTCTCATCCTGAAAATTGCTTCTGGAAAGGAGCTGGTGGCTTGGGCAACCCTGGCTTGGAAGGGCCGGGTGCCCAACTCAGAAAAGGTGCTCACGGTGTGTTTGTTATGAGAACGAGCGAGATGATACGAAGCATTGTGCCAGCACATGACCTTGGACCCGGTGTAAGTCAGCTGGGTGGGTGGGCCATGTGGAGAAACAGCCATTTCAGGGCTCCGCAGAGGAGGAGCCTGAGCTGCCCACCTGTGTGCGCTTAGACGCTGCACACTTCACCGGGGTCCACCTTCGTTCCCGCAGGGAACACCCACTCCTTTCCCCAGGCCCAGCCTTTGCGGGCACAGTGTGGGGAATAGAATATGAAGCTGGTGGCGACCCAGATCTCAACATACTTTTTCTCCGGTAAGACATAAATGAGATACGATAAGGTCTAACGGAAGAATTCTTTCACCTCTCTTGGCTCTATTTGGTGAGATATAAAATGGGCTGGAACTTAATGGTTTTCAAATTTTTTTTTTAGCAGCAAAACTTTTCCCCCCTCCAAATGAAATTTCTCCATAGACCCATTATTCAAAACTGATAAAAATTATACACTTGATAACAATGGTTTGCATTTACTAAGGGCTAACTCTGTGCGAGGCACTCTGCTAAACACCCTACATGCAATATTTCATTTAAATCAGGGGTTTTTAACCTTTTTTGGTGCCATGGACCCCTTTAAAGATGATAAGTTGATTTTTTTTTTCAATTCAAGCTCACAGAACCCCTGAAATCTAGGGGTCCATGGATCCCTAGTTAAGACCCCGATTTAAATCTCCATGACAGCCTAATGTGGTAATGTGCAAATGATGCCCATTTTGCAGTCGATGAAACTGAGGCTCAGAAAGGTCAAGTAACTTGCCCAAGGTCACCCAGCCAGTAAATGTCGAAGAGGGGATTTGAACCCAACTGGCATGACCCTAGAATGAGATTCAGTCAGAGGAGGCAGGGTGCCTGGGGCCACCTTTGCTCCCCTCTCACCACCACCCCCACCCTCATCTGCGAGGAGATCCTGAGGCATGATCATAGCCCCTCCGGCTCTGGAATGAGGAGCCTGCGAGGCAGTCTGGATCTATGTGAAAGACACACAGCTCAGGGCAGGGTGCCCCCGGCCCCAGAGAAGGGAGAGAGCATATGGGGTATGGCCAATTGGGAAAGACTTCAGGGAGGATGAACTCTGGGCAAAGCAGATTCCGGACTTCAAGCCTCCCAGGCCCACGGGCGCGCCCACTGGCAGGCAAGGTCAGCCAACTGCTCACCAGCGACCCCCTTCTTGGCCACACTCGGCTTCCTCCTCAGCGGGTGGGAGGGGCTGCCCGAGGTCTAGGAGTGACCCGGCTGTGTGCAAAGAGTCACACTGCTCTCATAACTTCGGGGCTGGCAGCAAGCTGGGAGACTGCTGCCCACAGCCGAAGCCCTAACGCGGGGAGTTAACGAGCGGATAATAATGCGTTTGGTTTAACCACCATTGGTTTAAACTCAGCATCTGGCTCAACATGAAGAAAGGAAGCGATTCCAACCAAGCCCCCTTGCAAGTGACTCCAGGGAGTGACACCTTTGCCAACACGGAGGAAACAAGATGCTGCTGCTTAGTTGACCTCCAGAACTGAAACCCAAACCTGCCAGGAGGGCGAGAGTGGGAGCTGTCAGTCAACGGCGCCTTTCGGTTGTTAAACCTTTTGCCATCTGCGTTGGTGGAATCAGAAGGTGAACTGCAGCCCAGGGCTGGGGTGGGGAGGACGCAGCGGCGTCATCCTCTCCCCCTTCCAAGCTGTCCTTTCCAAACCAAACAGAAATCTAAGCGTGAGCCTCTCAGCACACTTGGATATCTGCAGGATGAAGGTGGCTAGGAAAAGGGGTCTGATAAAACTCCTCCCGGGCTGGGACCCCTCAAGCCAACAGGCTTTCAAGTTTCCGGTCTCCTTAAGTAGCCGAAGCCTTAACACAGCAGCGTGAGTGGGTGCACCAAGGTCACCTGTGAAATGAGTGAAGTGGGCAAGTAGCAGGAGAGCGTTGAGGGACTCGGGACTCGGTTTCCCTGCTCTGGGAGGACCACCATGAAAGGGCAGCTGCAGCCAAACGTCGGGTCAGCCCCGATGTGCCCCATCTGTCTGGCCCTGAGAAAGTCCACTGTGACCACCGTCAGGATGATGCCCAGCCGACCCCAAAGAGGCCTTGGTGGTCAACTCTGGGACAGCCCAAGTCAGCAAGGAGGGCCTCAGGGACACTGCTGTGGACACCCCGGGGCCCAGGGGAAGGACTTGGCTTCCTCGGGGACCTGTAGCCTCAGCTTCCTGCTCCCCCAGCCCTTTCTCACGCCCACACCTGGGTGCTGAGCACCCCTTGACTCGCCTCTTGGAACAGGGACCCTCTCTTCTCCTCTGCTGTAGCTCGGGAGGAACAGGGGCGGCAGTGAAGCTGGCGACCCCTGGATGGAAGTCCCTCCAGCTGGAGCAGGAAACCCACTTCCCCTCTGGAATGAGTAGCTCGACTCCATCTCCTGTCCCAGAGGAGCCTGGGGCTGTACTCTCGCGGGGGTCAAGGCTGCCAGCAGTTCCAGCTGGTCAAGGCGACTTAGCAGGGGGTGTGGACTGTGACTCGGCCCTCGGAAGTCTCAGACGACTTATGCCTTCTTACGCCTCCTCCCTACTGCCTGGACTCATGGTCCCCTGTCCTCACGCTTATGCCACGCGCGCTGGGGACCCAGGCAGCTCTCGATACGTGTGTTAAACAGAACTTTGTAGGTAGAAAGAGATGGGCCCTGCCACAGCGCACTGAGAAGAGCCTTCTTGTCACTTGGACTGTAAGTAGGGCAGGCCTCCCCAAATGGAGGGGGACCCAGGCGCCGCATCTTCTCCAAGCCACTTTCCTCTCTTTTGTCCTTATCCCCCTGTGACGTTCTCAGTGTCTTCATGATTCCTCCACAGCCTAGGACCCCCCTCCCCAGTTTTTTTTTTTTAGGTACTGAGGGCTGAACCTGGGACCTCGTATGTGGGAAGCTGGCGCTCGACCACACCGGCTCCCCTGAGTTGGTTTTTTCATTTGCTTTGCTTTTTTTGTTTGTTTTTCAGGAGGCACTGGGAACTGAACCTGGGACCTCCCATGTGGGAAGCAGGCACTCAACTGCTTGAGCCACATCTGCTCCCCATGGGACGCTAAACTGGGAGGTGTGGCTAAGACCACACCTCTCTCCGCCATCAAAATTGGAAGCCTTTGCAATATTCAGACACAGTATTGATGACCACTAATGAGGCAATGGGCTGAGGCCTCAGAATTTCCAGAGGAGGTGTTGAGGGGTGGCAGTCTGGCTGGACGGAAGGGCTTGGAGCTGGGCCTGAGGCTGTGTTGCATCCCTGAGAGTGGAGCAGCGCTTGGTGTCCCTCAGGACACCTTGGGGCTGCCACTGCTCCGCGCTTCACGCCTCCCAGGTCGTAACTGCAGCTTCAGCTGGGCCTTCCAGGCACTGAGGCCGGCTGGAGGGAGGGAGGTGGTGGGGGAAGGCCTGGCTTTTCTTGAGTTTCAACAGCCTCTGAAACCGGCCTGGGCACGAAGCCACCCCAGCAGAGGTTTTAGTCAGTGCTCAACCCAGACAGGCTCGGCCTCCCTCCCACGCTCGCCGCCCACCCTCGGGGACTCTGCAGCGACAGGGATGGAAGCCCAGGGGTGGGCGGATGGCCCAATCCCAGCTCTGCCTCTGCCGGACACTTGGTCAAGGTCAGCCAGGCAGTCGGTCCACACGGTGGCGCTCTCGAGTTCCCAGGCTATTGTCCCACTCTGTGCAATGCACCCCGGACAGCCCCACGGGGCAGAGCCCCCTGCCGGTCCTCAAAGAGCAGGGAGGCCAGGCAGGCATCCCTGAAACAGCACCCCGGTGCCTCATCTCAGGCCTGAGCGTGTGGCCTCTGCAGTCACAGTGGAGCAGGAACCGAGAGGTCAGAATGGGAAGGAGCCCTAGAGAGGGAAGACGAGCTGGACCTCGAGGGCGAGGCAGGACTGACACAGGTAGAAGGGGGCCGTGTGGAACGGAAGCAGGGAAGGATAGGAAGGGGGCTGCCCGAGAGCAGGGCTCATCAGAGCATGGAAACAGAGCCAGAATGTCTGCCAGGCACGCTGCCGTGCTGTGCGTCGGTCGGCTCCTCTCCCGGCAGCTGCGATGGCTGAGTCATCGGCCCTGAAGCTGACATCGAGGGTGTCACAGCCACCGGCCGCCTCGGGGGCTGCACCTGCTCTCACTGAACCCTACAGTGTCCCTCTGGCCGTGCGCAACTGACAGGAGGAAGGGACATCATTTCCTCCATCCATGAGAAACGCCCGATGCCTGAGGTTCCCATTCCCGAAGCATTTCCCACACCAGCGATGTCAGAGTGGAAATGGGGTTAGCCCGACGTGGCTGGAGTCCCTGGGAGCTTCTGGGAAGCCATTCCCAATCACACGCACCTCCTGGGAAGCCCCCAGTGGTCCTGAAGGAAGCCCCCTGGGGTCACCCTCTGCGTCTTCTGGAAACACGAGCACTGTCCTTGTTTCTGAACTCAGGATCCTAGATGGAGCAGGGGAGGTGGAGGTCACAGAGGGTCTCCTGGCAAGGCTCCTCAGGGCTCGTCTGATCCGACCCACTCACTCACAGACGGGGAAACTGAGGCCCTGCCAAGGTCACACTGCTGGCCATGGAGGGAGCCCAGAGTTCCCAGAGGGGCTCCTTCCTACAACCTGACTCTGAACCAGGCGTCCCGAGCCAGCCCTATGGGAAGGAGGTAACTTTGGCCTCATCAGCTCTGCACCAACCAGCCAGTGCCGCCTTCACAAATGGGAACCTGCACACACAGCCACCTTGGCCCTGGTGTTGCCACCAACCCTGTCCTGGGCATCCCCTACCCCCTTGCTGCCCTGGTCTCCTGCTTGGACTGTTCCGTAGCCTCCTCACAGGCTGCACTGGACAGGAAGCCCTCCGAGCCGAGGTAGTTTCTCTACACCACCCAGCAGCAGTGGCCCCCATTGCCCTCAGAGCCATGTCCAAGGCCTTAGTCTGTGGAAGGCCCTCTTGGGTCTGGTCCCAAATGCCCGTGCTGACCTGCTTCCCTCTAGCGCCCTCTGTTCCCCTGATGCTCTGGCCTCACACTCACCATTTCGCAGGCAAGCTCCAGCTTTCAGCCACTGGGCCTTTGTCATTCCCCAGGGGCCCCCAGTCACTCATGGCAGGCCCAGCAGATCCAAATGCCACCAGTCATCAGGACCCAAATCCCAGACAAGTGCACCCAAGATTATTCTCCAAACAGAAGGACCTTCTATGCACCCCCCACCTGTGGCCGCAGTCCTCCTGCTGGTCCTGAGCACTTACTACATGCCAGGGCTGAGGGGCTTTACGTGCTCATCTTGTCTAATCGTCTAAAGGCATTAATCCCCCCACTTTACAGAGCAGAAGAGGCTAGAGAACCGAAGCAACCTGCCCCACAGTACACAGCTGACATGTGAGCAAAGGTGGGATTCAAAACCAGGCCATGTGATCAGAGAGCCTTAGCCCCAAGCATCCTCACAGCCTCCCAGGACGTGGAGAGCAGGACCCTGGGAAGCTCAGCCGGGTCGGGGCTGGATGACGCTGTGCGGTGGCCTCTGCATGTTTTGGCAAATGCTATTTGTATAGCACACTCGTGCATACACACACACACACACACACACACACACGCAAGCTAATGTCCAACATATGCTTTGCTTCAACCTATGAGAACGGCCCTCCGAGGGGCTCAGTGCTCATTAGCACTGGTTCCGCCAGCAGACGAAAGGTCAGCCCAGGAGACTGTCGCGCTATCTCCAGATGCAAGTATTTAGCGCTTAATGATGTGTATATTTTCATATGTGGGCAGCTGACATTCCCCATGTAAACTATTTGCAATTTCCCAACGTGGACAGACGGCTTTCAGGAAAGGCTGAGAAAGAGCTGAGACTTTCTAGAAGGGGCTCCAGAGGACCCCCTTCCTTTTAAACAAGGGGCTGCGTGTCCTGCCCCTGCCAGGGTGGAGGCAGCTGTTTCTTGGGGGGCTGCCCCCACCCCTCCTCTGGGATGGGACTGGGGGAGGAGCACTCCCACAGCTGTGCGCTGGCCGCCCCTTGACCCTTTGAGAAGGAATCTGCGTCAGCGGTGGGGAGCTCTGCACGCGAGGCTGCCTGGCCCGGCCAGGGGCAGGGACAGGGGTGGGAACCAGACAACTGTGGGCTCTGAGAGGGGGGCCACCCTCCCATTGCTGGCCCCGAGTGTGCGGGGGTGGTGGGGGGTGTGCCTGGACCCCTGTTGCTCCCCAGCACAATCCTGGGAGGTGGGGCTTACTGCTCTAGGGCCCCAGATGTGGAAATTGGGCCTTAGGGCGCTCCTTGAAGGGCAGAACCGTGATTTTATCGTGATTTTATCTGTTTCTTCGAGCACAGGTCCCGAGCATTGCACTACAAATGCTTATTAGGAGAACAATAAGCCTCAGGGGACCTGAGGTTCAAACCCAGGCCCGTCTGTCTTCCAAGTCTATATAGGACTTCTCCACTTCACTTTGCTGAAATGAACCGCTGGGGTTCCTGGCACATGGCAGGGGCTGTGCTCGATGCATTTGTTGAATAAACGTGTGGGCATGTGTGTGACAAGCTGGGCTAGAGTTCTTCTCTGGGATTTTCTCAATTAGAACTGGAACGAAGGATCAGGTCCCCGTCTCAGGCAGAAACTGGGGGTTGCTGGCTGAGGGAGAACCTGGCGTTCCAGGGGTCCTTTGGCTCATGTGCAGCCAGTCTTGTAAATCATTTGATTATGTAAGAAAACGCCCCCCAGTCTTCCAAAAATTCCCCTTTTGTTGGAGCAACTCTGCGTTAAGTGTCTACCCGTTGCCACCAAAAGGCCAGGCCAATTCCCCATCTGTAAAATCAGGGATTCAGGGAGACAGTGGACTAGGAGGGCTCCCCGCACTCTGAAAGCTCAGTCCTGGAAGCCCCCTTCCCTCGCTTTTCCCTCCTCGCCCTGAAGTTGGCTGGTTCCGAGCTCCGTGGAGGACCTGAGCCCAGCCCACCCGACTCCAGAGGCGGGGCTCGACCTGCCGCCCAGCCCTGGCTCGGCATGAAACACGCTTGCCAGACCCTGCCGGCCGACAAAGGAGAGTGGACGGCAGCCTCAGAGCATCTCCCCCCTCCAGGGCCAATTTAAGGTCTGGCTGGCGGGAAGGAAAGTGCCAAAGTGCCCTCCTTCCACCTTTTAACTCACATGGAGCAGCCACAGCTGCGTGCCCTCTGTCTGCCTGGAGCCACGACGCATGGGCCTCAAACAAGAGCAGAAGCAAGGGGGAAAGGCAGGGTTTGGGGTTTTGTTTTGTTTGGTCATTGGGGAAAAAAATTAACTCAGCCTCCCAGGTGCTCAGGAGTGAAGTGCTGTGGGGCTGGGGCTCCTCCACCCTGAGGGTCTCACGCTGATGGCCTGAAGCTCTCCGACCCACTCCCGTCTGCCCCCAGGAATGACCCTGTGGTCAGCTGCTTGAAAGCACTGGAGGGCTGGGCCACGGGGCCCAAGCATGGCGCAAGACGCAGCCCTGCCGGGCAAGGGTGCATGGCTGGACAGGGCGCTGGGGACTGGGGTTCCTTGGGCGGCAGCTGGAGAATGGACAGGTCTCTCCCTCAGGTCACGCCTGGGGCCTCCTTTCAGTTCTAGGGACAGGAGCAGCTCAGTGCATCCATGAAAGCAGGCACCGTCTCCAATCCGAAAGGAGTGACCACCAAGCAGAGATTTCGGCTCTGGGCTCCTCTCAGGGAGTAGAGAGTGCTCTAGGTGGAGAGGGAGCCAGGGCTCAATGGGGAAAATGCGCATTTCCTGTAAACTGAAGTCTCAGATGAAAGAGACTAAAACTCCAAGCTCCAGTAATTTGTTGCAATATCTATTCTGGTTCTCAAGAAATACTCTCTTTTGTACCCAATGTTGAATTCTTTTTTCTTAAAGAGGGCTCACTCGCTCCAAATTATGGACGCTTCACCCACCCCCAGTCCCTAAACCTAGATCTTCCTATCTCCCACACACAGCACTCAGTCTCCAGAGGGCCTGCTTGAGAGGGGAGGGGGACACCAGCAGCCCACCTCTCTGATGGTCACCAAGCTTTTAGCAGGATGGTGCCCAACCTGCCAGCTATGCCTTTCTCTGGAGGAAGAGCCAAGAGACTCGGAGTGTGAGGGCCCCTGGAGCTCTCTGAAGCTGTGCGCAGTTGGTGCAGGTAGAGGGCAGGAGAGCTGAGGCCCTGGCACTGTTTGGAATAACCCAGTGTTGCCTGCAAGGCGCACAGTTCCTTGAAGGCACAGACTCAAAGCAACCCTCTGGCAACCTCCTTAACTCTGGGTGACAATCTCACCTCTCTCAGGAGACCCTGGGGAGAGCCGGTTATGCTTCCAGGCCATTTTGGTCTTCCTGGCAGAAAGAGCCTGCGAGGGATGGGCATTGTCTCTGCAGAGGGAGGTGGAGGTGGGACAGCAGCTGTGACCCGTCAGGGTGGGCTCAGGAGCCAAGAAGCCCCTTGCTTTTGCAGCTGGGGTCTCAGCCAATGGCACCCGCCAGCTATGCGGGCTCCCCTGTTGTAGAAGCAGAGAGATTCAATAATCGCCTATGGAAGGCCAGGACTCAGTCATCATTTTGGGAAGGAAAAAATTTATTTACGACTGGCCGGGCTTGGGAACTTTTCTTATCAAAAACCGGAGCCCCAAATAAGATTTTTGGGTTCTTTTTGTACAGAGGATGTAGGAGCAAAGAGTCAAATGGTGCTTTGTTTGAGTGCTAGATAAGCTTGAGTTAACACATATTTCTCATATTCCAGGTAGGCTTGAATTAACAGACTTAGTTTGCATCTTTCCTGAGTATTCAAAGTCTATAGAGCCTGTATCACTTAATTGGCTTTCCCGGATGGGAGTGGTTGGCATGGTTACAAAGGGCAGTCCTGCAGTTTCTTTACTGTTTGACACGCACAGCCCAGGTTATTCATGAAGAGACGCACAGCCCCCACCCATAGCCCACATCACCCCGAGTGTCCATGTGGCACCCAGGGCTGGGCTGGACTCCTTGGGAGCTCCACAGCAGCCCCGGAGCCATGACTCCACTCCAGGGACTCCAGAGATGCACTGCCTTGGTCAAGGGCAGGAGTTCAAGGCTGGAGAGGGCGGGGGGCTGCCAGGTGTGGTGTGAGCTCTGAGAGGCCGGGCCCCTCGGACATGGGTATCTTCATGGCCCAGGTGAGGTCTCCCCAATGGGCAGTGAGCATGACCCTTGTACCCTTTGACCTTCGGCATCTGACCTCTGGGAAGTCTTCCGAGAAGATCCAGGGCTTTGCAAGGGTCAGGTTCTTCCTCATGGCTAAGTCGACACTGTGCCAGACAAATTTAAGGTGGCAGGACTGCCCGACCACCCCAGAGACACAGCAGGGTCTCAGAAGTCGCCAACCACGGGTGGGATCACAGGCCCCGGAAGTGCCTCGAAAGGGGGTTCCGGCCCCTCCCAGCTGCGCTCCTGCTGAACTGGGGGAGTGACCGGCACTGGCCACCCCAGCCCATCAGGGGTCAGCAAAGCGGAGAGAAACACAGCCCTTGAGAAAGAGACACAACCGTTCAAGGGCTTTAAAAGCTTCGCGGTGCTTAACCCGTGTTTCCTCTGCTCTTCAAGTGGCTTCGCAGAAATCAGGAAGAAGTGTTTTTAGTGGTTGAGAAGAGAGAGAGGACATTTTTAATAACTGGCAAAATTTAACCAGGGGCCCTGAGAACCAGGCAACTCTAATGAGAAAGAAAGGAAAACACACAAGTGCCCCTGACCCGGACCTCGACCCCCTGACGTCAAAAGCGAAAAGCAATCGTGAAGAAAGCAAAGTGCACCCCGGACGCGAGCGAGGGGCCAGCCGAGCTCTGTCAATTTGATAATCCAGGGTCCTGACCTGCGGCCCAAAGTGGGCGATGGCAGACGACGGCTGTTTACACAGGCTGAGCGCGCTCGCGGGCCGGAGGGCAGCTGCTTGAGCAGCAGCGGAACTTTCCCTGGAGGGGGCTCAAGCCCACCAGCTCTGCTCTGGGGCCCACCCCACGACCTGCAGGTAGTTTGCCAGGGGCGCGCTGGTCCAAAGAGCCTGGGGTGCAGAGGGCTCGAGGGAGGCCTGTCCCTCATTCCTGGGGCAGGAATCCTCCCAGTCCACTGGGTCCAATTTGAAAGTGGGTTCAAAACGGCTTGGCCTCGGGAGATTGTCCTCCTGTAAAGTTTTCATTCCATGAAGGAGGGGCAGGAAATAAGTTCCAGGGAATTCCACTGAAAACGCCCCAGGAGATGTGAGTTTTCTGCCCAAGGGTCTTGGGCAGGGAGGGTCCCCGAGGGCCCCAGGGTGAGTCGGCCAAGCCCAGGCTCCCCCACAGCCCAGGGCTGAGCTGGAAGCGGGCGCCCTCAGGAAGCCCCCGTCTGATTTCTCTGTCTCCAGCCACTCTAAGGAGAGGAATTCTGGGCAGGAAATACTATAAACACACACAAGAACTGGGGCCAGAGGCAGAGCCTGCCCGGCCAGCATCAAAGGGACCTCTGATTTTCTGACCTGGAAGGTCACGAGAAAGGAAAAAGGGGCCTCACGGGCATCCTCTGTCCCGCTGTGAGGGGCCCCGGCTGGGCCCGACATCGGGAGGAGCGGAAGAGAAATCAGGCTGTGGGCAAAGGCGAGTCTGTTTTCTGGGGATGGCTGAGGGGAAAAGAACGTGTGCATCCCTGGTGGACCATTAATACAGCCGTTAAAAACGGAGCCTGTGACGCAAGAAAACGCTGACGAGACAGTACCACGGGGGAGCAGGGGCCGTGGTTGGGGCCCGTGGCGGGCGGGGGTGTGCTCGGAAGCCAGCCCCACCTCCCCCTGGGCTTGCTCCTTCATCCCGCCTCCACCCCCTTTCCTTGCCTGGGAAACTGATTCTGGGGGAGTTTTATTTTGGGTTGAGAAGAAGAGACCACAGCTCTGGGATCAGACAGACCTGGGAGCAGGCCCCCTCCCTCTCACTGGCCAAGGAACCCCGACTGCCCGGGGTACACGGGGACAGTTGCATGAGGCTTGGGTGGGCACATCGCCTACAGTAGGTGCTCAATTAAAGTTCCTTCTCCCACCTCTCCCATTCCAACCCACCCTCTGCCCAGGAGTGAAACTCCAAAGAGGTGATTCAGGGCCTTGATCCACAGCTGCCCTTCGAGGTATTTCCATTTCAAAGGCAAGATGCTGGGATGGTGGAACTTCTGGCACCAGCTGCCTTTTCTGCCTTGCTCCGACATTACGAATGTCTCAGCAATTACACACTGGCTTGAAAGAAAGGAACCTCAGAGGAATGCAGGCCCAGCTGCAGGCCAGCCCGGGGAAGAAGAAGAAACAGCTGGGAAGGACGCCTTCCGCCTCCCCTCTCCACACTTTCAGCAGCGCCGTGGAACGTTCCCTGTGGGTCCAGCCTTTCTCTGGGGTTCCGTTCCCCCATAGAACTGGGCTCTGTGGAACCCTAAGCGGTCCTGTGAGAGCCAGAGCCAGGCAGGGGGGAGTGGGAGGGTGGGAGAGGGGCCCGGCCCCCAGCCCAGGCAGGTCCTTATCTGCAGCTAAAACTGAAGGCCCTGGGGTCTGAGGTGGCGCTCGGGGCCACCCTGGGCAGCGCCCTCCTCCCCTCGGGGTGCCCTGGAGGAAGGGGTTCCTGAGGTAGGGGCTAGAGCAGCAGGAGCCTGTGACAGAAGGCCACCCAGCAACTGGGCCCTGGGGCTCTGGCAGGCTCTGCTGCTCCCTCAACCCCACCCTCGCCCTCGCGCCAGGTCGATGGTGATCCCTCAGCTGAGAAGGGGAGCCCGAGGCAGGAGCCAGGCTGTTATTTTAGGAGGGGGGGAAGATGGAGGGTCCAGTCCTAACCCCCAGCTGTGGGCCCCGGAGCCTGCTGCTCTGCCTCCCCACCTGTAAAGCGGAGCCAGCAGTCCCTGGGTGGCTTGCTGATCGCGTACCAGTCCAAGCCCTTAGTACTACGCTGGGCACCTGGTAGGTGGCGCACCTAGACTGCCGAGCTCCCAGGATCCCAGGCGACTAGCGTGGGAGGGACCTCCCAGGCAGGGCCCAGGCCAACCCCCTCACTCTACAATTGGGAAAGCCGAGGCCCAGGGAGAGGAAGCACCTGGCTGTGAAGCACAGTGGGAGGACAGGCTTGGGGGCTCTGGCCCCAGCTGGCTTTTCTTGGATAATCAGTTAATCCCTTGAGGCCCCACTTCCCATCGTTTCAGAGGTGCTCTTAGGAGGACTGGGTGACACGGGATGTGAAGTTCCCAGCGTGCAGTAGTTGCTTAATAAAAGTAAGTGCCCTTCTGTCTGGCCCCAGGCCAGCCACTGCAGAGGACTTTAGCCTTTTCTTCCTTTTGAATTCCTCTCTGCTGCCCCCACAAATAGAAGAGGAATAAGTCCAGCCCCCACCTCTTACCACTGGTGCTTGAGAAAACTCCAGCAAGTTCCTTCCTCAAGTTTTCTCTTGATTCCTCTTCCGCCCTCCAGTGTTTTGGCAGGGCTGGGGCAGGAAGCGGGAAAAGCCAGGGCCCAGCGCCCAGCTGTCCTAGCTGCCCTCCCACCCCAGCCACCCAAGAGACCTGCTCAGGAAGGCTCAAGTGGAGGCGAACCCTGAGCTTGTGGATTCATTGCCAACAGATGGAGATCTGCCCGGGATGCTGGGGGACGAGGCTCGAGTGAATCTTAGCAGAGGCGAAGAGCCCAGTCCAGGGCCAGTGTCTGGGAGCCCAAGCATGCATGGAGCTGGGACGGGCCCTTGGAAGGGAGGGACGAGCCCAAGCCATCCACATCCCATGCACTCGGCTACCCTGCAGTCCCAGGGTTGGCAAGATGGTTAAGTGAGGAAAGACTCAAAGCCACATCTAGACTACCTCCCCCAAGGCCACAGACCCCAGGGAGGGCGATCCAGAAGGAGCCTGACTCTTAGTCCAGTGCTCTTTGCTCGAGGCCATGCTGTCTCCACTCAGCACTTATATAATCCATCATGGGTTGGGAAGTAGCCCAGTATTTCCCAAAGTCCCTGTGACAGTCATCAAGGAGAAAGTCTCAGTCCAGTGCTACTCTATCTTTAACACCTCACCAACCCTGGCTACTCTCCCTTTAAAACAAAGAGAAAAGGAGGCTTCAGGCTCAGAGCCTTAGGCAGGCAACAGAATATTGAGCTAGGATTTAATACCAATTTTCCCAGTTATCTTTACGCAAGATTTTTCAAGCATGTTCCGGATACAAGGTTTCCTTTGTGAGAAGTTAGATAATTAGTTAATATTTTAGAACAGTTGTAAGTTTACAGAAAAATCATGCAGTAAGTAGAATTCCCATATTAACTGCCACCCACACACAGTCTTCCCTATTATTAACATTTTGCTTTAGGGTGGTAATATTTGTTACAGTTGATGGAGCAATACACAAGGCTTCCTTTTAAAACTCACTTGTTTTAAGTTAAAAAAATGAATTGTTTTAAAGAAAAACATAAATAATCACAAGGCAGGTATGCAAATATAGCAAAAATGATGAAGGGACTAGAAAAAGACTGGAGGCCATAAACCCATTTGCATTTGAGCACCAATTTTATCATTCCCATTTTTCAGATGGAGAAACTGAGGCTACAATTTCCCCCAGGTGGGAAGTGGTAGCATGGGGGTTCCACGTGGTCCTGAGGACAAGAAGTGAGGTGTGGGGAGTGTACGTGTTTGGGGGGGAGGGGAGTAGCAGCGTAACTTTCCAGGGTAAGCCGAAGCCAGAGAAAGAGCGAATTTGGCACAATTATCATTTCCTTTCATTCAAGCTATTTGCTCTCTAAAAAGTGGATGTTTTCCGGAAAGTCAAACAAGCATTCAGTATAGAATTTATTTTGTGCAGAAACTCAGGCCGATGGGTAATTTCCCCTTAACGAGAACAAAGTTCCATGTTACAAATCAGATGACTGAGTTTTGGGGAAGGACAGAGGCTGCTCTGGAACGGTGGAGGCGCTGAGTGACGGGTTTCGGTAGTGCCTTTTGTAGGACATTTGCAGTGGTTCATTTCAGCCGGGCTCATGAGCAACTGTGCCAGGGTCTGTCTTTGAACTGTCCCACCAGTCATTCAGCCCTGGGATGTGGTCCCAGCTTTCAGTGGCAGTGGACCTGCTGAATGGGACAGCATGAGTTTCGTCCTGGGCAGTGGAGGTAGACATGAACTGCCTTTGTGCTCCTCTGTGGGCTGCAGGGAAGGTCCAGCCAGCAGGGTCCCTGGGCAGGATATTGTTCACTGGGTCCTTCCCAGAGGTGGGGCTGCCCTTTGTTTCTATAAACAATGATAGGCTCAGGCAAGGAAGTTTGTTCTTGTTAAGGGGAAATCACCCATTGGCCCTAGTTTCCCATTTTACAGGTTTCCCATCCTGGGGACTGCTAGGAAGATCCAAAAGCAGGTTTGAAAGTTGCCAGTGCAGTGCGGGACACCTAGAGTGCTCAATGGGGATAAGGGCTAGAATGTCAGTGGGGATAAGGGCTAGAATGTTCTTGAAGAACTGGGTCTGGCCCTGCTCTTCCTGACAGACATTATAGCTTTGGTTCATGGGGCTGAGTGTGGACTAGGGTTTGTTTACTCTTCGTCGTTTGTGGCCCATCCCCCAAAGAAACTTCTTGCAATGGGGAATAAGACAAGTCACTGAAAAGCACGTAACAAAATAAGCCTTTCTGCTTCAAAGGATACCATCAAGAAAATGAAAAGACAAACCACAGAATGGGAGAAAATATTTGCAAATAATAATTCTGGTACGATATTCATAGCTAGACTGTGTAGAACTCTTGCAACTCAACATTAAACGGCAAACGACCCTATTTAAAATTGGACTGACTAACACAGACTGCATGGGAGAAAAATAAACCTTGGTTGGGTTAAGCCACTGAGATTTGGGGTTTTGTTTGTTGTGGCAGCTGGCATCAATCATCCTGACTAATACATCACCCCCATTTTTTTTTTTAAGGCAGGCAAGCAGTAAAGAGTTTATTAAGAAACAGGAAAAGAGATAGTACTCACCCGAGGCATGGGTGTGGGTGTGCTACAGGGTGATAAGTGCAATGAGGGACCTCAGGGTAGGCCTTTTTAAGGCATTTCCTCTACCTGCCTCCCCATATTAAGGAGGGATCTCAGCTATTTGCTGTCCTGATTGGTCGCCTTTCTACCTTCACCTGCTAGTTTTCAGGGAACCAATAGGGAAGGCTTCCTGTTTGGAGTTATCTGTTTGAGCCTGGGAGTTTCAAACAGGACCTCGTGACCAGAGTCTTGGCAAGCATTTCAGCTGTCACAGACAGGATTTGCCTTTTTGGCTCCTGGCTGGCTCGCCAAGGATGTCGGCAGAATGCTCTGGGTTTCTAGAGCATTCTACATTGTATAAAGGAATCTAAGGACATGCCATTGGGTAGGCAAGCAAGTAAAGACTTTATTAAGAAACAAGAAAACAGTATACACCTGAGACACAGGGGTGGGCTTGCTATAGGGGGCGACATGCCTACTTGCCTTTTAAGGAGTCCAGCCTCTCTGTCCATCCCTCGAGGTTGGTGGCCCTATGCACCTTGACTTCTCATGTCTCCACAGCTGGGAGTGTCATGTCTAAATGATTTCCTCACTCAACTGTCTGGTTTTCTCTCTCTCTCTCTCTCTCTCTCTCTCTCTCTCTCTCTCTCTCTCTCTCTCTCTCTCTCTCTTTCTCTCTCTTTCTTTCTTTCTTCTTTTTTTTTTAGGAGGCACCAGGGATTGAACCTAGGATCTCATATATGGGAAACAGGCATTCAGTCACTAAGCTAAATCTGCTCCCCTCAACAGCCTGGTTTTGAAAGCATTTGAGAAGGGAGAGGCAACTGAGATAACAGGTTGAGTGGCTAATATGCACCATGTACTGAGCTAGGTGCCTGCCAGTTTTATTTAGGATTCTCACCACCACCCTGCCCACTGGACAGATGAGGAACTGGAGACACAGAGAGGAGAAGTCACTTTCCCAAGGCCATGCGGCTAAAAGAGGCCAGGCCTGGCTCTGAACCAGGTCTATCTGATTCAAAACACACTTTCTTGCCACAGCTCCCTGCTGCCTTTCTGTTAGACCTTCAGCAGCTTTCAGTCCATTCCCAAGTCCAGCCTGGCTCGCTCTCTTCTAACAGGTCCCTTAGACAAAGCATGCCTTGTATGGGAAACTTCTTGTATGGGATGGAGGATTTGGGAGAGTATCTAAAACTCTTTGAATGTAAATGGTTTTGCCCCTTGGGATGGGATTCTGTCCAAGGTTTGAGGGTTTGAAATGCATCACCCTAAGGGAGCAAGAATTCAGCTCCAGGCATGGGTTTCTACGGAGGGGGGGGTGAGGGGGTGCGGGTGGTGGTGGTGATACACACACACACACACACACACACACACACAGATGGACTTTTCAGCCAACTCAGCAAATACACAATGTCAAGACACCAAGGGATGCAGGCTAAGTGCGGGTTCCCCAGGAAAAGACACGAGCCAGGAGAGTGTAGGGGCCATGAAAGGAAGCGTCCCAGGACTCACCTCCTTGCTTCAGGAGCACTGTATGCCCGGTGCTGTGCTGGGGCAGGGGACAAACACTGCGAAGTGCCATCCCTCTGTCCAGGGAGCTAACAACCCTGTGGGGGAGCCCCCTCAATGACTCCTCTGCTGTGTCCTCCACCTGCCCTGGGGGCACCTCCATCTACTCAGTGACTCAAGACAAAAACCAGGCAGCGACTGAGACTTCTTCACGCCCCACCTCTGGCCACCTTCCTCCTAGACACTGCCCAAGTCCCTTCTTCCTCCCGTGCCCACGGCCGCAGGCCCAGCTTGGCCCACTGTCATCCCACCCTGGTGCTCACAGCAGCTCCTTGATTGCCTCTGGCCTCCCGTCTTCCCCCTTCCCATCCATGTGGCCAGAGAGACCTTCTTACAGTGCAAACAGCAGTCCCAGTCCCAGCGCTCCCCACCACCTTACGACAGCATCGAGCTCCTCGGGGAGGTGTGCCAGGCCCTCAGCTGGAGGTCTCGCCTGAGCCTTCCACTTCTCCAACAACAACCACATAGTACCTGCCTACCTCGATGCCAGGGCTTCTCAACCTTGTCGCTACTGACATTTTGGTGAGGAAATGCTTCGCTGTGGGGGGCTGTCCTGGACATTGCACGATGTTGAGCAGTGTCCCTGGCCATGGCCACGAGATGCCAGTAGCTCTACTCTCCCTCCCCTCACTGTAACAACCAAAAATGACTCTGAACATTGCCAGATGTCTCCCGGGGGACAAAACACCTCCAGATGTGAATCACTGATCTATACCTTTGTCCATAAAAGGACCGTCTCCTTCTTTCACACTAGGCTTCCTCCTCTTCCTCCTCCTCTGATTTGGCAGCACAGCCTCCTGGAAGCCTCTGCAGGCTCGCCCAGGCTGGGCGCCCACACTTCTCTGTGCACAGCTCCACCATGGAGCATGTCCCATTGCATTCAGTTGACCTCTGTGTTGTCACCCCTTCCATAAGGCAGGCTCCTCCGAAACCCTGACCACCAGGGCAGAGAAGGGTGGGCTGCATGGACCTCAAGAAGCACAGCACCTACGCAGCCTGCTCTAAGGCCCCCCAGTAAGAGAGAGGGACTCTGACCAGAGGTGTGACAGGTTTGGTGGGTCAGAGCCTGTAGAGCTAAGCGGGGACACGGAAGTGAGAAAGATGAAGCAGGGAGCAGGGCCTAGAGCCCACCAAGGCAGCAAGGTGTGAACGTCAAGAAGGGCCTGGGAAATGGCATGGCTGGAGGAGAGAGGCAGAGGAGAAGAGAGGCAAAGGAGGAGAGAGGCAGAGGAGGAGAGAGGCAGAGGAGGTGGAGAGGCAGAGGAGGAGAGAGGCAGAGGAGGAAAGAGGCAGAGAAAAGAGGCAGAGGAGGAGGAGAGAGGCAGAGGAGGAGGAGGAGAGAGGCAGAGGAGGAGAGAGGCAGAGGAGGAGAGAGGCAGAGGAGGAGAGAGGCAGAGGAGGTGGAGAGGCAGAGGAGGAGAGAGGCAGAGGAGGAGAGAGGCAGAGAAAAGAGGCAGAGGAGGAGGAGAGAGGCAGAGGAGGAGGAGGAGAGAGGCAGAGGAGGAGAGAGGCAGAGGAGGAGAGAGGCAGAGGAGGTGGAGAGGCAGAGGAGGAGAGAGGCAGAGGAGGAGAGAGGCAGAGGAGGTGGAGAGGCAGAGGAGGTGGAGAGGCAGAGGAAGTGGAGAGGTAGAGGAGGAGAGAGGCAGAGAAGAGAGGCAGAGGAGGAGAGAGGCAGAGAAGAGAGGCAGAGGAGGAGAGAAGCAGAGGAGGAGAGAGGCAGAGGAGGAGGAGGAGAGAGGCAGAGGAGGAGAGAGGCAGAAGGAGGTGTGACCACGAAGGCCCAAGGGATTCTCTGCAGCGTGTGAAATTAAAGGGAGAAAAAGGTTTTGTGGTCAAGGAAGTTTGGAAAAGGCCTGTTAACAGTTAAACAGGTTTCTTCACTGCAGGCCTTCTCAGAGGCTTTACTCTGCACATGTGCTGGGTAAATCTTCACAAGGGGAAATATGCCCTGCAGTGTTTTCCAGGGGATCACTGAGCTTCTCAAACAGTCCACATCCTCTGGTCAGCCCTCCAGAGAAAGCTGCTCGGAGCTGAGCTGCACCTTGAGGTGGAGGACCGAAGCCAAGGAGGGCCTGGCCCGGGCACGGGGACAGCAGCTCCCGGTGTTGCTCGAAGCCTCAGAGGCCACTAGCTCAGCCCCTCGCTCAGCCCCTCGCCTCCCCACCCGCCCCAGCACTGGCCCATCGGCCCTACTGAGAAGTAAAGCAGGCTCCTGAGCAAGCTACCACAGGAAGGCCTGGGAAGGCAGCACACAATTTACGGTAGGAAAACAGTCGCCCCAAGAGACCGCCTCGACCACCTCCTTCCAGGCCCCTGGGTGTAACATATGTGCGGTTTACATTTTTAAAATTGAGCAGTACTAAAGGGAAAATGTTGGCAGGCTCCAAGCCCTTGTAGAGCCCTGTGAGCCGCTGGGGAGACTGGGCCTCCGGGAGGCGGAGGCAGCTCTGAGCAGAGGTGGGGAGACTGGAGGCCCAGACCAGAGCTGGCTGGCGGAGGCTCCCGGATGAGGCTGGCCGGGGAGGGGGACGTGAAAGCGGGACACAGACCCCCGCGGGGGCTCAGCGCCTGCCCCTGCTGTCCCTCTGAAAAGGACAAAAGCACCTAATCTGGCTGGCAAGGCCGGGCGAGGGGATCACCTGACCTCACTGCAGACCCGCAGCCAGGCAGGCAGATGGCGCTGGGGAAAGCGTGGGGGTGGGGGGAACGGCGAACCCAGGGTGAAGCGCCAGGGCCCCAGCATCACCCAGGCCCAGCACAGATCCTCGGGCTGCCACTTCATAGCCGTGGGACCTGGGATGGCCTCCCCTTGCTCATCTGTAAGATGGAGCTGATTAAACCTCCATCACAAGGTGACAGCAAGGACTAAGTGAGACGGGACCTGGCATGCCGGGGGTCCCCAGCAAATGCTAGTTGCTGTTGTTTGGGGGTGCAAGTGTGGACGGGCTGCTCAAAGGGGGTGCAGATGGGATGGGCAAACTGAACAAGGAGTGGAATAGCCTCTACAGAGAGCAGCTGAAGAAGCCACAGGGTGGGCGGCCTCCACCATTCCCCACCCTCTGCGGGCTCATAAACAGAGCCCTTGCCCGACGGAGGGGCTCAGCCAGGGAGCTCTGATTATGACCCTACCCCGGGCACTTAGACCCCTCCTCCGAGCTCAGGACACCGGTGTACGCCTGGGCTGTCCACGCCCCTTCAGATGGTGGCTGGGAGCCCAGATCGCAGAGCCTGCAGCCACGTCCGCGGCCCGGGCTGTGGGTGCCTAGAACCTGCCCAGCCGCCTCTCTTCTCTGACCCCTTCTCAACCTCAGAACTTGGTCAGGCACCCACAGGGCCTGACTCTGGAACGAAGCCAGGAGCCCCACCCTGAGCCCTTGCCTCCCGGGAGCTGGCCCTCGCCAGCCTCTGCAGGTGGTTTTGAAAATTGTTTCTGAAGGTGCAAAAGTAGTGAAAGTGTTTGAGGTTCTTATAAGGGGGGGCATGATTATGGACTTGGCCCAGTGGTTAGCGCGTCCGCCTACCACATGGGAGGTCCGTGGTTCAAACCCCAGGCCTCCTTGACCTGTGTGCAGCTGGCCCATGCACAGTGCTGATGCGCGCAAGGAGTGCCCTGCCATGCAGGGGTGTCCCCTGCGTAGGGGAGCCACACACGCAAAGAGTGCGCCCCGTAAGGAGAGCTGCTCAGCGCGAAAGAAAGTGCAGCCTGCCCAGGAATGGTGCCACACACACGGAGAGCTGACAGAACAAGATGATGCAACAAAAAGAAACACAGATTCCTGTGCCACTGATAAGGATAGAAGTGGTCACATAAGAACACACAGCAAAGGGATACAGAGAGCAGACAACTGGGGGGGAGGGAGGGGAGAGAAATATAAATAAACAAATGAACAAACAAACATAAATAAAAACGGAAGCAGCAAGAAAATAACAGCTGCTGCCTGTGCAGCGGGGACAGCCCCTCAGGAAGAGCAGGTGGAAGTGACAAAAGGAGGCACCCCTGGTGTGAGGCTGGCTCCTCTCCCTGCCCCAGGAGTAGGGCTAAAAGGGGGGCGAGGAGCTTGGGAGTGGGGGAGACCCAAGGGCTCTAGGCCCCTGGGACCTGTATAACGTCCCATGGAGCAGCCAGGCTGTGAGGGGGACCAGGGCTGCCAGCACTGCCTGCAACCCTGACCGAGAAGAACACCAGGGAGGGGCTCCCCTGCCAAGGGACTTTTTTTTTTAAAGATTTTATTTTTTATTTGTTTTTCTCCCTTCCCCCCACCCAGCTGTCTGCTCTCTCTGTCCATTTGCTGTGTGTTCCTCTGTGTCCACTTGCATTCTTGTCAGCGGCACTGGGAATCTGTATCTTGTTTTGTTGAGTCATCTTGCTGCGTCAGCCCTGTGTGTGTGCAGTGCCACTCCTGTGCAGGCTGCACTTTTTCCACACTGGGTGGCTCTCCTTATGGGGCGCGCTCCTTGCGCGTGGGGCTCCCCTATGCGGGAGACGCCCCTGTGTGGCACAGCACTCCTTGCGCGCATCAGCACTGCGCATGGCCAGCTGCACACGGGTCAAGGAGGCCTGGGGTTTGAACCGTGGACCTTCCATGTGGTAGGCGGACGCCCCATCCACTGGGCCAGGTCCGCTTCCCATAACACCTCCACTTCAAGGAAGGGAGTGGGAGCCCCGGCGAGGGACTGTGACTGGGCCACGGTGCAGACCAGCTGGGCCAGAACCACAGCCCCCAGACCGGGCTTTATGAGCTGGAGCGAGACCATGCTTCTCCGTTAAGTCAGAGTAAGAGGGAACAGGCCCCCAAGACCCCAGAGGGCTACCACCCCAAGCCTTCAAACGTCCGGGTGCCCAGGAGGCAGGGCCAGTAGGGGCCCCCTGCCCCCCAGTGCACCCCCTCCGAGCTCCACACTCTTCACCATCGTCCGTGGTGCGCTCTGCCCACGTGACTTTGGGCATCCCCTGGGCCTCCTGATCACCCCCAATCCTTCCCCCCTGCACCCACCTCTTGGACCAGCCCTGCAGAGCTCTTGCTCTGGACACTCCCAGCCCCTGGTCAGGTGGGCCTCTGCTCCTCTTGCCCCAAATGCATGTGGGTGGGCAGTGGGCAGCAGGGGGGCCCTGCAAGAGGACGAGGCATGGTGGTCGCGGGAGGACGAGATTCCTGCAGCCGGGGACAGCCCCTGGGAGGGGGGTTCTGGCTGCCCTGGTGACCCAGCCCAGGCCTGCGGCCCAGCCCAGGTGCCTGGACACGGCCTCGCTCCTCCTGCCGCGGGGGTGGGTGGCCTCTTACCTTTGGGGTGAGGTACTTGGTCACAATTTCCTTCCCTTTCTCTCCCAGTTTTTCATCTGGAGTAACTTCATATTCTGCCTAAAACAGAAGCAAAAGAACAACCGATTTGCTCATGAGTGTCTTATATATAATGAGGGAGGCCCCTGGAGGGAGGGGAGAAGATGAGGCCACAGAGCCTGTTGTCCAGTACAAATGACCCTGCACTCTCCATGGACACCAGTGCTGGCCGGCGGCCCTCCACTTAAGACTGCACAGGGGAGTCGCTGGGGAGGGACGGCAGGTCCTCACCAAGCGCCTGGAGAGCCAGGGTCAGAACCACCGGCAGACGGAGCAAAGGAAACCAAACTGGGAGGCCACAGTGAGGGTGTCTTGGGTCACAAACCAACTGCATGCCCTTAGACAACTTCCTTAAGAGCTCTGTAAAGCATGGATGATGACCGTATCTATTTACAGGGTCACTGAGCAGACAGAATGTGATAAGCTTTTAGCCCAGAGCCTGGCACATAATAAATGCTCAATAAACAGCTGTCATTACTATCACCTCCATTATTATTAAACCTTGCAAGGGAAAACAGTAATAGGGATGCCTGACCTTTTCCAGTTTTTAGTTTACAAAGAGAACATACAGAGATTTTGTTTTTCAGATTCTATTTTTTAAATTGTGGTAATACGTATACAACATACAATTTGCCATTTTAACCATTTTGAAGTGTACAATTCAGTGGCATTAATTACATTTACAAGGTTGTACCTCCATCCCCACCATCCAGTACCAAAACTTTGTCATCACCCCAAAACAGAAGGCAATAACTCCCCATTTCCCCTGCCCCCAGAACCAGTCACCTTGAATCTACTTCCTCTCTGAGCTTGTCTCTATGAATTTGCCTCATTTTAGATTTCTCATGTAAGTGGAATCACATACAGAGATTTTCTGACATAATCTTATCAGAACCTCAAAAGAGCCCAGGTAAGTGCTGGGGGCGGGCTGGGGCTACCTTATGCAGCCCCCCTCGATAGATGAAGCCTGGGGGGTTCCGGAGAGCAGAGACGCTTGCCTATGTCATTCAGCTGGCGGTGGCAGGGCTGGGACTGGAACCTCCAAGCCCAGAGCTCTTTTCCAGCCACACTAAGGAATTTAGGACTCCAGGTACCGGCCAGGCCAGTGGGAGCCGAGCTGTAAAGAAGTGAGGCCCCAGAAAGACAGACTTTGATTTTCCTTGATCCAAATGAGGCTCCTTCACTCACTTGCTAAGTGGGAAAAAAAAAGGCCTTGAGTAATTGAGAAGGCTGGTAAGTCTGTCTTTCTCCTTGAGAGGAGGGAATTAATGGCAAATTGTTTATAACCATTTCAAAATCTACCACGCAAGGATGTGTCAGCTGCAGTCCAAAAGCACGGTTATTCAAAAGAGATGCAGGAAATAACATCAGCACAGACAGACTGAAACTCCTTCCCCAGGCTTATTTTTCACTGAGGGTGGAGATCCCCTTCCCCCACCCACCAGCTCTCCTCACCCAGTTCAAGACCACTTCACAGCTCAATGTCTGCAGCACAATGTCTCCCCAGCCCGGGAGACCCTCCAGGAAAAAGACAAGATTCAGTGACTTTCTCCATGGAAGAGAAAAACCATCAACTCTGTGATCGCTTGGGATCCATTCCCTAGGGCCACGGAATGGTGGTTCTGGAAGGAAACCAACTTTCTCCTTTTACAGAGCAGGACATCGAGGCTCAGAGAAGTGAAGGACTCGTTCAAGGTCATGGGTCAGTAGGCACCAGGCCTGGCACGCAGGCCCCCTGGCCTCCACTGAGTTGCTGAGTCAGAGCCTCTCTCTCCAAAGGCCCATTTCTCCTCATCAGTAAGATGAACCCTGGGGGACTGATAGAGCTTAAGACCTTTAAAGGAGAGAAGGTACTTTATCTTTACCTTTTCCTCTTATTTTCTCCCTCTGTGCTTGCCATCCACTCCCCACACCCCATGCGCACACACACTGCATATCGAGTTCTGATTATAGGCTAACCCAACAAGGTAGGCATTACTATTCCCAATATACACATGGAGAAAGTAAGGCTCTGAGGAGCCAAATAGCTGGTAAGCGACAGGGCTGGGCACTGCGTCTCTAAAGGGGCTGAGAGTTCGAGAGAACAGTTGCCCATCCTTTCCCAGTGCGAGAAGAAAAGCAGGACACCTGCTGCCCCTGGAAGCCCCGCCTCGTGGCCTGGAACCACGGGAATTTACCCAGACTGCTCTGCAAGGCGCAGGCCCTGGGCAAATGGCCGACCACCATTTGGAGTAACTCAATCCCATCAGAACCCTGGATTTGCCCTGTCCGAAAATACAACCATGAAGGCAGCTCTATTTAACCAAATGGAGACCTGAGGCTCACTAATCAGCCTCAATAACCAGCTGAAAATATTATTGCTCTGGGTATTAAAACCCACGTTAAAAAAAAAAATAACATCACTTTCAGGTCAGCGGCCTCCAAGCAGAGCCCCGGCTGGGCGGATGGGAGCCACAGTTCCACAGGGAGGCAGCTGGGAGCACGCAGGGACAGCACCAACAGCCCAGGATCAAAAGGCCTTTCTTTGAGAGTCCACGTCAGGTCACCACCACTTGAACAGCATTTGTGTTGGGAGGCAGAAAACCAACAGAAGGCTTCCAGCTTGGCTCTCCAAACTGGTTAAGTCACCTGGAATGACAGGCCAGGCCTCCACAGTGCCCCCAAGATGGGCTGGGGCACATGGGGGCACATGTCCTAAAAGACCTCCTACAGAGAGAAGGCCCCTTTCCCAGAGGCACTGAAGGCAGATCAAACTACACACATGCCTGAGGAACTGCTGCTGTGGGATACCCTTGCCCAGAGAGTGGGTGGGAGCTGCTGGAATTAGCTGAAACCAGAAAAGTTAAGCCACAAAGACGAGGGTGGGCCAACAGCCTAGTATTTTACAATTAGCTTTGGCTCAGAAAGCAGCAGGAAGACAACTTCAATGAAGAAAGAGGTAAACTATATGCCAGAAATGCCCCTGTGGCACAGAGTTACCCTGTGACCTGGCAATCCCACTCCCAGGTATATACTCAAAAGAATTGAAAACAGGGACCAGAACAGATACTTGTGCACCAATGTTCACGGCAACCTCATTCAAAACTGTCAAAAGGGGGAAGTGACCCAAGTGCCCATCCATGGGTGAATGGATAAACAACCTGGGCTCCATCCATGCAATGGAATATTATTCAGCCATAAAAAGGAATGAAATTTGGATACATGCGACAACATGGTTGACTCTTGAAGACATCATGTTGAGTGAAATAAGCCAGACGTAAAAGGACAAATATGGTATGATTCCATTTATATGAAATATTGATAATAAGCAAATTCATAGAGGCAGAAAGTAGACTAGAGGTTACTGGGGGCAGAGGAAATGGGGAGCTACTGCCTAATGGGTACGGAATATTTTTTTTGAGGTAATGGAAAGTTTTGGTCATGAAGGTGATGATGGTAGCCCAACACTGTGAGCATGATAAATGCCACTGAAGTGTAGACTTAAAAATGGTTAAAGTGGCAAATTTTATGGAACCTATATACCACAATACATTTTTTAAATTTAAAAAATAAAAGGGGAAAAGATTCAACAACACCCTCAAAAAATAAAAAACAAAAAGAAAGCAAAAGACTTAGTCCTGTGATTTACTCTGTAAGGCACTTTCTTCCAACCAGAGATGGTGGTGGGCATTGTACTCCACCCCCCAACAGAGGGGACACCCAGAGGCGCCTCTGCTGTTCTGCCCACTTGAAACCATTTCCCAGCCCAGAGCTCAAGCCCATCAGCCAGTGCAGTGAAGAGCCACTAGGCCAATGGACGCAAGGGCCATTTTTCTTCCACGGATATATCCACGGTGGCAACGAAGGAAGGCATTGTTTAACAGGCTTCTCTTTGCACTGTGACTCATGCCAAGCACAGGAAAGGCCTTTTGGGAGGATTTGCTGCTCAAACCCAAAGAGCAAAAGTCTACAGTGGGCTTAAGAAAAAAAGAATTCTTTATATATCTGTGCCTGCCAAAGAGTATAAATGTCTGTATGCATCCTAGTTTATAAGCCTAATATTTCATTCTCTTGGCCTGCTCTCATTGCATCATCAATCTCAGAAACTGCCAGTCAAAATACATCTTCTCTATTAAGACACATTCCCTGGAATGATTTTTTAAAATTGTGAATATTGCAAACTGGTCAAGGGAACCCACCCCATTTCAGAGAAGCTGGCACTGGTTTAAAGAGCAGAGAGGCTGAGGCGAATTCCTCCTGGCCTTTGACTAACTTTAGATGTCACCTCCTTCTCCCTGGAAACCTTTTCTCCTGCCCTAACAGGAAAATGAAGTCAGAGAGGCTCTGAGGTCTTGCCACCTCCAGCTGTGGTGATTACTGATGCGGTCAGCTTTTCCAGAGCCCGCGCGGCAGCGATGAGTGTCGTGCCTGCTCAGCTGTGCTGCTTGCTGCTGCCCTTTCTGGAGGAACACGCCAAGTCCACCCATGCGCCTCGGCATCTGGCCTGCGCTGACCCATGTGCTAGGGAGTCTCCGTTGGCTCCTCCAGAGCCTCTCCTCCTCCTCTCCCACCCTGCTGTGGGGCAGAAGGGCTTGAGGATGGGGTAGTTATCTCCAGGCTCCTTCCCCTGCCTGGGCACCGTGGGTTCCTGTAGACCTCTTCCAAAGCCCCAGCTCCTGCAGGCTGCCCTTCACCTAAGTCATAGTTCCCACTAGCTTCTGTACCTCTCCCTTCTCTTGCCCCTGTAGACCTAGGAGTCAGGAAGAGAAGGCTCCCTGTTGTTACTACCCCAGAGGTAATGTACCATCTGTTACTGGTTTCCACTTTGTAAATAGCCCTTCATTAAACCCTCCTTAATTAATGCCCCGGATGGGCCATCCATCTCATGCCAGGACCCTGCCTGATACTTTGCATCCTCCAGCTAGAATGTAGAAGAAGTGCACAAAGTGGCATCCAACAGGGACCCCAGGGTCAGATGGGCCTCTGGGTCCCCATTGGCCAACCCCAAAGCCTTTGCCCGGCTGTGTGGACAGATGATTTGATCTGGCGCCCATCTGAGGATCCTTTCCAGGCCTGGGTCAGGAGGGGCTTCACTGGCCCAGGTTTGGGCATCCAACGCAACAGAAGCAGGGGAGCAGGGAAGAATGGATCCCTGTCCGTGTCAGGTTCTAGACATAGTGACACAAGCAACCCCATGGTGAGTCTCAAGAACTTGCTGACAGCACCACAAATGCCAGCTGAGGAAACACGCCCTGGATAGAGGTCAACTCTGAATCACAGGATGGGGAAAGGCGGCATGGCAACTTTCTCTCAGGTGGAGGTGACAGGGGACTGTTGCTGTCACAGAGAGTCCCGTGGCAGAGAAGCTATACTGTCCCACCTCCTGTTCTGTCCCACTATTCTCCCAAGAGCCCAAGCATCGCTTGACCCCAACCTGCCTAGGTACTTCTCTTCCTCTCCAATCCCCAGAATAATTTCTTTGTGCCCAACCTCCATAAAGGCCCCACCATGCAAAGTGTTTGACTGTCTGTTACCCCTTCAGTTACAGGCAAAAAGAATCCCAATCTTTCCTAGTTCAAGCAAAACTGTCATCTCTTGGCTCTTGGAACCCAAGGATGAGTTGAACAACCTAACTGTGGAGAGAATGGAAATGCAGCTGGGCCTAGAGCACCAAGAACCAGGGACATGGGCACTTCCAGAACCCACTCTCATCCCTGCATGTGCATGTGTGTATTGACTTCATTTTCTCTCATTGCAGACTGGTTTCCTCCAGTGGCAGAAAGCATGGCAGTTGACAGTTCCCAAGTTTTTCATTGTACCAGAGAAGGACTTCTCCCCAAGTTTATAAATCCTAGAGAAATGTTTCCATTGACCCAACTTGGGGCCAATCCACTAAGGGGTACCATCATTAAGAACATAGAAGCTTTAGAATAGCCATGTGTTTGGGAGTAAGGGGGGGGGCACCCAGGAAATTGGATGACCCTATTATATACCTACAATATGAAATCATTTTAGAAGTGACACTGTTTCAAGATGACCCTGCCCCCAAGGTCTGCCTTCACCATCTGTTCTGAGAACCTCCATGAACATCTGGAGAATGACCACTGCCCTCTCTGCTCTGGAGATCATAGCAGTAATAGAAAGACAAAGACAAAAACTGGATGTAGCTCATAAACAAGAGAGGCAGAACACTTAACTTCCCTGGTGAGGCATGTGGAATCATTTTGCAACAAAATTTCAGGAAAGCCAGGTGATGGCCCACTAATTTCAAGCAAGCTCAATAATTCTTGCCTCCAGCTGATCACGCTCTTGGAGAAATTGTGATAGTTTGAGGCTTTTATGAAGCCCAGAAAATCACGTCCTTAGGGCTAATCCATTCCTGTGGGTGTGAGCCTACTGTAGGCAGGACCTTCTTTTGATTAGTTACTTCAGTAGGCATGACCCAGGGTGAGTCTTAATCCTCTTACATCCATTTATAAATGGGATGAATATATAGATAGATACAGAAAGAAAGCCACAGGAGCTGAGAGAGAAAGTCAGAGGAAGCCAGAAGCTAAAGCAATGAAACCCAGGAGAGAAGGGAGAGACCAGCAGACATCACCATTGTGCTTTGCCATATGACAGAGGAATCCAGGATTGCTGGCAGACTGTCTTTGGGGAGGAAATCACCACCTGATGAAGCCTTCATTTGGACATTTTCACAGCCTTAGAACTGTAAGTTTACAAATTAATAAATGCCCAATGTAGAAACCAACCCATTTCTGGTATATTGCATTCTGGCAGCCTAGCAGACTAAAATAGAATTCTTCCCTCTTATGGAATTGGGCTAACCCATGTAACCAATAGGATATTAGCGAAATGACAATGTGGCACTTCTGAGTGTAGGTCATAAAAAACATCACTGTTTCTCCCGTGCTCTCAAGCAGCCCTATGGAAAGGGCTACATAAAGAACAGCTGGGGAAGAGGATTTGGCTCAACTGATAGAGCATCCACCTACCACATGGGAGGTCCAGGGTTCAAATCCAGGGCCTCCTGACTTGAGTGGTGAGCTGGCCCACACACAGTGCTGTTGCATACAAGGAGTGCCATGCTACACAGGGGTGTCCCCTGCCTAGGGGTGCCCCATGTGCAAGGAGTATGCCACATAAGAAGAGCTACCCTGTGCAAAAAAATAAAGTGCAGCCTGCCCAGGAGTGCCGCCACACACACGGGAAGCTGACTCAGCAAGATGACGCAACAAAAAGAGACATAAATTCCCAGTGCCACCGATAAGAATACAAGACGACACAGAGAGCAAACAATGGGGGAGGGGGGGAGCGGGGGGGAGGAGGGGACAGGGAGAGAAATAAATAAAAAATAAATCTTTAAAAAAATAAAGAAAGAACAACTGGGGCCTCCTGCCAACAACCAACACCAACTTGCCAACCATGTGAGTAAACTTGGAAGCATATCCTCCAGTCACAGTCAAGCCTTCAGATGACTGCATCCCAGCTGACATCTTGACATAACCTCTTGAGAGACACTGAGCCATACCCTAGCTAAGCCATTCCCAAATTCTTGGCCCACAAAAGCTATGAGATAATAAATATTTATAGTAGAGTCAAATCACAAGTTTTAATGTAATTTGTTACACAGAAATAGATAACAAATAAGTAATAGGTATCTGAACTCATAACTGGCATCACTTCATTTTTAAAATGGCCTTCTTTATTTACTTTTCAGTGTTTCATTTAACCAGAAAACAAGATCCATAAGGGCAGGAACTTACTTCTCCTGTTCACTGTGGGAACTGAGATGCCCAATTCCTGACCAGAAAAGAGCCTGAAGAGACACCAAAAAACATGTATTGTGTGAATGTGGTTGAGTATTTTCCAAGCCTCCCCCACCCCAAAGAGAAGAGACTTCAAAACTCTAAGCCCCACTCAAGTATAGGGATGGGAAAGTTTCATACAAGCTAATGTCAGGTCAAGGCTCCCAGAGGATAGGTGAGAGAAGCCCATCAATCTTGAAGAAGTCCATGGCAAGACTCTCTTGGCTGTGGGGTTGACACTACCCTGAGTCCCTTCCAATACCCAACAAGCTGGCAAACCCTCGTTGTCCTCCAGAGGCCTGACCTATACCTAGCTTTGCCTTAGGTCATGACTCTGTTTCTCTGTGGAAGTGCAATGGGGGAGTCTTTCTCAGTCTCCAGGAAGCCCCTTGACTCTCAAGACCAAGGGCAGGTTCACCCTTGTGTGGTGAGTGATGCAAAAACAGTTCCTGTGCCCAAAACATCACCCAGTCCTCATTTAAAATCAGCCACAATCTTCTATTTGACTCAAGAAACACCAACATTAAGACTGTGCAAGGAAGCAGATCTGGCCCAACAAATAAGGCATCTGCCTACCACATGGGAGGTCCAAGGTTTAAACCCAGGTCCTCCTGACCCATGTGATGAGCTGGCCCACATGCAGTGCTGATGCGTGGAAGGAGTACTGTGCCATGCAGGAGTATCCCCCGCATAGGGGAGCCCCACATGCAAGGAGTGTGCCCCATAAGGAGAGCCACCCAGTGCGAAAAAAGTGCAGCCTGCCCAGGAATGGCACTGCACACATGGAGAGCTGACACAGCAAGATGACACAACAAAATGAGACACAGATTCTGGGTGCCACTGACAAGAATACAGATGGACACAGAAGAACACACAGCAAATGGACACAGAGAGCAGACAGTGGGGGTGGGGGGGGGAAGGGGAGAGAAATAAATAAAAAATAAACCTATTAAAAAAAAAAGACTGTGCAGACCTCCTTGGTGTTCAGATGTGGCCTCTCTCTCTCTGAGCTGAACTCAGCATATAAATACATTACCTTCCCCCCAGTGTAGGACATGAATCCCAGGGGTGAGCCTCCCTAGCACCAAGAAATTACTACCAAGCACCAACTAGCAATGTAACTGGAAAAAGACCTTGACCAAAAGGGGAAAAAGGTAAAGACAAATAAGTTTACATGGCTAAGAGACTTCAAAATGAGTAGGGAGGTCATTCCAGAGGTTACGCTCATGCATGTTTCAGCAGAATCTCATTGACTGCCAAAATAGATACTACCCCAAATAGTGGGGCTCCTGAGGGTTCTGGAGACATCCAGACACTATAGTCAGGGAAGATAGCTGAGGAGTTAGGTACCTTGCCAGGAGACCCTACTTTGGAATTTTTGCTCCCCTGTGTGACAGAGTTGGACTCAGTTGTGATTTCCCTACACGTGGTGTTTCTGTCCTTCTTTTTGAACCTATAATTAGTACTAGAGTTGGTAGGGGTATGTCTAAGAAACTTAAATGTTTGAGCTATCCATGTTCCAGCTGGGCCCTGAATCTCTACAGAGTTGTAACACCTACTCTCCAGTTCATTGGTCTTACCCAGGAAAACTAAAAAAGAGGTGATGATGGATAACCACCTTACCAAGGAACCAAGAGTCTACAATTATAAGCAAGAGAGTCCCATCTATCGGTTCTATGGGATCAAAGCCCCCTCTCTTTGGATGGGGTGGACATCACCATCCAAGAATCCTCAGGATTGGGGAATAAACTATGAACTAAAGTAGACTTAGAGGTATTCTACTGTAGACTTATTGTGATTCTAGCAATGGAGGGAATTATATCATTGATGTGGAAGCAGTGGTCACTGGAGGTTCTGAGGGTAGGGAGAAGGAAAACAGGTGTAATAAGGGGGCATTTTTAGGCCTTGGGAATTGTCCTGAATGACATTTTAGTGACAGATACAGGCCATTATATATCTTGCCATAACCTACAGAATTGGGTGGGAGAGAGCGTAAACTACAATATAAATTGTAATCCATGCTTAGTGGCAATGCTCCAAAATGTGTTCATCAATTGCAATGAATGTACCACACGAATGAGGAATGTTGTTAATGTGGGAAAGTATGGGAGACATGGGGAGTGGGGCATGTGGGAATCCCCTCTATGTAATCTAAGTACCATTAAAAAAATAAAAAAATAAAAAAATAAAAATAAGACTGTGCAGGAGAGTGGCCTTTCCTGGAAGCTACATGAGAATCCATTGAAGACGGACCATTTTCATTCAACTCCACTTGGTAGAAATTCAGCATGGAGGTAGGAATGGCGTGGATGGCATGGGTTAAGCCTAGGAGTACCTGGCACCATACAGCAACACCAAGGACACTGCCACTGCCTCCTTCCTCTGAGTCCCAGTTATGATGGAAGGAAATGTATTTCAGATGAGAAATCATGCCAGCCCTGGAAAACTCAATAAAGTCTTCATGCGTCAAAGAGGTGTTCCAAAGGCTCGTCATTTGACGTCAAGATAGGGCAATGAAAAATCCCTGCTAATTCCCAGGGAGAGGACAGGGCCAGCCTCCTGTGAGTGGCAGCTTCGTTGAGACATATGTTAAGAGCATTGACACGTCAATGCAGGGAGCCAGACTCACATTTCCTTTCCATAAAAGAGATCTTGGGACAGACCCAGTGAAAGAGAACGTCTGCACAACCAGAATGAAAATGGGCATCCACTGGGTTTTTTTCCCCTTCTCAAACTGACTATAAGGATTTAACAAAATACGTGGCTGGAAAATTCCACAGGCTCCTGGGCTTAGCCTCACTCTGCACTGCCTCATCAACTCTCTAGACAGGTCCCAAAGCTGCCTTTGACTCATACTCATCTTTTCCAAACTGGGGACCTGTCCTTGGTCCAGGGCTCAGACTTTGGTCCTCGTCTCTTGGGTGACCTCATGCAGTCTCATGGCATTAAATACCAGCTATACATTGACAACTCCCAATTTTCTATTTCCAGCCCAGACCTTTCTCACACACTCCAGGCTTGAACACCCCTCTCCTTGAACATGTCCATGACAGACATCTCAAACTGAGCATGCCTGAAATGGAGCTCCTGATCTTCCCTCCAAACGTGACCCACCCACAGCCTTACCTTTAGTCCACCCTTACTCAGCTCAAATCTTTGAAGTCAGCCTTAACTCTTCCTTCTTATCCCCAGTCCACCAGGAAATAGTCATTCTGCCTTCAAAATACACTCCAAATCCAACCACTTCTCACCTCTGCAAATTGCTTCTACTTTGTCTTGAGCCTCCATCACTTCTCACCTGGATTCCTGCCAGAGCCCTCTATTGGATCTCCCTGCTTCTCCCCTTCCCTGACACAGCCTGCTCTCAACAGGGGAGCCAGAGAGATCCTTTTCAATTTAAGACAGACTGTGTCACTGCTCTGCTCAAAACCCTCTAGTGACTCTCAATTTCACTTAAAGTCAACATTCTTTTAATGACACAAAATCCTACATGATCGAGCCTTCCTCTTCCCTTCTAACCCCTCCCTGACCACCTCTCCTACAAGCACTTTGACCTTCTTGCCTCCACTCCAGCCACACCTCAACATGATTCAAGCACTCCTGCCTCCGGGCCTTTGCACTGGCTGTTCCCCCACCTGGGATGCTTACCCACCACATACTCACATAGCTAATTCCTTCAACTCCTTCTAGTCTTGGGTCAAATGTCACCTTTTCAAAGATCTCTCTGCTGACTGTCCTATTTAATAAGACAACCAGTCTCCCCTTTTCCACACTCCCAATCTACCTTAACCTGTTCCAGTTTTTCCTCTTGTGGAAACTGTGCCTGGCAGAGTACTTTCAAGTAAATGAACACGCGAATGAATGGTTAGGAACACAGTACTGGAGCTTCTCTTTCTGCCCCAAGTCAAGGCTTTCCACGACCCCAGCGAAAAAGAAACCAAGAGCCTGGTCCTGCTAGGGCTCACACAGGCCATGATTGGTTGTAAATGCTGCACATACCAGTGAGGTGGGCTGTGCTGGAGACTCTGGATGCATTCTTGGCCAGAACGGTGGCCACAAACAAAGAAGCTTACAGGATTGAATTGCTTGCAATGTGGAATGAGCCCAATTTATCTTCAGACTTCTGCATCTTGTTTTAAGAAAATCCAAAAAATACCACATCACTAGAGAGGCTTGTTGTGGGGCAGATGGTTGACTTTATGAGAGCATTCATGGTAAGTCTACTTTATTTATTTACTTTAATTAAGCCAGAAAAAAGAATTTATTGAGAGATGAGAGAGAAAAGTACACACCTAAGATGTGGAGGAAGGCTACCTCTAGGCAAAGAGGAGCCGTAGGTCTACTTTAAACCATGATGTCCACCCAGGCTTAGAAAGCCTTTCCCAATTTGCCAGAATCCGCTTCTTCGCAGATGCAGCATGATGTGGAGCAAAGAGCACTGGCCTGGGAGCCAGGAGGCTTGGGTTCTACTTCTGCTACGTGAACGCTGTGGATTCTGAGCAAGTCCCCAGGCCCACTGGGCCTCAGTCCTGACCACCGACCACCTGTGAGGTGCTATGCTGTGGACTGCAGATTCAGGGACAAAGGCTCATGGCTGTGCCTCCAAGACATTGCTGATAGTGGAAGAGACAGACACACGACAAACCCCTCAATGGCCAACGTTCATGAGCATCTGGGACCTGCCAGACACTGCTCAGCTACTCTACTCAACACTGCTCCTCTCATCAGACACACTGGCAGAGGAAGACACGACGCACAGAGGAATTGTGTCCAGGGGCTTGTCGTGAGAGGGTGCGGCGTAGCCTGCACTCCCAGCCAGTACGCCACGCTGCCAGCACAGGACCATCATGGGGTACAGGTGCATGTCACTAGTGAGAATCTGGGACAGAGGGACAGAGCAGAGAGGGAGGAGGCTGGAGAGAGACAGGGGAGTTGCATATAAAGGGAGGAGCAGTGAACAGGCATTTCTCAGGCAGACGCCCCTGGGGCAGGGACGAGGCATTTCAAGGGAGCAGAGGGAGCCCCGGCTAAGAGGCCTGCACTAAAGTGGCACGTCAGAGTCAGGCTAGAACGCAGGGCTCACGGAATACCCCGATGAAGGCTGAGGACAAAAGGGCAGGCAGAGGCATGACCTTGAAAGATCTTATAAGTAAGCCTCAGAACTTGGACTTTATCCTAAATATCAGTGCTTCTCAACCCTGAGTGCACATTAAAGTCCTGGGGAGATTCTAAAAATGCCAGTGCCTGCTGGAAACCAATGGCCAATCCGGTGGGCAATGCACACCCCTAGTGCTGAACTGTGGTCTCCAAGTACCATTTCCCAGGAAAAGTAACCAGGGCTCGCTGAAAACACAGCCGACTCTAAGGGTCTGGGGCGAAACGTACAAGATGAGCCCGGAACATCACACCATACCACAGAGCACGGAGGCCGACCATGACCACTGGTGCTGCCCAAGTTCTTAGGAGCTGACCTGAAGGGGCTCCCGCTGGCCAGTCACGCAGCCATCAGCCGTCAAGAAGGACAGTAACTATCATTTACTGAAATACAACTGATAAGCTTCAATCCCTGAGTTCAAAAATCTAATCGGTTACTATTAGAGGTTGCTAGCAAACCAACTTGTTATTTTGAAAACATAAACACAGGGAAAGAACCAAACATTTCCCTCTATAACCAAATAGTAACCAAAAGGAAGTGTTCTAATTAACAAATAAGAAGAAAAGACAGAATTAGAATGCCACGATTTGCAGCTCCTATTTAATCAATAGATTTAGGAAGTATTGAGGGTTGTCGCCATATCGAGAAGAAAGAAAGATTTTATGTGCCTATCGAAAGAACCAGAAACCACTTAAAAAGTCAGTCAATATCCCCTCACCCCCAAAACAGAAACTGAAACTGATCAAAACTGTAGCTCTAACTAGCAATTTGCAAGAAATACAGAGGAACAGATTAAATGACACGTGGATCACAAAATTCAAACTGTGGGAAACTCTCTGGAGGAACAACAAATATATTACAAGGGGGGAAATGGTTATGGGGGAAACTACAGTCAAACAAAACATCAACCAGTCATAACGTGTGGATCTTATTCAGACCCTGATTCAAACAAACTGTTAAAACACATAAAATGTTTTATGATATTTATGATAGTGAAGAGTTTTTACTAATATTTATGATAGTAAAGAGTTTTTTTAGCTGTGATAATGCTATTGTGGCTATTTTAAATAAAAGGACGCTTACTGTTCAGAGAAACATACCGAAATATTCATACATGAAATAATACATGATATCTGAGATTTGCTACAAAATTCTACAGGAGGGGAGGATGTGGATGGGGGTACGCATTGGCCAAGAGTTCACAATCGTTGAAGCTGGGCGAAGGGAAAATGGGAGCTGGTTATACTATTCTGTTGACTTTTACTTTTTTATAGTTTGAAATTTTCCATAATAAAAAAAGTTATAAAAATACTGGGCTCTACCTCCAGAGATTCAAATTAAATAGTCTGGGCTTCAGCTTCAGCTCAGGCATTGGGGTTTTTTCTGTTTTGTTCTGTTTTTTTAAGGTTCCCAGGTGTTTCTAATGCAGTCAAGGATAAAAACTATTATAATCGCATATACAAGAGATACTGAGAGCCTGTGCTAAGACCAAGGCAGGGTTTTGGAGGGGAGGAAACTGGTCTGGGAGAGGTCCAGGAGCCAGACCAACTGGGATGTGCTTGATCAGGTGGGGGAAGAGGGGAGGGACAGGGGGGTCAGGCCAAAGTGCCCTGCCTTCCTGGGCACAGGCTGAGTATTGCCGCATCCTGTCCCAAAAGCCCAAGCAGATCAATCAGCATTTGTTAAATAAGGAAATGGCCAGTGCATCTGAAGGAAGCCACAGTAGCATCGAACACTGGCGCGCCTGTACCAGCGGCCAGTGGAGCCACCGGCTGACCAGTGGGCTTGAAACAGCCAGGACGCGTTGCACCAACGCGCACACAGTGCCCACATGTGCTGGGCACTCTGCTCGCCATGCGAACAGGGAGCCCAGCTGCCTGCCTTCAGGTAGCTTGCATTCTAATGGGAAAAAGAGACAGTAAACAAGCGTATAAACACACACACAGGATCTCAGCTGGGGGAAGGGGCCACAGGATACCAGAATCGGTAGACTCTACAACCCCACCCCCGACTTTTGTGGGTGCTATGTCACATGATAGCTCAGGCCCACGGAATCGGGGAGCTGGAAGGGTCTCTCCGTGCAGCAGCCGTAACCCAGGCCCGGAGGTCGCCCAGGACTGCTGAGACAAGTTTGCATTCGCAAAGTCTGCACCCGAAGTTTCTTAGGGAGCAAGTTTATTCTTCACCCTTCCAGACTGTGAGGTTTATCTTCTCCTTTGGGACAAAACAACTGCTGATCGCAGAGGGCCTAAGGGCGGCCCCCCAGGAGCGGGGACTTACCACCGAGTCCAGAAACTGAATGTAACACTGCAGCCCAGGTCTGGTCTCGCAGAACTGCCGGAAAAGCAGCCTCCCGACTGGCTGCTTGTCACATAAACTGCAGTAATCTCTGTCTGGAGACAAGAGAAGAGGAGTGTGGTGAGGCTTGTGAGGGGGCGGGGCGGACCTGTCCCATCAACCCACACCTGAATCCCAAGCCCCGGACGACTCAAGGTGCAAACTCCCAGGACCTGCGCACTGTAGAGGAAACGAGGGCAGTGGCGGGGAGGTGCCTGCTCTGCCCCCCAATCTCTTCCCCGCCCCACTCCTCCTTCCCAAGGCCTGGGTCTCTGGAGAGGCCAGCAGTTCTGGGGCTCTGACCCCGTCCCCCGGGCCGCCAATCAGCACACGGCCACCACCTGGTTGGGTGAGTGGATGGGGGTATGGGGCATGGGACCAAAGTCAGTCCAATCCGAGCAAATCTCAGACTTTGCTGGTGGCCAAGTGACGGGGCAGAGGTCCCGGCTCTTCCCCTGGATGAGGCCAGGGCCTGCTGAGTTTTCTTGACTCTGGAAAGGAAGCTGCTGTGATGGAATGGACACATGGAGAAAGTCGAGCTGGGAAAATGACAAGTGCCCTGGTGATGTCATGACTATCAAACGATGCCTGTAGCCTGTACCACAGCTGAAAAGGTTATTTATGAGAAACACATTCCCTTTGTTTAAGGCAGCTGGAACTTGTTCTTTTTTTTTTTTTTTTTTTTGCTGTTGTTGTTTTGTTTCTTTGTTTTTAATTACCTATAATTCAAAGTATCCTAATGGATACAGTAAAAAAAAAATTCTTTTTTACCGAAGTGGAGCAAAGCCCAATGTTGGGATGCTTCCATTATGAAAATATCACCTTTTCCAGATGAGGAGCTGGAGGCACAGAAACAGGAAATGATCTGTCCTCCGCTGCTCAGAAGCCAAGAGGGCTCTGAAGAGGAAATGCCATGCACAACTCCAAGCCCAGAGGCCTGGAGACCTGGCTTCCAGCCTCTAGTTGCTGTGTGACGTCAAGCAAGTCAGTCACCCTCTCTGGTCCTCCATTTCCTTCTCTGAAAAATTGAAGGGACCTGGAGTAGAGGTTGGGATGAGGAGGTCCTTCCTAGCTCTTTCTGCAATGACACTAAAACCTCTGCAAGACGTTTTCTCTGGCCAGAAAGATACTCAGAGGACTGGCTGGGACATGCTGCCTCAGACCCTCTCGAGCGTTGAACATCGGGCCTTCAACATCGCAGCTGCCCCGGGGACTCCCAGAGGGCTTGGTGGGGCAGCCAGGAGGGGTGCGTTTGGCCTTGGGAAGGACAGGTAGCTGTACAGAAGGACTGCCCCTGTCCTGCCAGTTCAGAAGAGTCCAAACAATTGTCCCTCCAGAGGGGATTTCTCAGGAGACACAGGCACGACGAGGAGACAGTCCTCTCGCCAGCTCACTTTCAGGCGTAAGTCCCAGACATTTCCCCCACACGAGGTGCAGCGAGTCCCTGTACGGAGGCAATTTCACGCGGTAGCCGTGAGCCTGGGCTCTGGAGCTTAACTCCCTGGGTTCAAATCCCAGCCTCACCTACATGAGCCTCACCGCTGGGACCTGGGGCAGGTGACTTGGCACTCTTGTCCCTCGGTTTCCTCAACTATAAACTGGAGCTATCATCATATCTACCTCCCAGCGCTGTCCTAAAACGTTGCTTATAAAGCACTCGGGCCAGAGCCGGACACACAGGAAGTGCTTATGAGCGCTGGCTCTTATCACGGGCACGGGGTTTTCGACTATCCCATCTCCTTTCCTGTGCGGAACCCCCTCTCCTGTCCCCAGCCTCAAACTCCAGCTCTATGGGCCAGGATGCCTCGCAAGACCCAGGATGGGCACGTGACTCGGTCCTAGCCAATCACGGGCCTCCATCGCCCGGGCACAGTGATTGGTCGAGGGTGGCACGTGACCCGACCTGGGTCATTTGGTCCTGCCAGGGCTTTTGCCAGAATTTCTAGGAAAGATGCGTGGTCCTCTGAGGCACCCATCAACCTGGAGCTGCGGGACTCCCCACGCAGTGACAGCCCACCAGAGAACGAAGCCAAAAGCCAGCACGGGGGAAGCTGAGTGAGCAGAGAGGAGCCTGGTCCTGAGGCCAGCCCTGCTTGGGTATGATTCGCCTTGACCGTCTTTGCCTAAGCCAATTGGCCTTGGGTTTCCGTCTCGTGCAACTGTGCTCCTGGGCACACAGACCAGGAGTTTTACCACCCACGTCTCCTGTTAGGGGTGAAGTGCCTGCCTGACGCCAGAGACCATTATGGTAGGAATTCACCGGGTTCTAAGTAGAGTGCGTGTAAGAAGGCGCTCAAAAAGTTCTCTGACGCTCTGGAGTAGGACCTTCGATCAAGATGCATGAGCCCCTTCCAAAGTTGCCTCTTGGCCCCCTCTCCAAGGGGTGTGAGGTCTGAAAGTAGCCCTGGCCTACAGCCTTCACACCTCTCCTCAGCTGAGTGTGCGTCACCTCCATGCACAGATGGCTGCGGACAGCCTCTCCAACGGGCAACGTGTGCCGGTGCCGGGGCGGGGGATTACCGGGAGGAGTGGGATGCGGTCCCAGGCCGGGGGAGCTTGGGCTCTGTTGGAAAGGGCAACAGGGGCATGTGTGGGTGAGCAGACAAGATCCCAAGTGACAGTAATAAAAGGTCAAGTTAGATGAGTGTTATTGTCAGCCACAGCGGGGATTCTGTCACCAGAGGGCGACAGGTCTCAGCGGCCTCTGTGGCAAGTCTGTACTCCGCACCTGTTAGCAGGTGCCCTGCAGATACAGTCTGTGTTCTCGCTGCCTCCCACTCAATCCAGGCCCCAAGGGGAGGAACACAAACCTTTGTATCCTTTCCCAATCAGCTGAGCTTCCCCAGCACAAAGAAACAAAGTAAATTGCCTTGTGTCAAACTCCTGTTCTATTGAATTACCCAGGGAGAGAGAGCCAGCCGCCCTGCTTACACGATTTGGGCAAGACACCCCTCCCCCTGCCCCCCACAACAATTTCCAAAGCAATTATGAGATTTCGTGTACCATATTGTGATTCCTTAAGGGTTCATGTGACAGGGTTTTTTTCTCTCCATATGGCGTTTGCTGTCAGTATGGAAACAAGGCTGTAATAAACTCATAGCACAGTAAACACCATGTGATTCTGGCACAAGCTGTCAGCACCTCAGTTTCAGGCCTCTCCCAGCTGTACGTAGGATCCCAGGGAAGAAAGCCACGTACGAAAGCCCAGGAAGAAATGAAAGGACCAGTAATCAGCCATTTGGATCCTTTTCTCAACCTCAAATAAAGATAAATAGGCCCATTTTCTGAGGAAGCACTGGAAAAGCAACAACCCACGGCAAAGTGCAACGCTTGCAGTTACTTTGGAAATGGATGAGAAGGCCATAGAAGGAAGAATGTGAATCTGAGGAGGGAGATGTACATCCAAGGTCTTGACGTGCCAAGTTCAAACCTGAGGTGCGGGTCACTTTCAGAAAGTCAGACACCGCCAAAATTGGATGCGTGAGGGGCCCTGCAATCCATCCGTAGAGCAGACCCTTTCTGATCTGTCTCCACAGAAGCCAGACTTAGTGCTGAAATCCAGCAGAAGGGGTCCCCGCAGCCCTTCTCCCAAAGGCACTCTGGGTTGGGTGGGAAGGAAGAGCATCTGGGATGGAGGGCAGAAGCCTCTGTCCCTGTCTGTCCGTCTACCTCTCAGGCTGGGAGAAACTTGGTATACAGTACACACAGGCATGCGTGCAACGCACACACACCAGTTCTAGAACATGAAAGACCCGTGCCTCGCTGGTCTCAAGGCCAGAAAGAGGTCGTCGTCATGTGAGGTTCAAGCTTTCCTGCCCCAAAGTATCCAATCATTCTAGCTTTACAATTTGGGGTCCTTCATTCATTCATCGGATGCTCTTACAAGGTCTCCTTCTTTTATCCTAGAAGGTTTCTTCAGCTTCAAAGCTGTCTTCCTGAACTCAACACCTGGGAATATGTGGATGGGATGGTGGGAGGTGACACACCTCAGACCCACTGGAAGGTTAGTGACCCAGTCACAGGCTTGGGGATGGCAGCCGGCTGCCAGCTGAGGCCAGAGTGGGGCTGCAGTCTTTGTGATGTGCTCCTTGGCTGTCATCATCAAGGCCTGATGGACATGGGCAAACTGAGCATGCCCGGGGGAAGGTGGCCAAGAAGGGTCTAGAAAACCACCTGGAGAACTTCTTAGGGTACCAGCTTCACAAAAGCAGATTAAAGGGACTTGGAATGGAGTCTAAGTCAACTCTGGAGCTCAGTGTTAGCCAGAATTCCAAAGCTTTGCTTCGTTCAGCCCCAATGGAGATACCTGGTCTGCCATCTTCTCCCCTAGCTGTGAGACCTGGGTCAGCAAACTTCTGTAAAGGGCCAGATAGTAAATTCTTTAAGGCATTGAGGGCAAGATGGTCTAAGTACAGCTACTCAACTCTCCTCTATAGGGCAAAAGCTTCCAAAGATAGTTTGTAAACAAATGGGCATGGCTATGGTACAAGAAAACTATTTACAAAAACAGGCAGAGGGCCAGATTTGGCCCACGTGCTGACCCCCGCTCTGAGGAGTCACCCTACTTTTGCTAGGGCCCTGGACCTCCAGTCCCACACAATGTGCTGCTGACCCATTCCCCCTTCCCCTCAAGACTGTTTCCTTCCTGGGGACAAGACACAACACGGATGAATCACAAAGGCATTATGCAAAGTGAAACGACCAGGCACTGTAGGTCTCATTTATCTGAGATTCTAGGAAAGATGAACCTAATGATAGGAATAAGATCAGTGATGGTGAAGGGGTAGAAAGAGGGGGCTGACTGCAAAGGGGCATGAGGGCACTTCTCCTGGGGATGAAGATACTCTGTATAATGATCTGGTGGTACTTAGGTGGCTTTTTATCAGCAAGTCACTGGCCTGTGCTTTTAAAATCGGTGAATTTTACTGTACATAGACTACACGTCAAACTACTGAAAAAGGGAAAAGAGAATACTGAAGTCCCGTGCCCTGACTTCTCTGAGCTTGTTTCCTCATCTATAAAGTAGGAAAATCCTAACTGATAACTCCTTACTCAAATTGGGCAGCAGCAGCATTACCTGGGAGCTTGTTGAAAATGCAAATTCTCAGTCCTACCAAATCAGAATTTCAGTGGTGGGCCCAGAAATCTACATTTTAATGTGCTTTTCAGTTTAGAGCGGGGCTTTTCAAACTATTTACTGTGAAGGATAAGTTTTTTTAAATTTCCAGCCCATCACGGACTGATACTTTTGTAAAATTCACACCACTTGTAACTTTCCATGTGAGTTTGACAACACTTAATGCCCTGAACAATGAGACCAGTCAGGCTGATCACACACCTGGATGCTATGGCAATGTCAATTGCAAGGTCAAATTTGCAACATTTCCAAACATGTACCGTGGATTCCTGTGCTTATCTTATCATGGACAGTGAAAACAGTCCATGAGTCACACCTTGAATAGCACTGCTCTAGAAGCACAAGTTGTTTTGGGGTCTCATGTTCCTTTCATGGCAGAGCTACCTCTCCCCCTATCTACAGTAATTTTCCCTAGTCCGTGAGACCAGCCGAGCCTCAGACATAGGCTCAGTTCAGTTCTCAACTATCTCATTCTTGCCTGGGACTTTTTTTTTTTTTTTTTAAAGATTTATTTATTTATTTAATTTCCCCCCCTTCCCTGGTTGTCTGTTCTTGGTGTCTATTTGCTGTGTCTTGTTTCTTTGTCCGCTTCTGTTGGTGTCAGCGGCACGGGAAGTGTGGGCGGCGCCATTCCTGGGCAGGCTGCTCTTTCTTTTCACGCTGGGCGGCTTTCCTCACGGGCGCACTCCTTGCGCGTGGGGCTCCCCCACGCGGGGGACACCCTTGCGTGGCAAGGCACTCCTTGCGCGCATCAGCACTGCGCATGGCCAGCTCCACACGGGTCAAGGAGGCCCGGGGTTTGAACCGCGGACCTCCCATATGGTAGACGGACGCCCTAACCACTGGGCCAAAGTCCGTTTCCCTTGCTTGGGACTTTTATTGGCACTACAGTGAAAGTCATTTTTTCTTTCTCTATGATCTTGAACACTGAGCACCACATAAGTGTACAGCTGCTGGTGGCTATCTTGTGGAGAAAACTGACCTGGGAATGAAGTCAAAACTATAGAAAGTAGAAGGCCAGTGCCTTGATGATAGGGTTTTGGCCTGGATCCAGCCATACCTGAAGCCATATGCTCTACCCCTGGACTTCTCAGTTATCAGACCAATAGATTTCCTTTAACCTCAAGCCAGATAGATTTGGGTTTATGTCACCTGCAACCGAAAATGTGCTAAGGCTTTCAGCCTTGGAGAGTACTTAGAAGACTCAAACCAAAAACCTATATGCAAGGGCTTTGTAAACAGTCAAATACCGCACTGGAGAGCCACCAAAGTGAGCTGCTGCGTATAACTAAAGGACTCCTGACCTCTGCCTCCACTGTGCAGCTGGATCCTGTGTCTACAGCCGAGCAGCAGCCCATCTCAGAAACACCAAATTGCTTTCCACGCTGCCTGCACCCCGCAGGTGGGCTGGACTCCCTCCCATGGGTGAAGACTTCTCCAGCGTCAGCACAGGGGAGGGACAAGCACGGGCTTGGGAGTCCCACCAATACTGGGCCTGCATCACACCTCTATCCTCTAGTCAAGGGTTCTCAGCTGGGGGGAGTTTAAGCAATTTTTGTCCCCAGGAGACATATGGAAGTATCTGGAAACATTTTAGTTTGCCACAACTTGGGGAGGGGGGGGTGGAAGTGCTACTGGCATCTAGTGGGTGGAGGCCAGGGATGCTGATAAACAGCCTGCATGTGCAGGACAGACCCCACACACACACACAGAACTGTCTGTCCCCAGCAGCCACAGGGCTGCGTGTGAGCAGCGCTGGCCCTCGATCCAGCGTCGGCAAGGCCCTTAACCTCAGCAAGGCCCAGCCACCTCCTCTGCCACACGGGCGCGCGGAGGATTAGCAACACGCGGCCCAGAGATCAGCAGTGACGCGAGACCCCGACCCAGCCCTGGCACCAAGTAGGCCCTACGTAAACGGCAGCGTAGCTCCTCCAGAAGACGCAAGAAAGGATGGCTTTCATTCCTCTGAAGATTCAGAAAGAAAACGGGGTATGGCTGGTGGAAGGGGGTTTGACTCCACCTCAGCACCCAAGACGGCAAAAGAGGCTCCACCGTCACCGAGTCGTGACTGTGAGCCGTGGGAGCGCAGGCGCCCGGGCCCTGCCAGCCCGTCTGCCCCTCGCGCTGAGCCACGTACACGTGTCCCCGCAGCACGCGGCCGGGGTTAAAATCTCACAACCCACTCAGTTCCTCCAAGACTCGGAACCCCCAGTAGACTTGAAAACAGGAATGGATTTGATAGTGAAGATAAATAAATGCTGTCACTGTTTTCATTCTTTTCGAGTGACATGGAGTGGGAACATACTTTCTTAATTAAGGGCCTGTGGTATGTGGAAGCTTGGAGGTCAAGCAGATTTTCCCAACCGAAGGCCAAAACCCAGGCAGCGAGGCCAGCTCGGCTCCCCTCAGAGGGCCACGAGCCCCGGGGAGGAGGGCGCCTCGGCCCGCCCCAGGCCGGAGCTGGCTTCCCTCCCAAGTGGAAGCGGGGTGTGGGGCACCGAAACCTGCTCTGGACTGTTTTCATTGTTGCCTCGGGCGCTCCTTGAACTTGGGCCAATAAAAACGCACGTTCCATTTCAGAAGTAAGAGCAAGAACCAAATGCGGCTTCCTGAGGAAATGGAAAGGCTAACAGGGGAGCCTTGGAAATGAAACCACATGTTTATGGTAAATGGGGAGGGGGTAGGGGGTCCAAAAGCGATTCCTGGAGCCAACTCTCTACCCACTAGTTTTGTTCTATTTCCTTTTACTTTATCTTTCCAAGATACCAGTTTTCTTGGGGGGCTGGGGGCGGTCTCTTGGAGGACAGATATGAGGAGACTGGATTAGGCCGAGGCCTGTGTGCCCTTCAGTTTGCCATATTCCAGATCTACAACAATAAACAGAAAAGTGATGTGAATACAGCTTTCTCTTAAAACTTCCAGCCAAATCTGGGGGAAAAAACCATCAGGCATTTGCTCTGAGGAAAAAGCTCTCTGATGTTGGAAAGGCACGATAGCTTCACGGATCACAGCGATCTTCACAATCCACCACTTGGAAGAGGCAGGAGAGAAAAAGTGAAACATTTGGTATTTGGTTAGCGACAGCTGAGCGGGTTCATAGTTCAAGAAAGATGTTTTCATGTGCATGAAAAATGACATATGGCAATTTGCACAAACACATCCAAACCAAACCCCATCTTTCTACACCTTTTGCTCCCCTCATTCTGGAGTCTAGTTTCACTGAGTGTCTTGTGCTGGTCGCATGTCTTTGTATGATTGAAAATACTAAGCCTGAGTCTTACAAAGGTGGGTGGCACCTGGACAAACCACATGTGAAAACACTGAGCTGCAAGAGCCGGGGCAGTGGGGTCTGGCCCGTGGCCTCGTGAAGGAGCGAGGAGCAGTGGGTTGAAGCGGGCTTTCGAGGGGAGCCCGGTTCAGCAGCTCCCACCGAGCCCCCTCTTTGACGAGGGTCCAGGTCTCTGGTTTGAATCCATCTGAAGCAGGGAGTCTGGAAGAGGGCTGGGGGCCGCGAGGGAGGGGACACGGAGCGGATTCCATCACCGGAGCGGATTCCATCACCACCGGCCCTCGGGGTAGTCAGGGGCCCTGTGTCAGGCAATGAATGACCTCTCCCTTAGCCTCAAGGCCAAGAAAAGCAAAGAAAATGTAGATACTCCCTGCAGTGGGAATGAGACAAGAGAATTCGCAGGGTGAGTGGAAAGGTGGGGTGGCCTGAGGGACTGGGGCCACGGGGCCAGTCGCCACACTGTGCAGGCAGTGGATGAAGGGAGCCCGGCGTGGGGACGGAGCAGGGGACAGAGTTGGGGCCCCCGTCCAGGCCTGACTCTTACTTCTGTCTCTAGGTGCAAGGTCAAATCACCAAGCCCTGAGCCATCTCCTGTGCCTGCGAACCTGCAGGTCTGTGATGCGAACCTCAGCTTCTGTGCTAACTGGGAGAGCTCAGGACAGCCACGAGGTGCCAGTAGGAACCTCAGCTTCTGTGCTAACTGGGAGAGCTCAGGACAGCCACGAGGTGCCAGCAGGAACCTCAGCTTCTGTGCTAACTGGGAGAGCTCAGGACAGCCACGAGGTGCCAGCAGGTCCACCACCCGCCGCAGCCAGTAGGACCGGCTCTTTCAAATACAGCGGCCAAAGACACAAACCCAAGTGTTACCTGTGCTTACTTCTATTTTTTCCTAGGCTTCTCATTTTCTACAAGTGAGGGGGAAATAACTATTCTAAAAACAAAATCACTGCGATTTGGAAGGAAGGCCTGGAATGCAAAGGAGCTGTGGCCACTGACCTCTCCACCTTCCAGTGTAGGAACTGGGTAACACATGGGTGCCCCGAGGAACTCCGTGCTACCCAGGCCTGCAGGTGTCCCCCGGAGAGCGGGGGCCAGTCTGCAGCGGTGGCCCTCCGACGACTGGACAGGGCCTGCAGCGGTGCCCCCCCATGCCCTCAAGCTTGGAATGGCAGCAAGGTGGGTCAAGCCTGCTGTAATGGGAGACACCTGGGGAAGCCCTGGTTCCCTCACTCATGCCCTGCCTGTGACCTCCAGGGAAAGCTACTCTAAGAAGAACACCCGTTTACACCTTTGTTCTCCTTGAAAAGACATTTCCATGCAGATCCAAGCATTTTTGTCTGTTCGTTTTTTTAAAGATTTACTTATTTATTTATTTCTCCCCCCTCCTTCCATTGTCTGCTCTCTCTGTCCATTCGCTGTGTGTTCTTCTGTGTCTGCCTGTATTCTCATTAGGCGACTCTGGGAACCGATCCTGGGACCTTCGGAGCGGGAGAGAGGCGATCGTTCTCTTGCGCCACCTCAGCTCCCTGGTCTGCTGTGTCTCTCATTACTTCTCCTCTGTGTCTCTTTTTGTTGTGTCATCTTGCTGTGCCAGTTCTCCGCGTGGGCCAGCACTCCTGCGAGGGCAGCACTCCCGTGTGGGGCAGCACTCAGTGTGGGCGGCTCACCACACAGGCCAGCTTGCCTTCACCAGGAGGCCCTGGGCATTGAACCCTGGACCTCCTATATGGTAGACGGGAGCCCAACTGCTGTGAGCCACATTCACTTTCCCCAAGCAATTTTAAAAGTCGAATTGCCTGGGCCACAGTGCAGACCAATTGCATCAACTCTCTGGAGGTGGGACCCAGGCCCCAGCATTTTTTAAAGCCCCCCAGGTGGTTCCAGCACCCAGTCCACATAGAGAAGCCCTGCACTGGACGCAAGGGCCAGGTTCTATGCAGACTAGTTCAACATTCCATCCCCAGCACCTGGGCAGCACCTGGCCGCACGCAGTAGTGTTTGTACAATGGATGAACGACTGAACAAATGGATGCACAAATAAGAGGCCCCCTGCTTCCAAAATGGGGAGTAAACGCGGTATAAACACTGAGACCGCATCCCCCCAGCACACCCTCAGTGGTTCAACTGCCAGACCTGACGTTCTCCCTGAAGCAACTGGATGGTAACGAGTCCCTCCTGACAAGGAATGTGCAGAGGCTTCCATCTGAGGGAACAAAGGTGGCTGCGGCCCTCTGGGCTCCAGGTGCCCGGCCGGACACTATGCTTTTGGCTGCCCCCATGGAGAATCCAGAGCCCCCAGAAGAGAGCCTGAGCGTGAGGGCCCAGCCTGACTCACCGCTTTCCAGAAGGTGCAGCCAGGGCCATGGGGTTGAAGCCAGGGGCCTGGACTTTGCCTCCCACTCCAACCTCTGGCTGCTGTGCGACCTCACACATCGTTACCTGCGCTGGGCCTTTTACAAAGAGGGGCTGATGTTCCAGGAGAGCCCCCCGTCCCATTCTGGTAGCTCCACAGGGAGGCTGTGAGGAGCCAGTGAGGACGGGGGCACCGGAGGCACAGGCCTTTCCCCAGCATCAGAGCCCATGGGGTCTTTAAACCCAGGGACACCTTCCGGGGCGGCAGCACAGGGAGAAGGCAGTGCTTCCCGAAGGTCTGGGAAGGGCCCTGCTCTGGGAGCCGAGGGCGCGGCTGGCACCTCGTCCTGCCAGTTGGCCGCGGAGCCCTGGGGCGGTCTCTTCCCCTCCTTGTGTCTGTGCCTCTCTGGGTGGTGCCCTCCAGGTCTGCCCTTGGACGACAGTGCCTGACCCACCTTTCCTGGGTCAGCAAAGTAGAGGGAGCAGGAGGGGCAGGGGCTGTAACGGCCCACCTTGCCAGGGCCCCAGGGACTGGCTTCACCTGAGCGAGGAGCTAAAAAAGCAGAAGCCGCAGAAGGGCGGGGCCAGGAAGTGGCTGGGCCGGCGGCGCCACGGCAGCCTCCGAGTGGACCTGGCCACGCCTGGCCCTGCCTCTTCCCAGGCCACTGGCCCAGGCCTCGAGAGGCTCAGCTTTCACGGTGCTGCTGGCTGAAGTGGCTTGAGAAACGAGTGCCAAGGGAGGTGGAGGGCTACTGCCGGGCCCCTGAAAGCCCCCACGAGGACATGGGGCTGGTGTGCAAGAAGGAAGGGACGGGCACGTGCACACGGTCCACAGCGGAGCGGCTTGTGGCCGAGCAGAAACCGAGAGGGAGAGCGAGCATCTCGACTCAGACCCCGCGTGGTGGACTCCAAGGTTTCGGGATTTGGGGTGCAGATTTTTTAAGCTTTTGGCAGAGCTGGTTTTCAAACAGGGATGCCCTTTGGGTTGGAGAGTGGCTTCCCCAGACTTGCCACCTGGTCTGTGATCATAATAAAATGACAGTAGCCCACATGAACTGAGTGCCTACTGTATACCAGGTACCGTGCTAGGCACTTTACGTGCTTGTCCCGAGCAATCCCCACAACCTTTTAGAACTGGGGATCTTATCAACCCTACTTGTTAGATGGGCAAAAACAAGGTGCCGTGAAGGACCTAGCTCAAGGTCACAGAGCTAGCAAAAGGCAGAGCTGGGGATTGAATTCAGCCCTTGCTGGCACCAGACGGACCATTCCACACCTTTTAGTTTATAGGGACCCCAGGCAGCAGCAGGTGAGGGTGAGGGTTCCTGGGAGGTGGGTGGTATCATAGCAATGGCACCATGTGGCAATTTCTGGGGCCAACAGGAGAGAGGGGAAGCCCTGTAACCCGGATGAACCAAGGCCCCACTGGCCCATCTGCTGGCCCAGGACCAGGGCTGTGGACGTGCGGTCCAGGCTGCTGCAGGGCTGCAGATCCTCCTCGCTCTACCTGGAGCCGAGAGGCTGAAGTGTGGGGAGAAGCACGGCAGGTGGGGGGCTGGGCAGCACAGGATTACTTGGACTGTCCTTCTCTCCTCTCTCCTCCTTAGGAAGCACGCCCCGCGTCGCCGCCTCGGCCCGTGCGCCGATCACGTGTGTGTAACTTCCCTGCTGGTGCTTACCATCGGCTGCTGCCTTAGGAGTTGGCCTCATCTCCCTAGCTGAACTGCAGAGTCCCTCTCTCCACCCCCTCCCCCTTTGTCCCCTCCAGAGCCCCTCCAGAGGACAGCCCAGGCATCTATGAGATCATCAGTCAATAAATGATTGATTAAAGCAAGAGCACCCATCAGAAAAGGTATTCCCTGGGAGGCCCTCCATACTTCCTTCATTCAAACTAATTGGTTGCTCCTTTAAGGGAGAAGAATTAAAGCCCCTGGTGTCCCGAAGTAAATGCCTGACTTTTAACGGGGTGTTGGGACTGCATTTCACAGCCATTCATCTGCTCAGACCTACATCGAGGCAAGCCCTGAAGCTAGCAACAAGACAGGAGTCCAAACGGGGCTGGACGCGACCTGGCACAGGCAGGGACCAGCCAGTCTCGCCCCCAGCACCCAGCACAGAGCCTGGCATGGAGCTGACACACGGTAACAAGTCACGAGAGAACGCACGGGCACATGAACGACCCAGCTCGACAATTTGCTAGCTGTCTTCTAACATACCTGTTCCATATGTGCCCCTGTGCTGGGCCAGGTTAATGAGTGGCCCTGTCACACCAGGAACGGAGCCCCTTCCCACCAAGACACCCCTCTCCCCCGACTCCCATCGCAGTGCAGTAATGTCAGAGTTGGAGAAAGGGCACTTTAGAGGGGACCAACCTGGTCACAGACCTGGTCCAGATGGGGAAACTGAGGTCCAGGAAGGGGAGGGGTCTTGTCTTACTCATCACTCCCGAGCTGGTTTCGTCTGCCCAGCTGCTCGAAGGCCCTGGATCAATGGGTGCAGGGAGTGGCTGACCCGCCCAGGCCTGGCACAGAGACACCCCCCCCCCCACTCACACCTTTCAAAACGCCCTCCTGGAACCTGCATTTTGAACCCCAAGAAGAGTAGCTGCCTCTGCTGCTCCAGAAGGCATGTGAGCGACGCCACACAGGTGTCTCGTATAAATCTTCAAGGGCCGTCTCCACATGGAGCCAAGTAGACACTTTTAATCATCAGGGGGAGAAAAGCAAAATGCCTCATGCATTTTCATTTTTATCTAAGTGAAAGAGTACAATCAATCTGTCAGCAGGCAGTACCACTTCTTACTGAAAACCACTCATTTTAAACGAAAGCTTTCTCTGCTATGCAAATACAGACTAGCAGCATGCAAAACCCCAGAACACATGCTTTTCCTTCCTCCTTTCTTTTTTGAGAGTTCCACGTATCTTGTGTCTAGACCTTGGAAGTTCCATCTTAGCCTGGAGCTCTGCTCTCTGGGAAAGCTTTCTCTCTTCCCTCTGACTGCCAGACTCTAAAGAGACATGTTGTCAAATAGTTGACTGATACTAACCCTACTGAGACCCTTCCTCAGGCACTCGGTTCAAGAAAGATAACTGGGAAAAAGGGAGAAAAAAAATTGCTGTGAAGATCAAAGAATACCACTGCAGTGAAATCCTCACTTCTAACTAGTTTAAAAATGTAGCCCAAAAGGGCTGTTTGTTTTAAATTATTCCTTGCCAAGAACAATGTTCAGATGATTGAAAAATTCCACCCTGGAAGCTCTGATGCTTACTTATTTTTCCTTCTGAGCACCTGCATGGAGAGAAGCTTTGCTCAGAAAACAGAACTAGTAAGAGGACAGGCGCCCTCTCGGTTCCTCACGAACGGGACGCTGCCTCGAAAAGCCGAGGATTTCTTTACAAGGCCTGGATCCTGAACGGTTGGGCTGTGACTCTGTTTTGTTCTAAATGAGTCAGGGCCAGTTAAAGTAGGCGGCTGGAGCAGAGGGGAGGGGGCAGAGACCCATCAGTGCACACGGGGTCCTCGCCGGGCCAGCCGCCAGCAAACCCAAGTGTGTGCAGCTGGCACAGAACTGGGAGCCCAAGCAACCTCCACAAGCAGAGAAAATGCTCAAAGCACACAGTCCTCCGACAGGCGCCTTGTAAGCGAAACATCCCCTCTAGAAGTATAGCTCACAGGGATGCTGTTCAAAGTAGAGTTAAGTCGGGGAGCCCAACAGAATACCCTAAACCTCTGTCAACTCAGAGATGAAGTAACGATCTAAGCCCAGACCAGAGCACTTGGGCTGCTCTGCAATGCAATAACGTCAGAACGGAACCTTCTAGTCCCGGTTGCCTTCTGGTTGTGGGTCACCTTAGTTTCCAGCCCCCTTCCAGGTTCACTCAGCTCATTTCAGACTGCTTTACTGAGCACTTACTTAGTGCCATGCACTGTGTTAGGCCCAGAGGAGCAAGTGTCAGCAGAAAGACCTAGGCCCCCTGCTCGAGGAGCTTACAGTCTAGCTCTGGACTAGACTAAAGCTTCACCTGGATGAGAGACAGTGGAGAGGGGAGGGGCATGCGCTCCGCAGACCACCTGGTCTTACCCCAGCTCCACCTCTGGGGGCAGAAATAACGAGGGGTCACCCAGGGTCCGTGCATCATGTTTTCAGCTGGGCACATGACCATCTAAAAGAAAGCCTACATTTCCCAGCCTACCTTGCTGGGAGTGGCTAACTTTTGGCTAGTGGAACATGAGCAGAAATAATGGGTGCAAGTTCTGGGTTATGCCCTTCAAGGATAAGGGTGTGTGCCCCTCCCTTCCCTTTGCCCCTTCCCGTAGACAGAATGCAGACATGGTGGGGTGCCGGGTGGACCATGCAGCTGAGGCCAGAAGGAGCCTGGGAACTGAAGGACCACATAGACAGAGCTGCCGAAGCAGCCCCAGACACCGATCCCAGCACTTGCCCGCGCGAGAGAAATGAGCTTCCACCTTGTTTAAACCACTGCCAGTCTCGGTCCTTGTCAAAGAGCTGGGCCTACCCTCTACCTGACAGAACCGTTTCCTAGCTGCAGGACATTGAATGAGACTCAGTTTCTTGGTTCTGAAATGGAGGTGGCAGTATAACCAACTAACCCACCTGAACAACCAAGGTGCCCGGCACAAGCTAAGCTCTCCACAAGTGCTACCTGTCTACTATTTTTATCAGGAGCAGTCGCTGGACATTCCTGCCCAAATCCCGTCCACCACCCCCTTCGCTCTTCCACCAGGAAAGAACTCGAGCGCATGCTGCCAACAAGTGGGACCCGGAACAGCATTCACCCACCTGAGTCTCATCTACTAAATGTAGCCGAGTTCCAGATGTTCCTTTGCCGAGGAGCAGGTGCCCTACGCTGGCAGCACTCACAGCCCTCAGCCTGCCGGTGCGCTTCCAGCCCAGCTCACCCACCTGAACGCCCTCAGGACGACCCACAGTGCCACGACGTGGCACCAGGGCCCTGGGCCCTCGCCCAAACCTGCTTGAGCGATTCTTTGATTAACTTCCGTCCCCTCCTTCAGGCTGGAATGGAGCGCAAGTCCAGGTCTGCCCTCGATCAAATAGAGGGCTGTCTCCTTGGCAGAATGAAGCCACCCACATCCCCAAAAGCACAAGTTCAATTCTCAAGTGGTGGCCTGAAATGAAGAATATTTTTCCTCCCTGCCGAACACTATTTCATTTTCCTTCCCGGCAACATCCTGGGTAATCCACTTGGAAAGAATATCTTAGCAGGAGTTGTAATTTGGATGCTGGAAGGTTCTGAAGTCAACAGAACTGTTTCTGTTGTGCATTACGTGAAATAAACACCATGGTTCCAGGAACTCAAGGCAACGCGTTGGGAATCACATTTGTTTTCCGAAGATGCAAGCGTTGTGCAAAACTGCCCTAGTCCTGGCCATATAAGGTCATTCAGACTTGAGTGTCTCTGGGGTTCCTGAAGGACATGAGCAAGAGCAATCCCAAGACAAGGGATGACGCCAGCACCTGGGACGACACCAACTTCACTTCCACGGGAAGGGGGGTGATGGGCGTGCACGCGAGGGCACCGGCATCCAGACAGGCTCTGACCCCAGGTTACAGTTTATTTAAATGACTAAACACAAGATTATACACCAGGCTATTATGGGCATCCTAAGAGTTAATGTTGGGTGTGTTTAATATCTTCCATTCAATGGGCTGTCTCCTTTCTCACTGCACCTTCGCCTCGGATGAGCACGGAGGCAGCACGGATGCCTCCTAAGGGCACGGGCCACCTGTTGGTTTGGAAGCCCTCCAAGCCTCGCCCAGGGCTGGGCACCCAGCACAGACCCCCGACTTGGGGCTCCTATCACCTCTCCTCCGAGGCACTGGACACCAGTGTCCTTTGAAATCTGCTTGGGTGATTAACTTCTCTCCCGCCTGCGACCAGGAGCCCAGGTCCTGCTTTGTCTCATGCGTGGCTGTAGTTCCCATTGCCAAGGGCAAGGCAGGCGCTCAGAAATGAGAGAATGAACGAATGAACAAATGAATGAGTGGCTGGCTGGCTGGTGTCAGGGCACGCTGAGTGGTTTTAACCGCGATGAAGAGGAGGCCTCCCCATCCAGGCAGATCCCGAGCAGCCAGGACCAGACACCGGCCAGTGTGTGTGGACACTGCTCCTGCCCACCCCCTGGCCACACACAGCACAGGCACCTCACGCTCACTCAGCACCTACCACGAGCCACGCGCTTCCACGGAATCCCACCCCCCACCCCGGGAAGTAGAGCGTATCGCCCACATCCCACTGAAGGGAAAACAAGGGCACAGGCAGTCCAAGGCGCGTGTCCAAGGTCCCACAGCAGAGCAGCTGAGATTTGCGCACAGGTCTTTTGGCCTCTGGGGCCGTGGCACGCCAGCCAGCACTGGGCAGTGGGCACGGAGCCTGCCTGGTCAGGACGCCCCCCAGGAGTCCCTCTCTGTTGCCCCCAAGAATCGTCTTTGTGAAGCAGAGGGAGTGAGGGCAGAGGAAACCACAGTTCCCAGCAGGGAGCTGGGGGGCCACACTCTCATGCACACTCACAGGCCTCCCTCGGGCAGGAAGGGAGCCTCAGTGCTCTGTCCTTCCCCACGGGGGCCTGGGAACGAGCACAGGCCAGGGGGAAGGGCTAGGCCAGCTTCAAGGACTTCCATTTTCCTGCTCAAACAGGCCGCAGTCGGAACTCTGAAAAGCAACCGACTCACCCCCTTCCAGAGCCCGAGGTGTGCCGGGCCGAGACACGAGAGAAGCCAAAGACAGGCTCTGACCCCAGGAAACGGATGAGGGGTGCACACGACTGTGACCCCCGGAACGCAAATCCACCCCGGACCCCTCCCGGGGCTCGGGGCATGAACCTCCACCCTGCGGAGGTGACCCTAACTTCAGAGACCTAGACACTGCAGAACTGGAGACGTTCAAGAGCTGGCTGTGAGAACTGCCTTCACCAGCCGCACCCAGTGTGGTGGTCTAAAAGAGAAAAGGGGGACAGGACACTGGGTGAAAAGGCAGGTGGGTCGATGGCAAGGGCTGGCACAGGAGTTGTCGTTCTAACATAGTTCATCTTTGAAAAAAACAACAGCCTGCCCTCACCCAGCACAGCGAGGGTCACGGCACAGGGGCCGCTGCCACGTGCAGCCAGCCTACAGCCATACCTGTCCAGGCGCCCCGCAAGGTCCACGGGAGCTGAACGTGACCCTGCCCTTGTTTGCCTGTCCCTTCCCACCTGGGACTTGGTTCCCTTCCATATTAAAGACCTGGACACCCTACCTGATGGGCTGTGTCAAACCACAGTTGCCCTGCTAGGCAGGGACATACCATGGAAAGAGAGTCTCCCTTGGAAGACAGTCATACTCATCTGAGTTGGGGCGGGGGAACTGCATGTGGGGCTGCCCTGAAATGGGCAAGTCTCCCCCAAGTTCTGGCACTACCCAAGCCCAGCATGTGCACATACATATCGACACAGCTGCAGAACATCACACCTCCTCCCAGAAGCCTTCTCTGATTGCACCAAGCCCACCCAATGGCCCTGGCACAATCACTCTTGGAATGCACAATGTCAGCCATCTCCTAGTGTGGTGGGGGAGAGGAGGATGAAGCAGAGGAGTGATGTATTAGTCTGTGTTCTCTAGGGCACTCAGGCTATACAATCAAAACAGCAAGGTTGGAGGCTCAGCTCTGCCATTTGCAAGCTTGGTCACCTCGGATGACTCATTTGGCCTCGGTTTCCTGGTCTGTAAAATGGGGCTACTGACTGCCCGGCTGGCCTCCCCGAGAGGGCTGTGGAGCAGGGGCAGGTGGGAGCACGAGAAGACTGTGACATGGGAGATGGAAATGCCTCACAGCTCCTCTCCACACCCGGCCAGCCCACCAGCCTGGGGGAAGGGAGCCAGGCCGCAGGGTGGGGGGCCCTGGGCTGGGGCGTGAGATGGACGTGGGTTCTGTCCTGGCCCCTCTGCTCACCATCTGGGTGACTCCAGGCAAGTTGCTCGGCCAGAGCAGCTACTGCTCCCCACGCATTTGCTGTGCCCTGGGCACGCTCCAGCTGCGTCCTCCGCCAAGGGACCGGGGATGAGGACCTGCATCTCGGGGGCGGTCGCTTCAGCCACTAGCACAGGCACGGCATCAGACCTGGGGCCAGCCCACCGGGTGGCCACCCCTGGCCCAGGGGCACTGCCCGTGCCCCGGGAACTTGGGCAGGCAGGCCCTCTGCTCCCTCCCCACGGCACCATGGGGAAGTGGGACGGGGCCTGGGAAAGACATTTGTGGCGCTGTGCAAGGCTCACATACTTTCCACACCGAGGCCTCCCCCCTTTGGGTGTGATTGGCGCAGCCGCCACGAGGACCGGGATCTGCTGGGCAGATGCTGTCCCAGCTCGTGGGGCTGCCTCGACACCCGGCCCCAAACTCAGCCCCACGGGGCCAAAGCGTGCAAGCCCTGGCCCGCTGGTCGTGGGGGCCACTCATGTTGGAGAAGCCCCTGAACACAAAGGGGGTGCAAGAGGGTGCACCAAGAGGAGGGGGTGCCACATGGCCCAGAAGATGGGCAGTGGGGTGAGGGGCGGGGAGTGAGCGTGGGACATTGGGAAAGCATTGCCCGCAGCGCCGGACGCGGCGGGGGCCAGCATGCCTGATTGTGAGCTGCTGCTGCTGTCGTTGAATGGACTTCAGTCAGAATTTCTCTGGCACGTGGACACCGGTCCCTGGAGGGCAGCCAGGGAAATGACAATTCAGATTCTCGTGCTTTCCCCTGAGGAGCAGGAATTCAGGAGGTGGCGGGCAAAGCGTACCAGAACGGAACATTCCCCACCAGGACCGAAGGGACCCCCGCCCCACCAGTGGCCTTGGCCTCTGCAACCGTCTCCCAACTCCAAGTCCCAGGTGGCCCACTGAGCGCTCCAGCTCAGCGTCTTGACCACTGGTGCTGCAGCCACCACCGCTCGGGAGCAGACTGGCAGACACGACCCGGCTCACTCAGAAGGCACCTCCTTGTTTTGCTGAAATGGTCTTGGGCTCGAGGGAATGTAGCCAGGGCAAGGGAACAGCTTCCAGAGGCAGAGAAGGCCACAGTCTACCCTGCCTGCCATTTGTTGCCGTATCATTAGTGCATAAACAATCTTCACCTGCATCTAGGTCAAATTGCTCTTCCTCACCCCAGCCCTGCTCTGCCATTTAAAAGGGAAAACCATTGCTTCCAGATCACTGTCACGAGCTCCGATAGGGGGAGGCCCTTGGCCTCACTTCACTCCATTTGGGCTCACGGGTCCCAGCCTCTTGCACACCTCAATGATGCTCAGGATTTCCCCTTCCCTACCCCGAGCTTCAACCCAGGCTCTTCTCTGGCGGGCTTGGAAGCTCCCTGTCCCCACGGCTGCGTCCTCCTCGACAGGGGGAGATGGCCCAGCACAGGGAGGTTGCTAAACAGAGGTTGGCAGGGCACATTTTGGAAAAGCAAAGCCACTGTCAGTTTTGCGAAGGGTTCCCGTACAAGAGGTCAAATCCTGCCATAAACTGGGTTGAGATCTTGTGAGAAAAGGGATAAAGCAGCCTGGAGAAGAGCTGTGTGGACCAGGGGCGTGGTTCTGTTTATCTGTTGGGTTTTTTGGATAATTTTTTCTAGTCTAGGCTCATCCCTGTTGATGGTCCTGGGGCACAAATGGAAAGAAGCCTGGGGTTAAAGGAAAGAGAAAGCACTGGAAGCACCCAAAGCCTGTCTAGAGGCGGTTCAGGCAATGCCGGGAGTAGAAATCCAGGCACAGCTAAGGCCCTGATTTTACTAGGTTCTAGCAAGGAAGACAAACAGGTTCTAGCCCGACCTTGGAAATAAGAGGGGATCCTAGTAATCAAGAAAGCAGGGTCAGGGAGCAGATATATAGCTCAAGTGGTTGAGCACCTGTTTCCCACGTATAAGATCCTGGGTTCGATCCCAGGTACCTCCTAAAAGAAAAAGAAGGCAGGGTCTAATGTCCAGGCATCACAGCCAAGAAACAGAGCAGCAGCAGCGGCAGAAGGTAGCACGAGAGCAAGAGCTCGGGGCAGGCACTGGCATGGTGAAACTCCAGATGTTCAGCCCTCACATGTTCTGCCGCATCTCTATGGGATAGAAATCCTCCTCGGCAGAGCCGTTTCAGGCCGGAGATTGTCAAATATGACTGTTCTCTGGGGAACTTTTAAAAATGTATAAAATTCTGGGCCCAGAGACTAATTCTGCGAAGCCTTGGACCTATACCTTGTTGGCAAGCTCCAAGGTGATGCCAATGTTGACCTCTGCTCTAGGGTCCCTGATGGATCAATATCGTCCCATCTAATTGAGGGAGAGGGTGCCTAGAGGAAAAGGAATTGCCATCATGGCTTTTTGAGTTGTCCTCTGGCCCTGGGAATTTGTGGTTTGTCTAAGCCTCCTATAATACCAAACTCTGCCTTCCAGACTTTTCTTTTTCCTATGTCATCCCCTCCCCACTTACGCATTCTGGTTGCCTAAGATTTTTGTTCTACCTTGTTTTTCTTTCAATCCCTCCAGGGAGATGTTGTTTCATATTTTATATAACCAACATTTATTTATGTTCAGCCAAGTCTTTATCAAAATTTTGCACATCATTCTATCTTGCATCTCAGACCTACCGTCTGCTATTTTCTTTTGCCTGAAGTATATCCTTTAGAATTTCCTATCGCACGGTAAATTCATGGTTAATTCTCCAAGCTTTTGCCCTTCTGAAGTATGTCTTGTTCTTGAAAGGTACTTTCACTAGGTATAGAATTATAGTTTAACAATGACTTTCTCTCAGTCCATTGAAGATATTTGACCATTTTCTGGCTTCCATAATTAAGAAGCTACCTAACAGATTCATTGCTACTCCTTGTTAGGAAATCTAGCTCTGCTATACAATAGCTTTTGAAATCCTCTCTTTGTCTTGGTGGACTGCAGGTTTACACAGGTGCACCAGGGGAAGATTTATCTTTATCTACCCTGCTTGGATTCACTGAATTTCCTAGATTTGATATTTTGCACCTTTCAAAGACTCAACAAAATTCCCAGTCATTATCTCTTCAAATATTACTTCTTTCTTATTTTCTCTATTATGTCCTTCTGAAAATCCAATTAGATGTGTGATAGACCTTCTCATAGTAACTTACGTATCTATTAACCTCTTCTTTCTAATTTCCAAAACTTTTTCTCTCTGAATTGCATTCTATTATAGTTATTTATTTAACATAATTTCTACTTTTCTAATTTTTCCACCAAGTTTAATCAGCTGTTTAATGTGCCATGTTATTGTTTATTTTACTAGAGGGATTGTTGGGTTTTCACTGAATTTTTACTTTCATTGATTAAATTTTCATTTTTAGAAGTTCTATTTCTTTTCAAATATGCTTTGGCATTTTAATAGCTTTTTGTTCCTTTTTCATATTTTCAAGTCTCAAGGGCTAGCCACACATCCCTTATATACAGGCATACTTTGTTTTATTGCGCTTTGCTCTCTTGTGCTTTCCAGATATTGCGTTTTTTACAAATTGTAGGTTTGTAGGAAACTTATGCCAAGCAAGTCTATCAGCACCACTTTTCCAAAAGCAAGTGTGTGTTCACTTCGTGTCTCTGGGTCACATTTTGGTAATTCTTGCAATATTTCAAACTTTTTCACTATCGTTATATTTGTTATGGAAATCTGTGATCAGTGATCTTTGATGTCACTATTGTAATTGTTTGGGTTACCACAAACCCTGCCAATGTAAGACAGCAAACTTAACTGATAAATGCTGTGTGTTTTCTTTTTTTTTTTAGGAGGTATCAAGGATTGAACCTAGGACCTCAGACATGGGAGGCACACACTCAGCCACTGAACTACACCCGCTCCCCTCTTGTGTGTGTGCTGACTGTTCCACCAAGCAGCCCTTTGTCTTTCTCCCTCTCTTCAGGCCTCTCTATACCCTGAGACACAAGACAATATTGAAATTAGGCCAATTAATAGTCCCACAAGTGCCTCTGAATGTCCAAGTGAAAGGAAGGGTCAATCGATGCGGTAAACTTCATTGTTGTCTTATTTTAAGAAATTGCCACAGCCACCCCCAGCTTTAGCGGCCACCACCCTGATAAGTCAGCGGCCATCAACATCGAGGCAAGTCCCGCCACCTAAAAAGAGATTACAACTCACTGAAGGCTCTGATGCTCATTTTTCAGCAATTAAAGTATTTTCAAATTAAGGTCTGTACATTTTTTTGACATTGTTTTTGTAGACTTAATAGACTACAGTATAACCTAGACATAACTTTTATATGCACTGGGAAACCAAAAAATTCATGTGACTTTGCTTTATTGTGCTAGTCACTTTATTGGGGCGGTGGAGAACCTGCAATATTTCCGAGGGGTGTCTGTACTCTCCTTACCCCTCCCGCTGCATTCCCTCCCTTTGAATTTGGGAAGGGGCTTGTGACTACTCCCACCTGTGGAGCACGGAGAAAGGGATGCTCTGCGACTTCCGAGGCCAGGCCACGAATAGGCTATCACTTCTGCCTGCCTCCATCTCTCGAGATGCTCCTTGAAGCAGCCACCATAACGTGAGGGAGCCCAGGCCACACGGAGAGGACCCGAGGATCTGTCAATCGCCAGCATCGAAGCTGCCAGGCTTGTCAGCGAACGAGCCTCCCAGCTCCCAGCCTTTGTCTTACAGCGGAGGCCTCTGACACATGGAGCAGAAATAAGCCATCCCCGCTGTCCCCTGTTGGAATTCCTGACCCACAAGAGCCATAAGCACAAGCAGTGGCTGTTTTTCACCACTTCATCACTCAGGCATGGGACCTGAAATATCCCTCATTGCCTCTCCAGGGCCTAATTAAGTTCTGACGCATGGTAGGCGCTTAACAAATAGTTGTTGGATTTTTAATATATATCAGCTAATAACGTATTGTTCTAGAATTTACAGAGAAGTCTCATAGCCTTCACTGCATAAAGTCAATCCCTGGTTGGAACAAAGGATCACTCTCCCGTTGGCCAGAGAATGAAAGCCCCCAGCCCACAGGGGGCTCCTGCCCTGCCCACCTCCTCAGAAAGCCAAGGCTTGGGGGCCAACCCCATTTCCTGTTCTCTGGGATCCACCCTCCAAGCAAACAGATCACTCATCCTCCAATTTCCCAAACAAATATTTGTATTGCCCTGGCTGGGTGATTGCCATTTTGTTTTCCTCACAAACCGGGTACGTCCAAGACAAAAGTGATCTGGGGAGAAAAGGACGCTTCCCGAACAGCACCTGCATCAGCCAATCTAAAAATAAAGCCAGTAGAACTGGTTTTAGGAGTGAGTGATGCCACTGCTAAAAATAATGATTAGATGTGCAATGACATGAGCAGGGAACTGGCCTGAGACCTTTGGGCCCCAGCATCGGTCGATATCTCTGGGGTGCTGCCTGCTTTCCGAAGCCTGTCAGTGCCTCCTCACCTTACCCCACCCAGCTTTCTTTGCAGGGGTGGCCAGAGCTGGACCGCCCAAAGCCAAGGAAAAGGGCCGGCTAGACACAGAAAAAGCCTGGACTTGGAGCTTTCATTAAAAATAATACAGAGACTGTGGGGGGTGATGGGAATATGGGAGCTCTGTAATTTCTGCATCAATTTTCTGTAAACCTGCAGCTTCTCTAATAAAAAAAATAATATGGACTTTCCATTTCAAGAAAAGAATGTCTAACAGTGTTGCCAAGGAGAGGCTCTACAGGGCCGGCTTAAATGGTAAATCAGCACCAGTCATAATTAGCACATTAATAGCAGTTTGATTTCTTAAGTCCTATGGAAGCATCTCTCCAAGCTCTTCACAACATTATTTGCTTGGAAGTAACTGCAGAACAAAGTTGCAGCCCTGGACCAGGAGTGCAGAAGCTTCGCTGTTCTCAGTTCTGCCTCCAATCAGCTACGTGGCCTCGGGCAGAGGCCTCGCCACCCTAGAGCCAAGTTTCCTGGTCCGTAAAATGGACCAAGCTGGGCCAGGGTCCCCCCTCTGGCGCCAGCTTTTGCCCTAACATTCTTTCCGAGGTCTGGCTGCCACTTTGACTCAGTAGAGCTGCTGTGAAGAGCAGGCTCAGTGGCTTCCACTCTGATTGCACCAGAGGGTGGACAGATGGGGAGCTGGATTGTTTTGTTCTTGAGTGGCTCTTGCCTTTACAGAGGGGCTGTTGGGATGGTGGGCAGGGACTGCGTCAGGCGCCTAATTGCTGCAACTCTACCCTCTAATTAAGCACTAAAGAAACATGCTGGACAGGCTACAAGAGATCAAGGAGCTTATCGGTCCACTCCAAAAGCAATTCTCACTGCAGAGGAGGCTTTTTCCTCTCCAGCTCAACTGCTGTCCCCTCTACAACCTCAAGGCGAAGTACCTTGGCAGATACCTTGTCCTCCACTCACCTATACCTGCGCACAGTGGAGAGCCTCCTATAGCCGGGGCTGGCCAATGTGGTTAAGTTCAGCTTCCAGGCAAACTCCTTAAAGGGGCTTCTTTGTACTGCCTGAACCAAGAATGGCATGGCTGGAGCCACAGCAGCCTTCTTGGACCATGGGATGCCTTGAGGATGGAAGTCAAATTTTAAGGATGACGGAGCAGAGAATAGAAGGAATCCAGGTCCCTGATGATCCAGAAGAGCCAACCCACAGCCTACTTCAAGACTGAATTTATGTGAGGGGAAAAAAGTTAATTCACTCTAATTCAAACCAGCCAGCCAGCAATCACAGGTATATGATCCATGGGATACTCTGCCTTACCACCCAAACTCCGCTTGCTAAATCCCACCCCTCTGTCAAAGTCACCTCCTCTATGACGTTTTCCTAGATTACACCCCAGGGAAAAAATAATCCCTTTTTTTATTTCACCAGCTACAGTACTTTGTCATTTTAGCATAGTGAGTGGTTAAGAGTTCAAGATCAGGAGTTAGACTGGAGTTCAAATTCAAGCTCACCCACTTATTAGTCCTGTGACCTTGGACAAATCATTTCACCTCTCTGAACCTCAGCTTCGTCAGCTCTCAGATGGGATGAAAACACTACCAGCTCCCAAGGTTGTCTGAGGATCAGATGATAATACAGGTAAAGCCCCCAGTGCCCAGTCAGCACATGAACCTGAACTTCACTCTTCCAGACAGCAATCATTTGTGTATTACCTTCCTGATTTTTACCTTAACCTGTTACTGCTATTATAGTATTTACTTGGTATTTTTCTTTAACTTTGATTTTAATTGGTTCCTCTCCCACATGCACACATTTTTTTTAAAAAAAACTTAGGCTTTCTAAGCAATAACACATGGGAAATTACTGCTGCAGGTCATTTCTACATTAAAATAAATGCCTAACCACAGCTCACCCATGAACAGTCTAACATCACCCCATAAGCCTCAAGAGTTGTGTCTAAAAATAAATAAATAAGTAAACAAAATATAAGTGAAAATAAAATAAATGAAGAAGAGGAATGCCTAGCGCCCTTCCTCACATGGCCCTGGTGTGTGTTTAGGCATCGACGTGGTCCGTTGCGTGTTTCCCTGTCCGCTAGGCTCCCTGAGGGTGGGGCCTGAGTTGCACTTATCTCTGTAATTAGGCAGCATTTGGGACAGAGAAAGAGCCCATTAAATATTTGCCTAATGAGGGGAAGAACGTTCTCTCACAGTCCTATCAGAATCTTGGAAAGAGCACAGCCAGATTCCATTCCAGCACATTCTGAGGGCGGTCCAAATTCTTCTACTGTGCTGGTTGCATGTTCTATCAAAAATTACACACAAGAAGCGGGCTGTCAGCAGAGGAGTCTGCAATTGTTTCCACAAACATTTCCATGAAATTTAAGCAGCTTTGGCAGTAATGGGATGTGACCCATTTCAGGGCAGCCTGGCAAGACCCGTGCTGGCAAGTGAGAGGTGGCAGGGACTTCCCAAAAAGGGGGCTCTTCTCTAAACGAGACAGAGAAAGCCTCCTGGAGGAGTTATAT